>NC_060276.1:12547093-12881933 GCF_021613505.1 Equus quagga
CATATTAGTTCTCCTCTCTTGTCCTAACAATTCGCTGAGTTGTGCTACTAAGGAAAACATGCAAAAGAGCAGTCCAATGCCTTCCACATACCAAAAAATGAGACAACCCAGAAAACAAAAAGCACAAAGTTGTGAAGTCGGAATGAATTGCTCTTTTAGTCTCACGTTACCAAGTCAAAAAGTAAGAAATAATGGGTGCCGCTTCCCTTGTGGAGGCCCGTGTTGGAGACGGCTCCCGAATTTTGATGAAGCTCCTGTGTTCAATGGCAAGGAGCTCTTTCCTGTCTGCTCCTCTGCCCATTTGATGAAAGTTCTGCTCAAAAGACATTCAGCCCAAGCGATGCGGACATTGTTTTCAGGTTAATTCTTGTGACCATGCAAAGAATTGACACCGCATAATTATTTCTTTGCTTTCGTTAAGAAGATTTAATTATGATACTCTTACTTTTTAAAGTCACGTAGTCAATGTGTAAGATATTGTGCTGGAAAAATTCTCATTTCAGAATACTTTTGGACTTGCAAATTATTATTTCTTCTCTATCTACTTTGTAACCCAACGCAATCAGTGTGCCTTGGATTACGTTTAGCTGATTAGTGAATCAAGTTAAAATTATAGCTGCAAAATGATTAAGGCCAAGTAAAGCACAACATTATGATTTAGTATGCTTTTATTGGACCCAGAGCTTGTGTGCCCATTATTTTTACCTGTGCAAAATGATACAAAGCCCAGAAGTCCTTCTGGGGGCGGTAGTAAATCTTTGTTCAAGACCTTTGCCTTTGGTGTGTGCCAAGATAAAATTTTCATTCGAGTAGTTTACAAATAACAGTATTTAAAAATTATTTTCCTGTTTTTCTCTGGATTTATGCTTATAATTCATGTAACTTAAATTAGTTGTGCTCTGTTATTTTCTGTGTAGTTCATGCTGTAACTCTCTTTTTGGAAATAAAAATGAGTTCTTCAGGTTAAGTAAATACATGTTCTGCTTTTTTTCCCCATCACAAACTGGTTCATGTCTGTTCCTGCAAAGCTGCTGCAGCTGCCACATTTACCATTGAAGTAAAGAGTGAATTCCTTATGTCACAGAGCATGCAGTTATGCAAGTAATTTTGCAATGAAGTTTGTAATGTAATTTTTCAAAACAACCTTACAGTCTCCAGGCAAATATAAAGCGCTAGCAGATTGCAGGAAGAGAGGCTCAGAAGACCTCCTGATTAGAAATGGAGATGTCATTCAGCTTCTCCATGAGGATGCTGAGGGTCAATGGTAGGTGCGCTCTCCATGCCTGTGATGACCTCTGCCTGGGGCACATGGATATCTAATCAAATGTTCTGCTTTACTTGTATCTTTGTTATACAGTCTCAAGAAGCAGAAATATCACATTTCTTATCAGTGTTTCATTTTCATTGCTTCAGCCATGTCTATATAGCTCACTGAAAGGGATGTTAACCTTTGGTGAGTGAAAAATGCTTTGAAAGAATGAAATGCTATGGGGCTGCATGTAATTTTGTGGTTTACCTTGGGCTCTGACACATCTGGCTTTGTAATGGCTACAGATTGCATTACATTTGGTCAATTTAAGTCATTCATTAATTCATCGTGTATTTAATGAATGCCTACTGTGTGCCAGGGACCATGCTTTGCTACTTTACAACATAGCCACACTTCTCTTTATCAGTTCAGATATTGACTTTTTAGCCTTATCATTCTCTCCTTATGCGTTTGACTTCATATAGCACTGATTGCAAAGATGGTTCTGCCAAATATATTAGTTAATCATAGAGAACCCAAAGCAAGAAGGAAATATTGTTTGGAAGAGGACTGAATGAAGCTTCCACAGTTCTTTTGGAAATTTTATATGAAATAATTCTGTCTTCATGTCTCAATAACTTTAACTGAAATGCTACATTGACTGTGTACACTGACCTTAAGGGTGGAAGAGTACACGCGAGGGTGAAAATTGATGATGGATCAGTAAAGTGATAACCATTTTTGCTAGTAACCTAAGTCCTTTGTAGGTTACTCAAAGGACTCGAGCCCAGTGTCATGAAGGTCTTCAAATATATGCAATAGCTTTGTGAAAATTTGAGCTGCAATGTAATGTATTTGTTTATTACCTTATATTACCATTGTTAGCTACTAATTCATTTATTATTTAGGTTGGTGAAAAATCTAAACAGAAGAAAAGAAGGGCTGATTCCAGGGAACAGTTTGCAGATTTTAACCGGTGACTATAGGTTTCGGAATGCCAAAGTTACAGGTATAATATGAACAGAGTGTATACTATTTGTTTAAGGACTAAAATTTTTGAATCTCCACCAAACGTACAATTGGCATAGGGTAAGAACCTTTCTGCTCTTATAAATAAAGCTGCAAGCATATTATGCTAGATAAGATTTAATGTTTTCCTTTAATAGTTTTAAATTCATGAATAAAGGTTTTTTGAACATGTTAAAGTTTTCCGTACAAGGTTGATAGATTTGAAAGAGAGTTTCAGATATTATGATGTCTTGTAAGAGATCTTTTAGAAGTAAATACTGATGATATGCTTCTAAGGTACCAGCCTTTCTGTCCGAGAATGCTTTACCAGTATGTTTTTACTCAGTTCTAAGAATGTGGTATTTCCTTATAGTAGATTTCTGCTACATACACATACGCACACGCATGCAAACACACACACATACACACCAAACCTGTGTGCCCAAGAATTAATGTGTGAAGGTAGTATGAAGGAAGGAGAACTAACCTTAATGTTCCTTTCTATTAACCCAACCCTTGGTACATAAAACTTCTGTATACAACTAGTATTCTTGTAGATTTTTCCTCTAAGTAATAATAAGCTATGTATAAAAAGGCAGCACCAAAAAAGAACACAGACCTGTTTGTGAACAAGATTATTATTATATGCACATATTTCCTTTGAATTCCTAGTTTTGAATGTAGATTTGATTTCCGGGTAATGGTACCTCGTGTTTAGACCAATCTAAGAGACCAGGAGTAACTTATTTGGTTCCAAATTTCATTTATAACATGAAACAAAATCTAAGGGTGATAGGTTCAATATAGATATTGGATCACACGGGGACCCCACAAATAGAGTTACTTCTTATTTATTGTTTTGGGTACTCCAAATCTAGTCACCTTTCAAAGGTTTTCTGCAGTAATTGTCAAATTATTTAGATAATTACTGAATTATTTAGATAATTAGTAATCAGAAGAGTTTGATGTACCAACAACCTGGACTACTTGACATTTATTTAAAACCTATACCAACAGCTGCAGAATACACTGTTATTTTTAAGTATATGTGGAACATTCACCAAGATAGACCATGTGGTGGGTCAAACAAGTCTCAATACATTTCAGAAGACGGAATCGTATAAAATCTCAAAAGTTATTATATTAGAAATCAATAATCCCTTAATATTTGGATATTAAATGATGCATCTAAACACACATGGAACAAAGAAGACAGCACAAGAGAAATCAGAATTATTTCAAACTGGATGAAAATGAAAATGTAACATGTCAAAATTTGTGGATGCATCTAAAGAGGGAAGGAAATGCAGGGAAATTTAGAGCTTTAAATGTTTGTATTACACTTAAAAATCAGTATCATTCACCATATTAACATAATGAAGGTGAAAATTATGTAATCATTTCAATAGATGCAGAAAAGCAATTGACAAAACTCCATACTCATTCATGATAAAAACTCTCACCAAACTAGGAATAAAGGGTGTTTCCTCAATCTGATAATATGCACTTGTGAAAAACCATAGCTAACATCATACTTTATGGTGGAATTGGAAACTTTTCCCCTAAGATTGGGAACAAGCCAAGGATATTCACTCTCAGCATTTCTATTCATCATTGTACTGGAAGTCCTAGCCAGTGCCATAACTCAAGGTAAAGAGATATAAAAATATTAGAAAGGATGAGGCAACACTGTCATTCTTAGTAGATCACGTGTATGTACAAAACCATTAGGAATCTATACACAAAAAGACCCTACTAGAAATAGTAAGTGAATTTTATAAGGCCATTTGACACAAAATCATTATATAAAAATAAATTGTAATTCTATATCCTAGCAACAAAGAATTGAAAAAAATGTAATTTCGAACAACACCATTTCCATTAGTGATACAAAATAAATAGGAATAAATCTAACAACAGATGTCTAAGGATTCTATACTGACGACCACAAATCATTGCTGAGATATATTTAAGATGACCTAATAAAGGGAAAGATATACAATGTTCAAGGATTGGAAATCTCAATATTGTTACGAAATCCATTGTCCCCAGATTGACCTATGGAGTTAATGCAATCAGAATCTCAGCAGACCCTTTTGGGAAAAAAAATAAAGACAAGTTTATTCTAAAATGTATATGGAAAGGCAAAGAATCTAGAACAGAAGACTGTCAAATATTTGGAGGACTTAGCTAGCTGATTTGAAGACCTACTGTTAGGCTACAGTAATGAAAACAGTGTGGTGTTGGTGTAAGTGTGGAAAAATAGAGATTTCCGAAATAGACCCACATATACATAATCGATGAGCATTCAATCAAGGTGCCAAGTCAACTGAATGGGAAAGGAAGGTCGCTTTAACAAATGGTGCTGGAGTAATTGGGTATCCATATGTACAAAGAATGAACCTCCATCCCTATACCTCTCTCCATACACAAAAATTAATTTGAATTGGATCATAAACCTAAACATAAAAGCTAGAGTCATAAAGCTTCTAAAAGTAAACACAGGACGGTATCTTTATGACTGGGTAGTTAACAATTTCTTTCTTATACAGGGCAGAAAAAGCACTAACCATAAAGGAAGGGTATTAGACAAATACAAAGAAACATGCTGAATTGAGCACCTTACAACTTTAAAGTTTCATACCTTTTAGAATAAGATAAAATTTAAGATAGTAACATCGGAATCGACGATGGCGCTAACAACGCATTTTAAACACTTTCAAAAGCCAATTAGTAATGAATCACGTTTTTCCCCAAATTAACTGATTTCATCTTATACGTTAAAGAGTTAAGTTTGAAAATAAATATGGCCAGCTTCCTGCCAACTGTTTTATGCTTATTTGAATGGTTAATGAGAGAGACAGACAGACAGAAGAAACACGAGTCACTTAAAATATGTTCTCAAAGAGCTGTTTAAATTAACACATATAAACATTTAAAAAATTTTTATTGAGGTTATGATAGTTTACAACATTGTGAATTACAGTTGTACATTATTATTTGTCAGTCATCCTAGAGGTGCGCCCCTTCACCCTTTGTGCCCACCTCCCCCCTCCACTTCCCCCTGGTAACCACAAATCTGTTCTTTTTGTCCATGTGTTTGTTTAGCTTCCGCATATGAGTGGAATCATACAGAGTTTGTCTTTCTCTGGCTTATTTTGCTTAACATAATACCCTCAAGGTCTATTCATGTTGTGAATGGGATGGTGTTATCCTTTTTTATGGCTGAGTAGTATATCCATTATGTGTGTGTATATATATATATATATACACACATAACCATATCTTCTTTATCCAGTCATCAGTCGATGGGCACTTAGGTTTCTTCCATGTCTTGGCTATTCTGACTAATCTGCAATGAACATAGGGGTACATGAGTTTCTTTGAATTGCTGATTTCAAGTTCTTTGGATAGATACCCAGTAGTGGGATGGCTGGGTCATGTGGTATTTCTATTTTTAATTTTTTGAGAAATCTCCATACTGTTTTCCATAGTGGCTGCACCAGTTTGCATTCCCACCAGCAGTGTATGAGGGTCCCGTTTTCTTCATAACCTCTCCAACATTTGTTATTTTTTGTCTTGGTAATTATAGCCATTCTAACGAGTATAAGGTGATATCTTAGTGTAGTTTTGATTTGCATTTCCCTGATGATCAGTGATGATGAGCATCTTTTCATGTGCCTATTGGCCACCCGTATATCTTCTTTGGAGAAATGTCTGTTCCTATCCCCTGCCCATTTTTTGATTGGGTTGTTTGATTTTTTGTTGTTGAGTTGTGTGAGTTCTTTGTATATTATGGAGATTAAACGTTTTTTATAAATCATTTTTTGAAGCAATTAAAAAACCAATAAAGCCATGAAATAACAGTACAATGTTTATACTAGAAAATAATGGCCTTTCTTATGCTCAGGTCTCCAAGATTCAAAAGTGAAAAGATCAAGTGTGTTCATCTGACTTCCATGTAATATTAACATTTGTATTCAACATTAGGAAGACCTAGAGTAGATTTTCCATAACTCTTATCATCATCGTTTTAAATATAGAGCCAGATGTCCTCCTACTTAATTCAGGACAAAGTTAATTACATTAAATTTTAGCTAACTGTAATGCAGGACATGTAAAATTACATGTTTGATGAGTTTTAATTTGAACTGATTCAATTACTGTGACTAATTGCAGTGGATTTAGGGCATATTACCACTTTTTGAAAAGTACATGGCAAAACAACTTAAATCTACTTTGGGCTTTTGCTCATTTTTCAGGCAGTAAAGGGCTTACATTTGTTAACAAACATACACTTTATTTCGGAAAAAAAATCACATTATTCCTTTCGAGTCCTTTTTGTTTTCTACCATCAGAATACTTTTTCTATGTCCTTTTCTTTTTTGCAGTGCCATTGGGAGAGTTGAGTGTAATGGGTTGATATATCATCAGCATTTAAAGCATTTATTACTCTCTTCTCAGTGTGGCATACTACTAGATAAGATGACAAGGTCCCTTTGGTTTTGTTCTCTACAAAGTTCTGACAATATATTTTTAAAATATACATTACTTTCAAATAACATGCATTTATGACTTATGTTGAACTGACAGATTAGTACTTATCAGTAGATTTTCCTTGAATGCTGTAATATCAAGTGGTCTTGATTGAGATCTACCTGCATATTACACTGTATAGAGCAAAATAGTGTATTGTGGCCTACAAAAATATTTGGTAATGTGTGTTGGTGGATTAGGAAATTACAATTGACCACATATGCAGTTGTCAGCAGCATTAAGGTTTAAAAATATACATTCGAGTATCTTATTTGAAATCTGGCAAATAGAATGTAAAGATCCCTCTGATGCTTATGTGCTTAACATGTTTCATATTATCTATACGCACCCAGGGTAATTCATACAATATTTATGAAATCTGGTTGCAGAGGATATAAATTCTGTTTACAGTCATATGCTGCATAATGGCATTTTGGTCAGTGACAGACTGCATATACCACAGTGGTCCCATAAGATTAGTACCATACGGGCTAGGTGTGTAGTAGGTTATACCATCTAGGTTTGTGTAAGTACACTCTATGATGTTCGCACATCGACAAAGCTGCCTAACCATGCATTTCTCAGCATGCATCACCGTCGTTAAGCGATGCGTGACTGTATTTTATTTTGCTTCAAGTGAAGTTATGCCGTTCATAAAATAGATGCCTTTAATAAATAATGTAATGGAATAACAACTTTCATATTAAAATAAACAACCGAAAGACATCACTTTTGAATTTATGATGGACGCTTTGAATCCTCACATTTAGTGTTAGAAGTCATAGCACAGACTGCATTTTTGGCCTTAAAAGTCACCTGAAGGGGCCAGCTGGTGGCGTAGTAGTTAAGTTTGCACACTCCGCTTCAGTGGCCCCAGGTTCGGTGGGTTGGATCCTGGGCGCAGACCTATACACCGCTCATCAAGCCATGCTGAGGAGGCATCCCACAGAAGAACTAGAAGGACTTACAGCTAAGATATATGTACAACTATGCACTGGAGTTTTGGGGAGAAAAAGAAAAGAGAGGAAGATTGGCAACGGATGTTAGGTCAGGGCCAATCTTCCTCACCAAAACACATGCATTGTAAGAAAAAAAAAAAAGTTACTAAAAGTCACCTGAGTATTAACATCATTCTTCATTATTTTGTAGATGCCGCTCTGAGTAAACACAAGGAAACTAAGTTCCACTTCAATTAAAGGAGAATGAATAGACTTTTAAAAATAAGATTACCTTTGGAGGTGTGAACTAGATTGTATTTCTTAAAAGTGTTACAGATAAACAGCCAAGAGTCAGGACGAGCCTCTGCTGCCCATGACATTCACAGAATTTCCTCAGGACTGAGGTGGACTTCATCATTCCCAGTTTGTCTCATTCTTGCAAGAAGCCATCTTCACACCTTCCATCCTCCCAGGTGAAAAGTGCCGTGTTATTTTGTTTCCAAATAGGGTTTTTCATGGCATGCGTTCAGATTCCATCTAAAAACTCGAAATCAATTATTTTGAACATTCACAGGTAAAAGGCTTTACCTGTAATTTTCTTGATAACTTTTCAGTAACAAAACAAAACAAAAATCCAAAGAGAGAAGAGAGATAATCAGAGATTTTAAATCCCTTTGTTAATTGACAATTTATTTTATTATTTAATTCTGTTATCTGTGTGACTATAACGTACCAAAGGGATATGTTCTGAAGGACCTCTTTTGCACTTTGACTGGTATTTAGGGTTTTCACAGTTGTCTTATGGTTCTAAAAAGATCCAAAGCTAAAATTCTGTAGTTAGGATGTGTTGAAGTTTACATTTTATGCATTGAAATTGAGATACACGTGCCACAGCTTTAAGTTAAATGTTCATATTTGCAGAAGAGGTGTTCCTGTAACAAAGGTTTACTTTCCAGTGTCTTTACTTGCTTTTGAATTTTCTAGAAAAATCTATTCTAGTAAAGGTTTTCTTAAGTTGCGTTGCGTTCCTTCCTGGGATTTTTGTTTGATGATAATGTATAGATGTCTTTCTTTAGAATCTCTAAACAGTGTGACCACTTGTTTTAAAGCACAGGGCCAAGTTGTTGCATGCAGTGTTGAATTTATGCTTGGAGTATTTTATATTGTGGACCACTGAAGACAATGGTTTGAAATTGCTGCCTTTTGAATCATAGATTGTGAGTGTTACTCTCAAGTTGGCATATTAGGTGCATGTTTTCTGACGAATAGTTTTACAGTAAACAATAAACACAATAACTATATAATTCATAAATATTTTCTTTTAAATAGGTTTGTGTATCATATCAAGATGATAGTTTATGCCAGTGGTATCATTTGATGTAACAATTTGTATGACAAATGAATTGTGTTTTATTCAAAGATACCTGAAAATTATCAATCTTCTAATGTCCATTTGCTGGAATTTATGATGGTTGATTTATAATTCACTCATGAAAATGTCCATATATTTGATACTTAGTTAATGTTTCTGCAACAATACCAACAGCAACAAAACAAAGTTAAAATACATCTCTTTTGTGTGCTGATCCTGGGGTTAGGAGACAGAATTAGGAGAGAAAATTTTTGAATAATTATGTCCCGCTGCACAAAACGTTTTAATTTCATGGTATTAAACTAGGGATTTTAATCATTTAAGACAGTACTGAGCTCTATAGATTCAAACATACAGTTATAGTCTTTTAATGTTTTAATCACTGTACAATGAATGCTATATTTGTATATGTATTTGTATATGTAACTGCACTGTATTAATTTTATTGGGCTATAAATGTGTGTTACTATAAAACATAGCAGCAATTTCCCTTTAAGTCTTCAAAATTTAATTACATTGTAAATGTACTTACAATGTAAATGTACTTGTGTTAATTCCACATTAAAAATATCCAACCTTAAATCCATTCGTATATTTTTTTCAGTTTAGTATAGTATCAGTAATACATTGAAAACTCCTTTCCTCTCATTTATTAGTGATACCCTAAAGGCACCATAAGTATTTAGAGTTAAATGTTTACCTTCAGCCTTGCTTCATGATTCTCTGAAAGAGACAGAGACGCGGAGAGACAGAGATAGACAGAGAGATCTGACTCGAAGTAGGGTAAAATATTTTACTCAAAAGTTTCTTCACCCAAGTCTGTAGGATAGCAATAAATGAGGTTTCAGGGGTTAGATAGCCCTGTTTCTGGGGGGATAGTTACACACTGGAAAAATCTGCTTCCATATAATGGAGTCAAAGGAAACCTGGAAAGCATCTAGATACTTGCAGTTGTTTTCTGAACCATCATTTGCTTTTGCAAAGGGCTCTTAATTGGGTTTTCCAGACTTAGTGGTCTCTTCCACAGCCTATTAGGGATCTAGAACTTGTGCCTTAATATAGACGGGGGACAAAACCCTACCAAATTGATTTGATTGAATCTTCCATTTTTTAAAAACAGATTGTTTCAGATGTTTTAATGACCATCCCATCACAGGATAAACTATTTCTTTTGTCTTTAAATGTATTTTGAATTCTTTTGAGGAAGCACCATTGGTGAACTAGTTAATCAATAAATTAATTCATCTCCAAAGAACTCCTTGAAAATTAAAATGCATGTTCAAGTTTTATTCCTATATTGGCTGAGGAGTAAATGTTATTCTTGACATTTTCAAAATTATATATGAATCTTAGAATATAAAATACATAGTTGTTATAAAAGCCGCCGTGATATCTGGGCTACAATATTCTCTTAAGAAGAGAGAAAATTTCAGAGTATATTTTTGAAAGTGTAAGAGAGCATAAGAAATGCTCCACTTGGAGAGAAATTAGGTCAGTGATTTTGTTTTGGGTTTAGTCCGAAATCAATCCAGTTTCATTCAACAGACTTTCTCTGAGAAAAATGCTTATTATTGATAGATACTAGAACACAAGGACCTGCTTCCCACAGGGACAGTAGACTCTCGAGCGCTTCATGAATCAAGTCTCAAGCAATTAATTGTCAAAACAAGTCATTTTTATTACATTTCAGTACACTTCTCTGCATTGATTTGGAATGGTCAGTTTGCAGTTGGTCTTATGGGGCCTGCCCAAGGACAGCAAATGCTTAGGAACAAACCAGTGTTAAAGACAAAACTGAAACCCTTTATGTTGATCAAAAGGAAATCAATAGATGTGAAGATGGGCTTTTTTCTTTTAAAATAATTCCTTTTTATTTTGAAATGCATTTTCTATATTAAAGCTCATGACATAGTAAGTCTTAAGTTTTCTTTGCACTTGTTGAGAGCCTACCTAATGTTTGTTGATTACCTCATTTTCACATGCAGGAATTAGCACATCAAATTCTGAGGAGACATGTTTCACCATATGTCCACCAAATAGGACTAATAATATATATTGACAACAACCAATGAAATTGTACTTTGTAAAGATATGTTACTTAAGCTAAATGAAACTTTCCTTAATCCCAAACCAAAATAGAATGTAAACCATTTCAAAGATACATTTCATCTAAGTAGTTCTGAGATAGGCTCATTAAGTCAATTACTATCAAAATAACTAAACAAATACAACCAGACTGGAGAACAAATTAAAATACCATAATGGAGCACAAGAGGAATCCAGAAAGATTTGAAGCACAAAAAGAACTTTATGTGCTGAGGATTATCTCAATCGTGTTTATCTTAGTTTGATAGTGAATACGCTTTTACAAGGCAAGCTATGAGAAATCAAATGAGAACAAGTAAAATGGTAGTAACTAAGTCAACTGTAACTTTTAACCATAATCAAAATGACTTAAAAGTGGAAAATCATAGTGGACATTTTGGAATCTAACATTAGAAACTAAGATGATCTCTTTACTGACCCCCAGGGAGGACACAGGGCTATGCCTATACATTTACAGCTAGTTTCAAAACACCTGAATTTAATGCAAAACAGCTATTTTATACATGAGTATTAGTAGCTTAAAAATCTGCCTATATTTCTAAAAATGCCAAGTGTTGGGGAGGACGTGAAGCAAGAAGAACTCTTCCCTACTGCTACTGGGAGGATAAGTAGGTACACCCCTTTTGCGAGCAATTTGCTAATACCAAGTAAAGTTGAAGTGAATACTGTATGGATTAACAATTCCACTCCTAAGTATCTACCCCAAAGAAACACTCACACATGTGATCAAGGAGATATATGGGCCAGAACGTTTATAGCAGCATTGCTTGAAAGAATAAAAACTTTGGAGACAACGTGAATGACCATGGACAGGAGAATAGATAACTGGATTATGGAATATCATACGATAAAATACTATACAGAAGTTAAAATGAACGATCTTGAGCTACGCTTATTAACATCAATCAATCTCACAAGAAACAAATTGCAGGATAGATACAATACGATAGCATTTGCACAAAGGTTTAAAATATGCAAAACAAAATGTGTACTTTCAATGGATAATTCAGAGTAAAAGTATATGGATATGCTGGATTAACGATCAACACCAAATTAAGGATGGTAGCTATCTTTGCAGATGGGGAGAAAGAGAAGGGGAGGAGTGGGGAGAAGGAACAGATGAATGTTGGTACTTGGGAGTTCATGATACTATTTTCTATACGTTTTTATATGTCTGAAACACTATACTGGAAAAAATTCTCACTTTAATTCAGTACTAGAAAAGTGGAATACAATGCTTTGTCCCCCATGATTGAAATATACTGAAACCCTGCATCAAACTTACCTTCTGTACATCCCTGTGGGACTTTTATATATTTTTTGATCTTACATGCTGGCCGAAAGTAACAGTTAAGAAGTCTTTTCCATAGTCTTTGTAAATATCATACAAATTACCATGAACTAATATACCAGCAGAAAACTACCACAGAATAAACCTTCATTGACTTAACAACGTTTGAATGTGTTATGTAGGAGAAATATTTGCACTTAAGAAATGTTGTATTTTATTTTAAAACATAGGATAACTACCTGTTGCCATCTGAGAACAACTTTAAAGTTGTTCTTAAAGTTGTTGGATTTTTCAGTATTTCTGGCTCATGAAGACTCTGCTTCTTTAACAACTTGTACATTTTAATTTACAGTGTATTTCCTGCTCAGTCATAGCAATAATTAAGTAGCAAGACTGTAAAAATGATGAATTTTTAGTCAAATAATTACATTTTGTCCATTGGTATGTTGGTAAATGTTAAACAACTGGGTCTCTTTAAAAAAAGAGCAAAAACGTATTTGCAGCATTTGTCACTATCTATGGTGTACATATCCTTGCCATGGCAGATTTTAAGCTAGTGACATGAAGTCCCTGAACTGGGAGTTGGAAAGAGATGTGCAAAATTGGCATTTGTGAGTTGGCATAAGCCAGGTCCAGCACATTGCTGATTTTGTCGTATGAAACAGATCCAGTGCCAGGCCCATGGTAAGTGTTCAGTGAAATTCCTTATTAGAGTGTGCTAAGATTTCTGAATTATAACCTACCATTAGGTAATGGGTAGCTATCCTTTTAGCATATCTGTTACCCAAATTTACATTTTCTAAACTAAGGAAGCAGAGGTTCTGATCCGAAGCATGATCATCTAGGACTGGAAACAGAGCATATGGAAGAGAGTATGAAAAATATTGGAGCCATATTGGGAGAAATTAAACTCCCGTGGCCAAGAACAACAGTTTGATTCAGATATAAAACTATGAAAGTTAAGAACTGACTATAAAAACAATGTACAACAACAAAATATCTACCTAAATGAGGATACAAAGCACAGACAAGAAAAGTAAGTACAGCTTCTGGAGAACACAGATGGAAAGGCAATAAATGTTAATAGGAGAGGAAAAGGCCAGGGCTATAACCGTAGTCTTCTAGGCTAATCTTTTTTACATTTCCTGGAAATTAGTGACAACTTCTCTTTATATCCTTGGAAGGAAATGAATGTAGAGGTTTCTCTTTCTGTATTTGCCTGTCTTCCTTTCTATGGCATATTCCCTTATGTGTTCAGGATAAATATCTCATTCCTACCTTAGATGACTGAGTTTTGCACTGATGTAGTCAGTAATAGCCTTTTGTCTTCCACTTCATTCATACATTGGTTTGTTAATTTAAGAAGTATGCACTGAGTTTCTCAGAGACTTGCATTCTTAATTTGGCTTCTTACTTTTAGAGCTGAGTTTTAATATCATGAAAATGCATGCTTATTTTTGTAATATATTCCAAGAGGAAAAGAGATTTTTATATGTAGATCTTAACCAAATCATGTCGTGTGTAAATCATGGGACCCCTTTATTTTTATGAGGTCAGCCCTTAAGCAACTTAGCTATTGATCTGGAGAAGCTATATACGATGGCATTTCTAAAAGTTTGAGTGACACCATCTGGGAGATTAACTATGTCAGCAAGTTTTTATGGGTTAGGATCGTATATTCAACATTGCAATGAAGCAACCTCTTGAAAGGAAGTCTTCGGAATCAAGAATATCCCTGCTCCTATTTCCGTCCTTCTCTCAAATAAGAGGGTAACTCTCCTACCAGAGTGAAAGGATCTGGCTAGGATTTCAAAACACTACTGTTCTATGAGGGTGTGGAGAGAAGGTCTTGGCCCTGGTCCAGAAGCTGGTGCCTCTTATATATATATATATATATATTTTTTTTTTTTTTTTTTCCTAAGAAGGGTCTGCCTGTTGTCCTTCTCTTCTGATACCTTTACCCATTCGAGAGATTGAGGTTAACTCTGGAAATCTCAAGTCGAGACATAACCCCAAGGACAGGGTGAAAAAGGTCTGCCTTGAAAGTACCGTTGGAGAAAATGAGTAGAGTGATCTGTGTACCTGGATTGGTTGAAAAGGCCACGGTCTTTTGCCTGCTGTGATTCCAGCAGCTTCCATAATTTGCAGAACACGTTGATTTTTGTGGCTTTAACCATGAGATCTCTAGATGGCATAAGCTTCAGATTCAAAAAGAACCCTGATTCCTGAGTGCTTTGCTCAGACAGGCCTGTCAGCAGCCGCAGTCTGTTTCCCAGTCAGCCACGGCTGCACCGCATTGGTAGAATCCCAGCGTCAACCCTCAAACAACAGCTTCTGGAGTAGCCTGCTGTCTCAGTGTGCTGCATGTGTCTTAGCCAGCACAGCTGCAATGAATCGACTTGAAATGTTGCTGGAATGACTGTGAGCCAGATGACACTGTCGAACTCGCTCTAGAAGTCAAATGTCACATCTGGAAGGCCGAGTGCTCACAGCTGGGCTAAAAGCCAGACACCAGCCCCGCCCCCTCGCTTCATTCCACATGTATTTACTGAGTTTCTGCTATGAGTCAGGGACTGCAGCTCCAGTTTATTTGACTGCCACTCTGCCTTCCAGGCTACCCATTGGTCTTCTTGATTTTGTCACCCGTTTGTCGGTTAGAGCATCTCTAGTAAGAATTCCAGGCAGTTTTCAGTCCCAGGTTTGCTGAAAGGATTGCCACCTATGCAGAATGCTCCAGCCCCCCCTAAAAATACAGACAGTGCTCCAGTCAAAAGCACTATACTTTCATAGGATGGAGTGGGAGACCCAAGGTCTAGTCCTGGCTCTACCATTGTGTTACGTTGGTCTTGGCCTCAGTTTTCTCATCTGTTAAATGGGCAGAGTGGTTTGGATGGTGTCTAAAGTCTCTTGCAGCTCTGACGTTCTTAGACTGAACTGTAAGCATTCAGACGTTGTTTGGAAATTATAATTAAGCAATTTTGTGAACTGGTCTATCATGGTTGAGGAGAGTAGGGAAGATAACCCTTTCTTTTTCCCTTGGCAGAAAAAATTGGACAGTACTTTGTTCCTGTCACCATAAAGCAATTAATATTCCAAAGAACTCAAAAGATTCATACTTAAACAGCAAGTTAAAATGACTGCACTACGTTAACACACTTTTCTTCACTCTGCAAGAGTTCTAGTTTAATCTGTCACTTCCAATATTGCAGCAGCATGTTTCAGCCCATTTAGGTTAAGTAGCTACAGTGATTTTGAAAGCACTAATGATTCTTATACGGCCACTGCAAATGCCCTAGGTAGAATCTAGCCAGGGCCTGGCTCTGAAGCTGCTGGCTCTGAGGTGGGCTTAAAGGCCCCACATGTTTAGTGGTGGCAACATGCCACAGGTGGCTCATAATGAATTCAGCCATTTTCAAGCTGATCGCCAATAGGATAACGGTGACTCAGAGATTTATGGGCCCAGGAGCTCCTCCCTCTGCCACAGGGAAGACCAATCATAGCAGGTGTAAGGCCACTCCCCCACTGCTGTCTTTGTAAGGGGTGGTCTCCATGGTAACAAGGCCAGAGTGGCTCCCTTTTACCAACTGCAGAGCGCTGGGGCTACAGACCTTAAGTCATTCAAATTTGAAGTAACATATTTCCATGCATGAATTGGTGTCCTCCTTAAATCTACAGCGGACAATTATAGTATTTCCTCTCTCTTTCCCTTTGTTAGGCAACAACAGCAGAATTGATTTCTTTTGTTTGTTCGTGAAACCTCAATGCCACTCCTCATTTTTATTTAATATGGCCTTTTTTCATAATACTCCATACAAGACTAATTCCTACTCTGCAATAAACATGGATTCAGATTCAGCTAACATTTGTTGAGCATCTATTGTGCAGTAATGTAGTAGGCACTGACAAAGCACTTTACATACGTTATTTTAGTTAACTCGCAAGATATATAAATGTGGATTCAAATTTAGTGAACATCGTGGGTGCTTGGCACACATCACTCCTTGAATATTTGTTAGATAAAGGAATGAAAGAACATGAACTCACAGACCATCAAGGTCAGCATCCTGTTAAACTCTCTCATTATATAAATGGAGAAATCAAAGCCAAGATGTGGAGTGACTTATCCAAGGCCATATTCACAGCTATTTCGACTCAATTCTGTCCCAGGTGGATCCAGACCACTGTCCCCTCCAGGACACAGCACACGCTGCCTCATATGAAAGCTGGGTGTGAGCGGAGCATCACATTTCTTCTGTGTTGCCTTGCACTTGGACACATTCTTCTTACTGTTCTGCTGAATCGTAGTGTTTGAGGTCCCTCTCTGTGAATGATTCAACCGGAAACACTTTTTGAGAAATTTAAAAATACATTTATTGAAACTTAGGTTTGAAAGACTAAAGTAAAAAGGTATTAACTAGAGTAACTTGAAAGAAATCAGAAAGAATGAGGCCTGATTGGGGGTGAGGTGAGGGCAGGGATAGCAGCAGCGTGGTCGGATCACAATGGTCCACAATGTGACTTTGTCAGTAGTTTCACATGTAATCAAATACAGGGTGAATTCTTCACATCAACCAAATTCACAAAAAGTCTGAAGGGCTGAACCAGAATACCAGTTTATTAATTCATAAAGGGAAATATTCTAATAGATCAAAGTACATGTGTTGGTTGGTCAGCAACCCTCTAGAAAATTCAATACATATAGAAGCACTAATTATAATAAAAAAATTGCTTGGTGAGCATGAAACCAGAAAAGGGGCAGTTGTTTGGCTCATTGGAATGACCTCTATCTCTGGATCTGGTGCACCCTTCTCCTCTGTGGGGAGTGTGGGGATACACCAGTTAAGGAGATATGATGCTCATGTTCTCTGATCCAGGCAACCTCTTTCTTTGCCCTGGACAATACTGGAGACACAGTGATGAATTCTTCCTTGAAGACTCTACTAGTTCTAGATTGCAAACTGACTCTTCTCTTTCTGTTTTCATTATTTCAGATGGGGGACGATACACCTGGGTTGATAACAGCTTTCTTAGTCACAATGACATGACATGTCGGTTTGCCTTCACGGACTCATCTCTAGTCAGACCTCCATAACAACACAATTGCAAGCTCTTACGGAATTATTCTGAATAGAAGGAAGGTCATTCCTTCCATTATGTGTTTGAATCACTTGAGTCTCTGAGAGGAACTCTTCCCCCAAGTTCTTAAGGCACCTTACTTCATCCCTATGTTCTGAAAAGCAAGTCCAAGACCAAACTGAAATGCCTGTGTAGGGAAAAGGGGAGAGAAGGAGAGAAAAAGAGAAAAACTGATTGGGGAATTAGGAGCTGGAGAAGATAAAGGATGCAGGAATAAGCATACGGAGAAAGAAGTCGTGTTTTTGATGAGTTTTAAACCTGTCAGCTGCTCCTGTGTTCTTCCTTTATGAGTGTGGTGCTGGCCTTGTGATGGACTACGTCAAATATCCTGGATACAGATCTAATAAATTTTGATGTTTTGGTGGGAGATGTAAGAAGGGTCTGGAACATGGAATGCCGCTAAGGAGGGAAAATCAGGAAGTTGCCCCGGTGCAGAAAAAAATGCCTGATAGGCAGAAGGAAGAACTTAACTTCACAGTTTTGTCAAGGGCTGGACCTGTAGGAAGGTCACAATTTCCTATCGCAGTATATTTCTCTAGTGATTACATTTTCTAACCTGCTTATTCTAGTAAAATATGAATTCTAGATAGACTTCTCCCCGTAAAGAGAAAAAGGAATATTCATAGAATGTGTATGTTCAAATTGAAAGAGATGAGAAATTGATTAGTTAGTAAAGGACCTTTTCCATCTTCAATCCCAAATATGTCAACCTTGGATATACATTTTTCTTTAAGTGAGCTTTGTTTTTTCTTTAATCCAGTTGACATACCTGGATACCTTGGTATATATTCCATATTTGCCTTTCACTGCACACTCTTCACCCCAGCTAATAATTCCAGTTAAGAAACTGGTGCCTTCCACTTCAGTAACATGGGGTCCCCCACTATCTCCTTGGCATGAATCTTTACCTCCCTCATGGAAGCCAGCACAGAACATGTTATTATGGATGGTGAACTTTGTGGACCGAAGGCATGTGGCTCGGTCAACAAGTGGAACTTTAAGGTGCTGAAGAATTGAAGCTGATCTTCCTCTGCTGAAGACTCTCCCCCAGCCACTCACATAGCCAGATCCAAATTTCAGGAAGATGTTCGTGTAGTCCTTGTCGGCAACGCAAATAGGTGTTACATAGCTGTTTAGCGTTAATGGTTTATCCAGTTCCAGAAGAGCAATGTCATGGTTGTATTTGTTAAGAGTTGCATTGTAGCTATGGTGAGGAATAGCGCGAATCACATTTCGCTTTTGCTCTGTATGATCGATCTCCTCAGTGTTATGTTCACCTATTGAAAATAAATTTCTTTTCAGTTACGGTCTTTCCCGTAAAGAAACACATTTTCCAAGTGTCCACCTAGCATCACTTACTTAACTGGCAGCTTCTGTTCACCCATTGAAAATAAATTTCTCTGTGGTCACAAATAGTCTTTCACATAAAGAGACAGATTTTCTAAGTATCGACTCGGCATCACTGAATTACCTGGCAGCCAAGTGTCAAAGATCTCCATCTTATATTGTTATGATTTTGATAAAATGTAATGAGGGCCAATGCATACTTTTTAGACCA
Source organism: Equus quagga (assembly GCF_021613505.1). Taxonomy (NCBI): domain Eukaryota; kingdom Metazoa; phylum Chordata; class Mammalia; order Perissodactyla; family Equidae; genus Equus; species Equus quagga. Next base: position 12,566,288 of record NC_060276.1, read on the forward strand.
AAAAGCCATTCAGGACCATCATAGAGCTGCTCCGTTCACCCATGCTGTTACAAGTCTTACATTGTTCACAGGTGTGAATGAATCTACTTGTCACGAATTATCCTAGACTTTCCCAATTTCAAGTATTTTGACCCCTTTTTTGAGCACAGATAATACATTCTTTCGGTCATTCATTCAAATATTAGCTGAGGGCCCACTATGGGTTGTGCCAGGAACTAGAGATACAAAGATCAGTGATATGACACAGCTTTGGGAAGGCTAAGTCTGGTGGGGAAATGGCCGTATCAATAAATAATTGTACTCCATTGAGGTGAATGCTAATGAAGGTACACTAAAGAACTCTGGGCGACTTGGAGGATGGAACAAGCTGGGTGTTGAAAATATAGCCCTCCACCACTAGCCTAACTTATTTAACAATGATCTTATTAGACCTCAGTAAAGTATGCTACACCAGTCATATGGAAGATCTACTGATGCTGAAGATTACTATGCTTTTTTGTTTATTTACCTGCAACAACGGTAATTTTAACACCAGGTTCAATACAGTGGGCTGCAGTTACGACCCATTTTTCATTAATGATGGAACCTCCGCAGAATGCAGCAATTTTACCGTGCAAAAGGACCTGTGGAAACAAAATTATGAATCCTACTACATAATATTTAATCCAGAACAAAATAAGTACGTGTGCTGCTTATAGGTGTGGGCGAAAAGTTGGCTTCTAGGTGCTGGCAGAACTGGAGTGTTTCAGCTTTGAAGATGAATTAGTGTTTCTGGAGCACAATCAAAAAAGCCATTTCTGTAACTGGCTTGAAAACAACGTGCAATGAGAGTCAGGGGGAGCTCTACATGAGGCGAATATGAAGGAGTGGCTTCTTTTGGTGATTTGGGGCCCTTGGATTCCTTTTCCAAGTCAGTCAGATTCTCTGATATAACAAATCACTTCACGGGGATCCAGCAGGTATGTTCAGAAACCCACTGACTTAACTCCTTGAGATCAACAGTTACTGAGTCTCCTGTCTCTGCACGAGGAAATCATGCTACAGGTCATTTGAAAAACAACTGATTTTTCCAAGAGGACTTTTCAAGCCCTTTCCAAACTAGAATCGTAAGAAATGAGACCTATGGCCTCCCTAAGTGTGATGCTTATGTCCGTCCAGGCAGTGAGGAACGGCAGGGCTCAGGCACTCCTTCCATTCGCCCCTCAGCCTGGTCGACTTCCCCGGCCTGGGTCTGGAAGCTGCCTTGATCATAAAAGCTCCACTTAGCTGTGCTTGATTTGTGGGCAAAGTGGACAAAGGTGTTTGGGCACTGCTTTGAGCCTGGGCATTATTAGACAAGAGGCCAATCCATTCCTTCATCTGTACATACCAGAGCAGATAATGAATACTTTTACCACCGCAATGTCTAGATCAACTTGGAGAATTTCACTTCCAATGTCTGCAAGGGCCTTGATCCACCTCTTCAGGAAGAAAGCTGAGAAGTGTGAACACTAGAGGGCACACTCAACATTTGGTAAACCCTTTGTGGGCGCTGACTAGCTGTTGTGAGCTGATGCCCTTTTACTAAAGCACACATAGCCCCAGGCATAAACCCGAGTGTAAACTAGGGAAAGCGAGTGGTCAACCCCTTCAGGTGGGAGTCTGAGAAGGTCCTTGGGGCATGTTCTAGTGAAGATTCTTTTTGTCCTGAATTCAATTTACTGAACACCTACTAAGTCCTAGACACTAAAGCACTAGCCTCCCACCTGGAAACTATAGAGCTGGCTCATCGCAAGCCTCTGACCCCCTTTTCCGTACTCCAGCTTTCCCCCTCCTTCTAGCTGTTGCTTTTTATTTCAAAAAGTTATAAAACTATAGGAAAACTCACATAATAATATAACAAACAACAGTGTGTACCCACCACCCAGATTTAACAATCTTAATTTTTTTGAACATTTATTCATTGCTTACTATGGACTAATCATTGCGCTAAGTGTTTTATGTACGTTTAATACAACACTTCGTGGAGTGATGTTACTGTATCCGTTTATAGGTAAGCAAAATGAGGTTTACACGTGCACATTAACTCCCGTAAGGAGAGTCAGTGGTGAAGCTAGGAGGCAAACCCTCGTCTGCCTGGCCTCTGAATCTCTGCTCTTCAGCACCCAGTATTTCCCCAAGTGTGCTGAGTGGACCAACTGTAGTAGAATCATCTGGGATGTTTGTAAAATGCGGATTGAGGGCCCTACCCAGACTTAATCAGAATATTTTGTGGGTGAGAAGGGAGAAAATGAAGATCTCCGGAATATCCTTACGCATAATTAAGTTTGAGAAATCCTGCTTCAGAATTTCCAAGGCCTGGTGACCTTTATGTTTTAAAAGCGCTCACTCCAGGCCAAGCTGGCTACATAACTTGCGGGGCTCAGTGCCAAATGAAAACGTGGGGCCCCTTGTTCAAAAGCCAGGAAAAAAAAACGCCATTGAAGATACTAAAATTCAAAATTTTTTCCTTTCTTCTGTAGTCTCTCTTGCGACCTATCATGGGGTTTTGAATTTACGATTTAATGTTGCGCCCCCTCAGGCACGGGGGATATTTGCTGGGAGAGTGCAGATACTCACAGGTGCCCAGAGGCTGCACTCTGCAATTTAACATGCAAGCACAAACACCCCCTTCAGCTGCCAGGCCCCCTCTCCCATCAGCCACCGTAATGAAGCCCTGAGCCCCTGCAAGGGGACGGGTGAGTCAATCGTCCCTTCCCACTGGCCACTGCAGCAATCGACGGCAGAGGGATGCTTCCCAGGGGATGGCAACTTTCATGCCAGGATGTGCTCAGTACCTGCAATGGAGGTGGGCAAGAGGCTCGCCGCCTACTATGACACATTTCTAGTCCCGATGCCATGTAGCCATGTCCCCTCCCCAAACGGCACAGAGTGCGGGCACCCAACCTCAATCCTCCCTGCACCTGTGCAGGAGGAGGTTGACACCAGTAGCTGTTGGGGATGAGGAGGGGGAGTATGCCAGTGTGTCATGGTTGGGGGGTGGCAGTGGGCATTGAGCAGGTGTGGGGAGGTGTAGGCAGGGCTGGCCAAGGCACCAGGGGACAGGGAAGTGGGAGGTCAAGAATCCATCCCTGGGAGGTGGTGAGAGGCGAGACTGCAGTCATTCGAGTTTCCAAGTCCCCAGCACATGCATGCTCCATTGTCATCAAACTTGAGTTACGACACAAATGCAAAGCATTGAACGCCAAATGTGGGACCCTTCTGAATGCAGGTTCCTGTGCAAGTGCACTGGTCACAAGCTCATGAAGCTGGCCCTGACTCCAAGTGATGTTCACAACCAAGCAAATTTGGGCAATACTGTTCTATACTGGTCCTAATGATTACAACTGAATACATCCATTCAAGTAACTGGAGTTAAGAATTCACATACGATGATATAACAGTGCTTTTGCTCTGTATTAGAGGTGAATTGGACATCGCTCAGCTTAATGGGCTAGTTAGGCCAGACTGAATGATACCCACAGCCGCTGGGCACAGAGACTATGATGTAGCTTGTCTGACTCCTGCCAAAAACTTGCTGCCTGGAGCTTCTAGACCTTTCTGGTGCACGGCTGAGAAATACCGTTGTGTTCTTTTAAGACCGAAAAGCATTTTTTGCCGATTCCTGATTGGTATTTGAAATCTTAGCAAACATCTTTGCCAAGGAAAAGCCCAAAAATATATTTGCATTTAAAGATATTACCAACGACTTGGTTTTGGAATGTTTGCTCGGCTACCTCAGGATCACAGCTATCTAAATATTAGCTATTTGCGGATGAGCTGTCTGCTTGGCCAAGGACAAGTTCTTATAAGACATCATTTTGGAGAATGATGGGAAAAATGGGAAAACATATGTTTTAAGCAAGGCATTCAAGTTCTGATCTTTCAAACATTTTCATGTCTGTCATATCCTAACAGTAGCCTGTTTTCTCTCTTTCAGACACACACACAGATACACATCTGTGTATTTTGTGCTCTATAAAATACACATTCGTATATCTGTTCCGATGATTTTCATTGACAATGACAGTCCAGAGTAATAGCTGTTGCCCTGTTCTCTTCCTAACCTTTTAACTCCAACCTGGCCTTTCCCTGTGATTTCAGTAAACCCTTGTTCTCCCTACCTAGCCACCCCTGGCTGTACAATAACATTTTTTCTATGTTTGCATACTCATTCTCTCTCATGTAAAAAGCAAAACCATGTAAAAAACATGACGTATAGCTTGTTATGCCCACAGGTGTGATTCGCTCAGACTTTGGCCCTACTTCATTTTTCTGGGCCCAGAATGGATGTTCACTTTTGGTTTTTAATGGTTAACTAGACTAGTCATTGAAATAAATTTCATCGAACCATCCTAGAGTAATAGTCTAAATGTTCTGTCCAAAATAGTTTTGTGGGGCCAGGTGAGATTACATACGTCAAGTTTTTATTTCTCCTAATTGGAACTTTATGATATGAACCAGGAAAAGCAGAGGGCGCACTTTTGCAGGTGAAGATATTTCTATAGTCTTAGGACCTTCGTATAACATCTTCCTCCCTATCCTCCCCCTCTTCCCCAAAAAACGAAGAGAAAGTTCTGGTTCATACATATGGTAACTACATGCTGTCTGCCACGGGGGTGTGTCCTAACCGAATGGAAAGGATTGGGTCTATGTAGGTAGCTATACAGGTCAAAAGCTCAGGTACCTTTAAGGACAGCTTCAGGCCAGAGCTGAGGAAGCCGAGACTGAGGAAAATGCTAAGGCATTTTAGAGTGTTTAGGCCAAGAATAGAATAAGGAATAGACAGACTGCTTCTCTGGATACATTTTTCCGGTTAAAATGGCTACATATTGGCAATTGAGAACTGAGGCCCATGATAAAACAGAAAATAAAAAGACCTGGTACTTCATACACACGGCCAGACAGATCCTAACCCAAAGCAGAGTAGGGGGCGCAGAGCTCTTGGGGCAAGTTTGCGCATGCTCAGCATTGTCGGCTGGCAGGAGCGAGGGCGTGGGACCACCACCAAATTAAAGCTTTAGAAAGCCAAAACACAGTGTTGCTTCCTCAAATCTCTCTCACTTTTAAACTGTTGAGGCAGGTGGTCTCGTAGCATAGGCGTTGCGATTTCCCTTTTTTCTCTAATGTTCGAAAGTTTTCATTGCTTCCCTATGTAGATGTAGGAAATTCGAGTCTTGTTTTAGTTTCCCACTCCGCTAAGGAAATTTTATTTCCACTCTAGGAAATTTCCTTTCAGTTCCTATATAGTGCACTTAACCCTCTAGCTTCCTCTCTCCCCTCCTGGAGTGTCCCTGCTTCCTTTCCCCTGAGTTCTCAAGAGGCTCCGAGCCCACCGCTAGGCATCTGGAGGGAGAATGAAGGAAACTGGCTTCACGCCCCGCTCCGTTCCTCTCTCAGGCCTCGCGGTCACGATCATGCGGGGTTAGGGGTCAGGCCAGCCCGCCTGTGCCTTTGACCTCAGGGGATCTGAGCGGGGATGGGGCAGGCCGCGCTGGCTGGACCCGGGGGTTCTGGAAAGCGCCTGTGCAAGCTCAGCGCGGCTGCGGCGCCCTGGCCTCCAGCCCGGAAGCTGAGGTGAAAGGCCTAGAATAAGGTCAGAAATAAACGCGGCTGCGGACGAGCTACGTGGAAGGTGAACCTCTCCCCTTAGGGTCTCAAAGCTGGACAGAGTCGCAGCGGTCCCCTAGCCTGCTCTCGTCTCCCACCGGGTGAACCAATGAGCTCGACGCTCTCCGCGGATGGGGTTATCAGGCCGGTGCTGTCCTCAGCGGCAGAACAACTTTTCAAGTCAACAATTCGACAAACATTTGTTCAACCATTTCCTCCCCAAGCTGCCCAGCCCACGTAACCGACCCTGTGGGTGCAAAGGGCTTTCTTAACAGGGGTCAGAATCTGCCTGCCTGCAGCTTTCACCCGGAAGTCCACAAGAAAACGTCGTCGTCCCCTTTTCCCTGTGGCCCATTAGTTCTTGCAAACAGCTCACCTAAACCTTTTCTTTAACAGACTATTAAACAGTTCCAGTTCGATCAAACTGTTCATTACTCCAGTTGAAAGTGAACTCCCTATGTTCTTTGTGGGATTTCTTCACCCAAGTGGTGGCTTGATCCCCCACTCTCTTTTATGAGGCATCAGCATCTTGAATCACTCTCTTCTAGGTGGCATTGCTAAACAGTATTTCATATTTCGGAGCCACAAATAAACTCTGTTGGCCATTGAAAGCTCAGCTGTTGCTTGCTTTCTCTTGATGCCTTGGCTACAGCAGGTAGCAATCTTGTCTGCAATCAAATCAACTATTTCTACCCTGCAGATTACCCGTGATGTGGCGGAGCTGGCTCATCCACAAATGAGGAGGGATTCTGCTTTGTTTCATTTCCGGATTCATCTTTGACTAAGTGACTTCTGTGCGCTCAACTTATCTCATGGTTTTGAAAACCAGTAAGGTTTGGTGAGAAACTGGATGGAGGTGAGTGTGGAGAGACAGTTCTCTGGTGAGGAAGGGAACAATGCAGAAGTGTGACAGGGTCTTTCTCAAGTATCCTAGCAGGTAGTTCAGCTCTTCACCTTTGGGAAAGACTAAAACTTAGATCTTTGTACCTCTACAGTCAGTAATCTTACTTCGTATGGATGAAATAGGGATTGAACGTGTGCACGTGCATGTGTGCACATATGTGGGTGAGTGACGGTGAACATTCCGAATGATCTTAGCTAGGCTTGATAGGAGGCAACGTGTACACTAACTAGAAGTGTGCAGTGAGGAGGACATGAGAAGATTTGAAATTAGGTGTATCATTTATATCTTCTTCCTCACAGTACCACTGCAACCATCATCTAATAGTTTCTTCTGCTTAAAAGAAAAAAAAATAGCTTGCTAGAGTTACTAAAATTTCTATTAGGAAAGACTTGCATTGTTCAAACGTTGGCAAGCATCTGGCTTAAAGCGGGTTGGTGGGAAACAGAGAGATTATACGACTAAGTTGCTAAACTGAGACTTCATGACCCCCCCTTTTTGTTTTTTAGCTCTCATTTAAGTGTATTTGCCATTTCATTTCTGGGATCACAAGGGGACAATGCTAAGCCCACAGTGGATACATCCTGGGATTTTGTTTTAATCCTGGGGTTTTTTAAAGGGAAGTCATCTTCTTAGCTAATAAAACACACCTGGCTTCTTGGATTGTCCACTCTAGGCACTGCTTTATCTCCCACAAGCCCCAGGAAATAGTAATTATGAAGTAGGCTCTTTTGTTCTAACCACCTTATTCACAGAAGTTGGATACATAATGAATGAAAATGCACAAGAACACAAATAGTAAAATTAGATAGAACTAGATACGTGAATGTTAAATAGAATGAAAGCATAATTAGAGTGGCTGGACCCAAGAGGGATTGGTCAAGGAAAGATCGATGGAGAAGGTCAATCCTATGAAGAGTCGTGAAGGAGAGTAAAGATGTGGGTGAGGTAAGGAAGGGGTTATGGTGGGTGAAGGAAGCAGTGTGGTGGGATACTTAAGTAGGAGACAGGGGGTGTAAAGGAACATACAGTGTGTTTTATTGGCTATAAGATCAAGTCCAACAAATATTGTTAAAAGCAAGGGAAAATATAAAGTCTTGGTTGTGATGGTCTGCCACCCTTCAGTACCGTCCCTACCTCCTGGGTATATGTTCAATGTTACATTCACTGTATTGGAAAATGGCAGGCAATCTGAAGAATCCTGGATAGATACATAGCCAGTCACAGAAAAGTCCAGTGGTGTTAAACCTGGGGACACTTACCTGATCCTGCTTTAAATTGTTACCTGTTAGGTGATTGAAAAGTCTTTAAGGCTATTGGTCTCTGATGGCAAAAGTTAAACCTCAGTAAACAAGATATTTTGGAGTGAAGCATCCTTGAAATTACTACAAAAAATCATGCTATTGTAGCCACTAGGGAGTTTTATGTTAGACTAAACTATTATAAGTGCTATCCAATAGAACTTTCTGCAGTGATGGAAGTGTTCTATACTATCTGCGTTGTCCAATACAGTAGCCAGTAGCCACATGAGGCTTTTGTGCACTTGAAATGTGGCAGGTGTGACTGAGGAAATGAATTTTAATTTTATTTAATGGTACTTAATTGAAAAAGCCACATGTGGCTAGTAGTTACCTTATTGGACAGCACAACTTTATATAAGGACCATATTTAGCTGTAGCCTCAGCTACAACCCAGGTTTTGCTACAAATCTAGCTCTTGGATGGTGCCTCAAAAATGTGCACAGGTGATTCTCACACGGATTGTCTGCAGATCACACCTGGAGAAATGTGGGATTAGGTACCACGAGTCACTATTTGGTGTTTTCGACCCTAGCTTCTAGAACAAGTTTGTTTCCTTTTGACCAGTGGGTTTCAAATTGTCCTGTGCGTCAGAATCACCTGAAGGGCTTGTTAGCCTACAGATTGCCGGGCCCCATCCCCAGAGATTCTGATTCCATAGGTCTGGGGTGTAGCATGAAAATTTGCATTCCTAACGAGTTCGCAGGTGATTCTGATGCTGCCGCACTTTGAGAACCACAGCCTTGGACCTAGCCCCTATCTAATACCTTCGTTCCGGTAACCTACTCCGTACCTTCGTCCTTCCTACGTGAGTCATTTTTTAAATCCCTTTGAAATAATCCAGTTTCTCTGGACCTAGAGACTTTCTCTCACCAGTTCTCCCAGGGGGCTGAAGCTGAAGTAGTACCCTGAATCCCAGTACCTGTGACCTCACTTCCAGAACTCTCTACTGCTTGTCTGGAATCCTGCTATGCTATTTCCTTGATGCCAAGCCTTGTATGGTAGCTGTCCCTGGACTTCTCTTTCACCAGCTCTCCACCTATGGGGGCTTCCTCATATTATTTAGTGCTGAAACTTGCCTGCACATTCACCTCACTCTGATAGGTCTGTCTGGTGTCCTTGCCTCACCCTCCCACCTGGCCTGTCCCTTGCCCACTGAGCTCTAGTTTTTGACACCCCATCAATATAGAGTACCTGCCAAGGGAATTGACCTGGTTTGGCGTTTTCTCCACCAACAACTCGATTCAAGTCATTAAATTCAGTGATGTTGTCCCAAATTGTTTCAGCTTCAGTAGAATTTTCATAGTTCATATTGGAAAAAATAGTCTCAGCACGGGTGACCTTCATAGAAGCATGTGAGACAGAAACTTTTCCACATGGAAATGGCACTAGAAAAATGGAAAAAATATTTAGTATTCTGATATTTCTCATTGGCAAGCAGAACATGTATTACAAAAATCAAGAATGAGGCCCATCCTTGTCACTTCTGAGAAGCAGACCCATCAATATTTTAAAACATCTAATCAATGAATATAGTCTCAAACTAAAAGGTTAATTGCATTATTTTCATGGAACGTTTTCAAACCCTTCATGAAAAGAACATTTGGCTCAGGAATCCGTCATCTTTACGGAAATAGGTGTTCCAGAATCAAATTTTGTAAGACTTTTATAAAGTCTAATGGCTTTCTGTTTACTTTCTTTACTAAAATGTCTTACTCCCAAGTACTGTCTCTGGATGGAAGTTTGATGATTGATGCCACGTAAATTTGACTTTAGAATTAGGTAAATGGGACTTCCGCTGCTTGTTGCGAACAGGATTTCTTTTGTAAACTAGAATGCCTTCTAGATTCCAAAGTGGATTTTAGGTATCTGTTGGGGAGAGATCATTGTGATTTAATTACCTAGCTGTCAGGTATTAGCCAAGTAAATTTCTAATATGATTATCACAGCCACATCCACCTGGGGATTGGCCACCTTTTACCTTGGGTTGGTTTATTTCCTAAAGAAAAGAAATTGTCTGCTGATACACTGGGGACAACCAGAATGGAAATTTGTAGTCAAGCAAAGTCACCTCACATTTCATTTTCATTTCTCACTTTCCTTCTAGCCACATTCCTCATAACAGACATTTCTATAGCAACCAGCTGCGGCAAAGTATCATGAAGACAGCATGTGGCTTGGAAAACAGGAAATTAGTTCAAAATACTTATGTATAAATATAAATCATCAACAATGGCTAGAGAAAAGGGACCATTACTATTGAAAGGCAGAAAAGCTTATTTTAGGTTTGGCTTACTTATTCTGCTAGAGCTAAGGCTATATTCAAATATAACGTTTAATAGTTGGAGGGCGTTCTCAATTCTTTTTTTTCAGCTCATAACACGGAAGGCCTTATAAGGGTTTAGCTACTATGCCATCTGTCTACACTGGGAGTTAGGTTTTGAACGTTAAAACAGGAGCATATTCCCCCCCAGGGTAGGCTGGCTTTGAAGCAGTTATGTGAAGCACCAGGCGGAAGGCCAGGCAGGCAGGCCCTCGGAGCAGCAGAGACTCTTGATTTTAGTTGCAGCATGTATACTCTTGGCTTCTGGTCCTTTCTTTAATTTCCTCTGCTGGGTGCATTGCTGAGATAGGTATCGAACCCAGTTATAGAGGAATGGTGCATGATTTAATGTACCCATTTAATAAGATACCAGGCTTTGGAAATACAAGAGAAATTATATCTAGTTTGCTTCCAAAAGGCCCCTCTTTATCACACATAATTGATCCTGCGGAGCCTACTTTTTTTTTTTAATCAAAGTTTCTACTGCTTTCATTTTCAGAGAAGAGCAATGTGAGTGTGGAGTCGAGGTGTTCTGAAGACACCAGTTGGTTGTCAACATGGAGGCATGGTTGACATGACTGGGAGACATTGCTTTGTCCGCTGCTGTATAGATTGACTGTGCTGATCAGCCTGGCACCACTTAGAACAGACGTTTGTCAGAACTATTCTCATGCCAAGTGTGTAAACTCTGCCTGAGACTCAGGATAGGAAATAACTTTCTCGGAATAAACCAGCCACACTCTGACAATCTCATGCTTAATATACACCATCCTTGTACTAGAAGCCTATGAGTCAATCATTTATGTATCTTTTATGGTGTAGGATTACTACATTAATTTGACCGGGTAAATTACAAATATCTGTACAGAGATCACACAAATCAATTGCTTCATGATATAAAAGAGAATAAAATTGGACACAAAAGAATTCAGACTGAAGACAATCACAGAATTTCTATGTAAAATGATGATACAATTTGGAAAATTAATTTGTCCAATTCAAGCTACTAATCCTTTCCACGATTTCCAAAGGAGATAGAAAGAAGTAGGGATTAAAATTATGTAGACTAGTTAACATGCTGAAGTTTCAAATATAGATTTGGAGAATGCATCTGCTGAGCTTTAAAAATAACTTATGTAGGTTTTGACCTGCTGGTTCACAGGACTTTTGGTCTTCTGCAAGTCGGTATCCGGCAGTACAGGAACAAATCACCTTGTTATCAGCACTGTTTTTACAAAACTGCTTGCATCTGCCATTCTTAATGCTGCATGTTGCATCTTAAAGAAAGCAAAATCAACAGTAGCAATAGCATCATTTGGCACGCATTTCTAAAAAGTACATGAAGCTACTGACTCGTGTAGGTCAGATATAAGCTGGGGGCATTCATGGAGAGAAGCTGGGGAGCCTTGAGCTAAGAGTAGAAAGAAAGATAAAATATTCTTAATAAAGCATAAAGAGGGTGGCAGTCATATATTTGATTTGATTTGGCATGAAACTGAAGGTTTGGATATTTTATTTTCACTATATCATGGCCTGAAATTTTTAAAACCTGTTCATTAAAGTATAATGTATATTCAGAAAAGTACCCAGAACCTTAGTATGAATTCTCACACAGTGAATGCACCTATTTAAACACTAAAAAGATCAGTACATAGGACATTATCAACACCCTGAAAGCTCTCCTAAAGCCCCCTTGCGATCACTATACCCTTCCTCCTTCGCAAAGTTACCGTTATCCCAACTTCTAACAGTACGGTAGTTTTGCCTGTTCATGAACTTTGTCTATGCGCTCTTCTCTGTCTTTCATTTCACATTTTGTCTGTGAGATTCATCCATGTTGTTTTGCATAGCAGTAGTTCGTTTACATGCTGTGTAGTATTCCATTGTATAAATATTACTACCTTTATTCATCCATTTTATCGTTTGTGAATATTTGAGTTGAATTTCCAGTTTTTGGCTCTTATGTACAATGCTATAATGAACATTCTTGTACATATCTTTTAATAATATATGCATGCATATTTACTGGATATGTACTTATGAGTGCAGTTATTGGGTCATATGTTCAGGTTTAGTAGATACTGCCAAGCTGTTTTCTAAAATAATTGTACGAATTTAAATTCCTACCATCAGTGTATGAGAGTTCCAGTTATTGGATATATGTATTACAGATATCTTCTCCTATTTTATGACTTGCCTTTTTACCCTAAATAGTGTATTTTGCTGAATAAAAGTCCATAGTTTTAACATAATCCAATTTATCAAAACGAACTTGAAGCTGGCTGAGGTAGGTATGTATCAACACAAGAGAATGAAATAGGGTCCTTTAAGGTAGCTAAATGCCAAAGCCATTATGTGTTGACAATGATAAGCATTCTAGTGGCCCACATTTTCTTTAGTCTCCTATAGAGCCTCTCTTGTTAATATAAACTATCTTTCTTTGTCTCTTGTAATGCTTTTTGTCTTTGATTCTGTTTTGTCTGGTATTAAGATTGCTTTGTCAGGTTCTTTTTATTAGCATTTACCTTACAAATCTTATTACATCCCTTTATTTTAACCCCCTGGTATAATTTTATTTTAGGTGTCTCTTTTGTCAACAGCATACAATTAGATTTTTAACTCCAGACTGAAAATTGTCATCAACCCAATTTACATTAATTGTTATTCCTGATATATTTGGCTTATTCCTGCCATCTTATTTTGTAATTTCTAATTACTGTGCTTTCCCTTTGTTTCTCCTGTGCCGTCTCAATAACAAGAAGTAGCATGGTTCAGGGCTTGCCAGCTGACACCTGCTGAGTTAAGAGAAGTGGGCTCTGCCCTTGGGCCTGTTTCTGTCTCTAGAGCAGCACAGAAACACAGTGAATAGAAGACACCTTCCCCCTTACCTACACGCCCAACAACAGTACAGTTTTCAATAGGAATGCTCACTTGTGAGTGCAGTTACTACACGGAAAGTTTGAAAAAGAGTGACTGTATTAGACACCTCCTATGCACCATCTTAGTTCCTCTCAGCCTCACTTGTGTCTTTTCCCAGCACTGTGGCGATCAGCTCTCCATGAACTTCCGCTGACCACATATGGGTGCAGCCTCCAACTGCCTTGGCTCGTATCTGCACTATGTGCCTCTCACCTCTTGCCTTGGCACTTCCCTGTTGATGCTGAGGCATGGGATGCCATATGACCTCCCTGGGTGCTCCAGCATGTACGACCTGGAGATGTGGGGGAGTAATGTCCCATAGGCTGAACTTTTGACCATTGGGAGACAGATGCTGATGGGCGAATTCTTTCCCCTTTTCTCCCCTCCCAGGTGGACTATCCTGAGTCCAGTTCATATGGCTCCTCAGAAAACAGTCCCAGGAGCTCAAGCAATCAGTTGCAGATGAGGATATACGACTCATCCTATTATTGCTTCTCCCTTCCTCACTGCCTCACTCCCTGTCCCTTGCTCCCTAGGGTGGCACACCCTAATAAATAAGCTTGTGTCACAGACTCTTTTCTTCTCGGAGAATCCAGGCTAACAGAGTGACTATATGGTTTTGGAGTATATTATGGACTTTTGAGTGACAGATCTAAATTTTCTAATTATATTTTACATAGACTAACATAGACTAAGGAAATAATTAGCTCATGATCCTTACTGACACTTTAGGAAGCAGGGGGAGGCAAATCAGCTGTTGTCAGGTAGACAAAGGAACCAGCCTTAGCTTTAACCTTTGCTACCAAATAATCCACTAAGCGCATGATCCAGAAAGATGGCACTTGGTCCTTTTTATTTATTTATTTTTTAAAGACCTTTCTCCTCACTCACGGTGATTACATCCCCGGCTCTTTTCATGTTACTAGCTATCATTTTGTTGCTACAAAGCAATGCTGAAGTGTTCAGCCAAATCAAATAGCACCTGTAGAAAGTGTTCAGTCGATATGAGATTATGATAAGTTAACAGAGGTAGGATAGAATATCTGTGGAAGAACACTCAAAGCATCTGTTCTTCTCTCTCCATGTTAGCACCTCTTTCTAATTCCCCTCGTGCCTACTACAAATGTTATCACGTTCTGCTTTATTGTATTCTGCCTTCATCTTCCCTCATACGTTCGCTGATGTGGAAACCAGAGCTTGGACAAAATATGTTCTATTTAACAAGTTTACCACACAATATGCTGTTATTCAGTTAAACTCAAGATATTTTCTTTTTTTCTACTCCAAAGAAATATGCATTAAATAAGACAATAGTGTCTCCGATGTGTTAGCAGAATGAAGTAAAAAGTGTTTATGTGCTTGTGATTTTTTCTTTCTATCCTATCTTACTGTGGGGAAATGCCTCTGTACTCTTTAGAAGGGACAGTAATGACCATGTTCTTGCAGACTTTGATCTATCTGAAAAGGGCTCAGATGTGATGTATAGCTGGGGACATACAGTGGTCTTTATTCTAGCCAAAGGGACACAAGAGCCAATGAATTGTTATTCCTCTAACTAGAAGGTGTGCCCTGATTGTTTGCACCCTTCTCTCCTGGAGGGGAGCCTGCTGAATGAGGGAAAAAGAAAACAGGCTCTTAACAATGGAAATCTCCCTTCCCTTTCCAAGACAGGGTGAGGCAGGAGACTGGGGGCCCACAGACTCCATAAGCTGTGCTTGCTGTCTAGCAGCTTTTGAAATTAGTCTTTAGTTCAGTTTGAAGCAACAGCTTAAATGGGAGTTTGTATATGCTTTTGCTGTTGCTTTCCTCTAGCGTCTGAGATAAAGAGCTTTTTGAGAGAATTCCCACTTGGTTTCTGAATTGAGTTGAAAGGGTTTTTCTAAACCTTGATCAGATAGGCTGCGGGAGATCAATACACCCTAGAGGCCCTGACCAAACCAAAGTGTGGGGAACCCCAGAGGACTGAGATGGTGCCAGTTGTAGACTTAGAACGTTTTCTCTGTGGACTGTAGCCTCACACAAGTAGCAAAACCTGTTATAGAAGTTTTGTGCTTATATTTACATTACTCAGGGCTATTCTCCTTTAAAGTGTCTTTATTTGTAAACTAAAGGCATTTAGGAATTTAATGCTAAACACTATTTTCAACTATACTACACTGTGTCCCTCATTCTTAACTGAGACTAATTGTTATTCATTCCCTCAGCTCCAATAGTTATATTATTTAAGCTGATAATGAGTAACTGCTCCAAAGATTTCCACAGGTTTCCATAATAGCAGGATCAAATTTATCTAGGTAAATCTGAATTTGAAATTATAGCTGTTCAGATGAAAGTAGCACTTCAGAGATGTAGAACCAATTAACACACCCACAGGAAAAGTAACCCAGGCATTGGCTTGTGCCCACACTGGGAAATCTGAGGGAACGGAAGTCCAAGCCACGTGTACCAGTTCATCCACCTGCATTCACTCTTTTCTCTCTTTAAATGTTTTTGCCCTGCCACCTTTTCCTTTCCTTTCCTTTCCAAAAGAATTCTATTCTATTTATCTTTTAGATCTCAAAGGAAGATGATCAATGGATTTCTCTTTAGTACTGAAAGGATTTCTGAACAGCATTACAAGTGACTTTTTTTCCTTTCTCAATAGGACAAGAACAGCTGCTGCTGCATATCATTTTGTTTTATGCTTTTTTCATCTCTGTGTCAGGTGGATTGCTATAATGCCTTAATAGAGTCCTGCTAATTTTCTACTCTTTGCCCTTCGTCATGTAGCCTGTGGTGGTAAATTCTTTCTCTGGGATTGCATCTCTATTCTTCTGGAGTTTCAGAGTAGAAAGAGAATCTATTATTAGCACTGTGTGCTTTTCACAATCACAATGCCAGTAATCCTGCATCCAGAGGTAATAAACAAGTAAGTAAAGGACTTTGGAGTTTACTGCTCCAATTGCCAAAATCTCAGGAAAAAAAATATTATAGGCTATGAGAAGAAAAAATGCACAATGGTCCTAGATTTGCTATGTAACTCCTTCAATGTAATCAGTATAGTCAAATTCAGAAATGAGCTCTGATTTTTGTCAACAAATTTAACATGTGAAGTGGTCTGTATGTGTGGAGAAGTGCCTGTTATATGGGAGAATTGGCCTTGCCATACCCCAATTCTATACTTAATTGACTCCCACTGCTTATATTGATAGCAATTTAGTCATGAGTTCAATGTTGTGGGTTCGGTATTCCTTGCCTCTTGTGGATAGTAGTTAGAAGCATGGGTTTTGATCAAAACTAAAGTTCAAGGGGCTGGCCCCGTGGCTGAGTGGTTAAGTTCATGTGCTCCACTGCAGGCGGCCCAGTGTTTCGTTGGTTTGAATCCTGGGCACGGACATGGCACTGCTCATCAAGCCACGCTGAGGCAGTGTCCCACATGCCACAACTAGAAGGACCCACAATAAAGAATATACAACTATGTACCGGGGGGCTTTGGGGAGAAAAAGGAAAAAAATAAAATCTTTAAAAACAAACAAACAAACACTAAAGTTCAAGTCCTGGCTTAACCATTTACTGCCTCTGATTTTGAGCTATTTGAGCTGTAGTTTTCTCATCTGCATAGAATGGGGATAATATTTGCACTGACAACATATGTTTGTATTGAGGATTAATAAGTGAGTGAAACATCATTATCACTTAATATTAGCTACCAAATATTATTATTGCTCTTAATATAATTTCTTGAACTCATCCTGGAAACTATGACTCCAGATAAAATGAATGTTTATAAGCTTTGGAAGTATATGTTTTATGCAATGGAATATTATTCAGCATTGAAAATGAAGGAAATCTTGTCATATGCAAGAACATGGATGAACCTGGAGTACGTTATACTAAATGAAATCAGCCAGTCACAGAAGGACAAATACTGTATAATTCTACTTACATGAAGTGTCTAAAATAGTCAAATACATAGAAGCAGAGAATACAATTGTGCTTGCTAGGGGCTGGGAGGGAGGGAAAATGGGGAGTTGCTGTACAATGGGTATAAAGTTTCAGTTATACAAGATGGGGAAGTTCTAGACATCTGCTGTACAACGTAGTGCCTAAGGTTAACAATACCGTATTGTACACTTCAAAATTCACTGAGTGTAGATCTCATGTTAAGTGTTCTTTACCACAATAAAAACATATATGTTTTTAAGAGAAAATTATGATACATAAATGCTGCATTTTCCAGTTTCATCTGGTTTCAAGGGGAAACTCTGAACCATGAGTAATCCAAAAATAGTTACTTACATAATTCACAGTTCTTTCCTTCAAATCCAGGTTGACACCAACATTCATAGGAATTAATGTCATCCTTGCACACACCACCATGTAAACATGGATTGGACTCACACTGATCTCCATCTTTGAGATAGGTTAAGAAGTAGAATTAGTAGATAAACTGCTTAGAATGCCTAGTCTTCCCTGCACAGACTCATGGGGAGGGGAGCCTGAATTTAGGGTCAGAGCAGAACTGCTGACCTGGAAACCAGCTGCTTATGGGATGCCCCTGTCTTCCTGAGTTTCTAAAAGCAACCCAAATAAAGGTTCTTAGGCAACACTGTCCTCGGAAATTTGCCTGAGGAAGGCATGCACATAGTTTAACCCAAGGGAAGAGGAAGAGGGAGAAGGCCGTCTGAGTATAGAAATGTACTCTATCAGCATAGGGGGAGAGGAATTTTCAACCCTTCCTTATAGAATGATGGCAGAGTTAATTCTAAATTGAATCACATCACTTCAAAAATTAGTATCTGCATGCTGTACAAGGTCTGCTCTGTCACAGGTCTTGCAGAGCAAGCTGAGCTAGATAGCATGGTACTTCCACTCAAGGAACTGGCAGCCTAGGAGCAAATGCATCTACTTCCCTGTATTATCATTTAGCTTTTAAGTATAATATGCAGCAATGGTTCAAAACAATGGAAAAGATGCCAAAGCATCTGTTTCTGCTTAAAGATATTCTACTGTCTATGAGTTAGGTCCCCAATGGTCTAAGTAAAGTGAGAAACAACTTTCTATACAAAGAACTAAAAAAGAAAAGGCTCTGAAAATGTGCTTTATTTATGTATAGATTGGCTGTGTTTCCTTTCCAGCTTTCCTGAAGTTTCTACATTTATAGAGTTCTTGAAAGCCTTTGAAGACACTGGTGGTAAGAAAACAGTAGGAAGGAATAAGCAAGAGGGGAAGGGTTAGGATGAGAAGGAAATCTGTAAGTCTGGTTTCTTAGCGCTGTGCCTCACTCCATACTTCTAAGGAGCCTTCAGGATAAAGGGATGAATAGAACCAGAAAGGAGACCAGTACGGACTTTGAGCCAAGAGAAATAGCCCTGAAGAAAAAATGTGAGCTAGATCAGCAGGACTTAATATATGAGAAACAAAACAGTGAGAGATAAAGCTGACATAAAAATAAAAGAATGAGACAAAGGGAGCAATTAAAGAGAAATTTCTAATTACCAGTCATACTTTAGAGCAAAACTCCCTGACATCTAGTGTGTGGATCACTGCCCGCTCCAGGGAGAGCAATAGCAAGTCTGTCATGCTCTCTGTCAGTAGCATGTATCCAGGTCCCGTTGACAAAGGGCTAATCTCCCTTTCTCAGAAATAGTCCCTCTCTGGAAAATCTGCTTGCTGTAAAAATTAGACCTTGTCCCCTCTGCCCCTTGATCCAATGTGCTTTTGCAGACATACTTCAATTTGTTCCAATTCTATGAAACCAAAATATGTTATCTCTGGTTTATTGTTATTGATGTTCAGAACTGGTTGAAAAAATGAGCTACATTTGCACTTTATATTATAGACCAAGGATCTGAATTATTTAGGATGTTTCACTGAAAGGGTCTGGGCTTGCAGCCAGCTACACAGCAACTCATTTGCTGAGACATATCTTTAAAACGAATGTCATTTTATCCTGCATTTCGTCCTCCTTTGGGGGCTTGTCTGTGTGTACTTTGGGCTGAGGCAAAGCTACAGACAGTAGGGGTCAAAGACAACATGGGATAAGACCTTGCCAAATGAGAGATTCCTGTTTAGGCTACCAGGCTGCTGTTTAATGAATAACTGCCTTTAGATTTGAAGGCCTGCAGGGGTAAGAGTGAAAGCAAGGGGCTGGGCATTAGAGAACTTGGCTTCTCTTCTGGGTGACGTTCGGCAAGTCTCATAATCTCCCTAAGCCTCAGTTTTCTCCTCTGTAAAATGAGGTTAATAATGCTTTACTTGCAGGCTTGATGTGAGGATTAAACGTGACAGGCACTCTGGAAACTGTAAAGTGCTTGACAGATGCTAGTGAATGTGGTTGGACGATATTTCTTCTTCAACTGGGCTGTTTATGTGGTGAGTTGATAGTTGAGAATAGGGCAGGAGTGAGGGGCCTGCGTCCCTGCTGTATGTGAAAGTCCATACAGTGAGAAATAGCACAGGCTATGTTGGGTGGTTAGGAATCTTGGCTGCAAGTGAAAAGAGGCATGGAGTTGCTTCCTTTTTCTTTTTTGTTCTTATTTTTCTTTTATTTCTTGGTAGACAAAGCAGTAGTGACAGAGCCATGCCTTTGATGTTTCCCGGGTATCTTTACCAGAGATACAGCACACAATGCAGCCTAGGTCACTAGAAGGCAGGGGCCCAACTGCAAAATATGGTGCTTAAGACATTCTGACCAAGCCCTGCTGAGGTCAAGTTGGGGGGTGGCCCATGAAGGGATCATGGGAGTTTAAATACTGCCAATAATATTTTTTTGGGGGGAAAAGTAGAAATTGATTTGCTTTAAGAAGTAGGTCACAAGATTCAAAGTTTTAAAAATAGCAGAAATAGAGAATAGTTGTTTGGACTAACTAGGGGAATACCTCGTGAAAGAATTGGCCTGGTAGCGGTCATGACTAAGAACAAGGAAAGGTGGATAAAGCAGATGTACCGGAGCAGACCTCTTCTCCCCTCATGATTTAAAGACAAAAGTGGGGACGTTATGAGTTACGACGGCATGAGCAAGTCCAATAATGTCTCCAGAATAGAAACTGGAAAATAGAGCTGGATCTCAAATGATGGAACTTGGTTAATTTGTTTAACTGGGTTAATTTGTTTCTGTCCATGCAGATGGTCTTAGGTAAGTCAACCTGTGAAACTTACACTCCTTCAAAATCCTTCTGCTGGATTTTAAATTAGTTTTAAAACTTAGTTGTCATTAAAGGTTTGGCTTTTCCTCCTTTTGGTCAATTCATTCAACAAATATTTACTCAGTGCTTCTGTACCAGATATTGTTTGAGGTACTAGGAATTCATCAGTAAACAAAACAGTTGACTAGCCCTGCCAATGTAAAGCTTGCATTCTAGTGAGGAGGGAAGAATAAATAATAAATTGTGTAAGTAAGAACATTATATGACCCCTCAGATGGTGAAAAGTGCTATAAAAAATAGAGCAGATTATGATGTCTAGAGTGATGGGGTTATGGGAATGCAGGTTGAAATCTTAATAGATGATCAAGGTAGGCTTCATTGAGGTGGTGACATTTGGGCAAAGACTTGAAGGGGGTGAGGGAACAAGCCTGGGGGAACCTGGCAGAAGAGGGTTCCCCTTTAAAGGAACTGCCAGATCAAAGACTCTCAAGAGGGAACATTCCTAGAGTGTGCAAGGAGCAGCAGGGAGGCCAGAATGCCTGGGTCCTCATACGTGAGGAGGAGAGCGGTAGGAGGGGAGGCCAGAGGGGCGATGGGAGGGGAGGGGGAGACAATTATGGGGGGACTTTTAGGCCATTGTAAGGAGCAGGACTTTTAAGCAATAAACATTTAAGTCAGTCAGCATTCTGTGATTCTCTACTGGGGATTGCAAACTCTCATTCAGTCCCCAGATGCAGTCATCTTGGTTTCTTCCTTCCAGTTTCCTGGGGTGGAACGATGTTCCTTTTGAAGCCCTCGGGAGGAGTAAGCTTATCTGCTGGCTGATATCTCCCATGCTGGCATAAACCTGTAGTGTATCACCATTCAATCTTGGGTAAAAGACTTGGACTTATTTTTCTGAGCCCTTTTGACGGAGTTTAATATATTATCTATTTACACAGAAAAAATATATAATTCTCAAATGTTTCATATCTCAGCTGGAGGATAAAATGAATTGCTTACCTACATATTGCTTCCAAAATTCAGTCTATAAAGAAAAAGAGGACAAGTTAATGATAGTATTTAAAATGCTTTGGGTTTGATTCCTTCTTTTATAACATTTATAACACACGTATATGTGTAGATATTTTAAAATTCCAAAGAGAAGTTTCTTTTTTTTTTTTAGATTTTCTATTTTTTGCTCTGCATCTGAAGGATGTTATGTGGAAATACTCACAGTTTTTTCAGTGTTTTCAAAGACTTCTCGTGCTTCTTCAAAACTACACTTTTCTTCCATACATTCTCTCTCAAGGTTCCCCCGAACAAACTCTTCTAATTTACCTGAGTTATATCTCTTTGGCCGATTCAGAATTTTGGTGGCATTTTCACGATCAAGAAAAACTGAAATTTAAAAGAACTATTCTTTAGCTTTAGAAAAAAGACAACATCATGAAAATTAAATACATCTCTTAAGAAAGGCTTTGTTTTTAATCCAAGTAATCCCAAAGCCAATTTATCTTTGGGGCATAGAGTCAAAATCTATGATGTTCTCGTGGTACTGTATACACACGGAGATTTAGGAAGTAAAATTCAATTTGACTTTTAGTCAGGAGAGCTCCAGTAATGCAAGGTCAGATTTTCAATCGTATTTGAATTTACTTTGGATGAAAAAGTTCTGAAATAAGCAGTTAACTTCACACTTTGTCATCATTGGAAAATAGCTAATTGCAGATCCTTGCAAGGTGATCCATCACCCTAGCTGGGCTGTGTTTTCAGGATGCAGTTGTCTAAATGACTTTGCAACAGATTTCTCTTGGAAGAACAGAAGCCTAACTGTGGTCCAGCTGCAAATGCAACCCCAGTGTCCCTCACTAGGAGTTAAAGAAGAACTACTGCATTAATTTATTTATCTTCAGACTGACAACACCTTCAGTTAGCATGTGTTATAGGAATTCCAGTGATGTAAGTCTTACTCCAGGATTCAGGATGTGGTTTATTTTAGCTATGACTGCCTACCCTATAGGGATACTCCTGAACTTTGGAGGATTGAGGTCTCTAACCCGATTCTCTTCCTCCCTCCCTCTCCACTCTCGACTCTCAATCTCTGTTTCTTTCTCTCCGTCTCTCTCTCTCAAATATATATAATGTATAAAACATATAATAACATATATACCGTACACTATCTCAACGTGCTTATAAGCTGAGCTTTCCAGGGCATTTTGGGACTGCTTTCTCATTAACTCCAAAAAAAAAGGAAAAGAAACAAACTAAACTATATTCCCTTATTTGCACTGCATCTGTTCACTTTCTGGAGCCTTGCAGTCCCTTAACAACCTCGCTTTTCTCTTGCTCTGCAAGTCCCTATGGGCTTCACTTTTTTCCTGAATTTAGCTTAGCCTTTTCCTCTTCAACTCTTCACTTGCCAATTTTCTCAATTCCCTTCACCCGTTCTTCAGTGCTTCAATACCCTGCAATCCCGACCACTAGATCAGGGCAGCCACCTGCCACCTTTCCTCTCTTTCCAGGCAGCTGAGCACTGTGGGAGAAAATCACCAAGCTGCAGATGGATGCCATCACATATTGATACCTCCCAGCCTCCACCAGGCCCTTCTCTCTGCTCGGCAATTCATGTGCTTGGCCCTGGGCACTCCTACCATAGCATCTATGTCTGCATCCACTTACAATGTGACCAAGTGGGAAAACAGGGGTTTGGAGTCAGATGGGACACACTTGGATTTGAGTCACAGATGTCCCACCTATTGGCTGTGAGACCTCAGACAAGTCACCTAATCTCTGAAGCTTAACTTTGTCAAATGTAAAATGGGTATAACAGTAGGATAAGAAGAATATGTACCTCACAGTGTGGTTGACAGGATCACTAAGATAGTGTACATAGGCTGGTGTATAATGGTTCTCTCTCTTCCTCCCCACTCTCGTGCTGGCCTGCCTTCCTGATTTTCTCAGTTCCCTTTAGCTCTCTCATGTACTTTTCTGTAGCTCTTTCCCTTCATTCCCATGCATATAATGAAATGACTATTGTCAGGATCCGCAATGACCTCCTAAAGGATACTCTTGAGTTTCTGTGATTCCTGACTGCTCTGAGACATTTCTAATCGTCGACCTCTCCCTTCTCGGGGCACTCTTTCCGTGAAAGCACTCTATTCTGGTTCTCCTCTTTGCTCTAACTCTTGTTATGCACCCACCACTTGCATCAGTTAAGTCCCCTTCTCCTGCCTGCCCCTTAAATGTTCAGAGTTCGCCCGGGCTCCAGCCTTCGCCTTTTCTCTTTTCCCTCCATACATCCTTGCCAGGGCCAAGACTAGGGTGAGGTAGACAAGGCATTTAGGGCACAAGATTTAAGGAGGCACTCTGTCTCCGTGGGTGCAAGTGTATTTATGCCCTGCGTGCCTTGCTCGCCTCGCCCTAGTCCAGCCCGGGCTCTTTCAACACAATTTTCTGAGTACTGACTACTGCCAGGCACTGTGCTAGGTCCACAGTTTCCATGCTTACTCCCTGGAGCTTCACACACCCATAGATGTAACTACTGTTTATACAACGAGCTCCAAATAGCCATCTCTAGTCAGAGGTATCTTCTGAATTTCAGATCATCTCTCCAGCTCCCTAACTGTACATCATAATGCGGCTGAGAGCTGATGTTTATTTCATGCTTCTGATGTGCTGGACACTGTGCTCAGTGGTTTTCATCCATTATTTCCTTCCATACTCGCAGCAGTCCCATGAGATAGGTACTGTCGTTTTACATTTGTAAATGAGAAAAATGGAGGTTCAGAGAGGTTAAGTAATTTGCCCCAGGTAACATACTAAAGTGTCAGAACCAGGATTTAGACTTTGGCAGCGAGACTGCACAGTTTATGCTCTTAGGTACTATGCTGTGTCCCGTAATCACATCAGATACCCAACACGTACTCTTTATACTTTCTCTAAACCTGTTCCCTTCCATACCCAGGTGGTTATTAAGTCATATCATTTCTGCTTCTTTAATGTCACTTGAATTCCTTTCCCTCTTCTCTGTCTGTACAGTTAATGTCCTGGGTCAAGCCCTCATGCCTTCCCTAGATGATTGCAGTAGCCTCAAGACTGGCTTCCACTAGTCTTGCCACCCCTTTCTCAAACAATTCATTAGAATGTTGCCAGACTGAGCATCCTACATCAGCTGTCAGTGGTATTCATGTTTCCACTTCTGATGACTCCACATTGCATTCTATTGTCCAAACACCTTAGTTTAGGGCCTTTGTTCTTTGATGGCCTGACTCTGCCTAGCTATCCTGCCTCACTTGTTATATTCAATATTCAAAACATACTGAATTCCTGAAAGACCTCATGTTCTTTGTGGATTTGGATCTTTGCATATGAGTGATCCTCTCTGCATAGAATGCCCTAGATAAGACATTTAAGGAGAGGGAACCTACTCATCTTTTAAGACCTAACTCAAAATATTCTCTGTCTGTCAAGTGTTTCCCCAGTTAATGTATTCCTTTCTCTGTGCTCCTTTAGCACCTGTACACATTTTATCATATTATATTGAAATCTCTCACCTGAACTCATGGTGCTTTAGGTCAAACAGGGAGTGTGGTTTGTCCTCATGCCCCTAGTACCTGGCACTATAGTAGTCAGTTTTGTAAGATGTATGGACTGAAGCTGGCTTTCACTTATTCATTTCATTCTTTCATTCTGAATGAAAGACAGCTTCGGTCCATACACTACAAAACTGACTTGATTTCCCAGAACAGTTTTGATTTCAAAATTACAAATTGATGCAATAATAACTAAGGGCAGCAGCCATGAAAATCCAACATCTCAGTAAATCATTCATAGAAACTGCTTTTAGAAGCCAATGACAGTTTAACAGCAGAAGAGAGAGCTGCATCAATACTGTCCATCCTTAGGGAAATTCCCCTGGCTCTCTCCTCAAGGGCCCATTATCTCTGACTACAGTGATTCCAGAATCACACTGCCTTTCTCCTCAGTATTGTCTGCGGGTCATATATTTAACCTCTCTTCAGGTTTATCTCTTCTAGTCATTATTTCCCCAGCTCTGAAATCCTTGTCCCTCTTTTTTTTTCTCTGTATCTATCCTTTTCCCGAGATCTGAGGTCTCCAGGGGGGCAGCAGCCCTCTTAAAACCTCCATCATCTCGCCACTTATCTTGGAGGAAGGGCTTGGATCCTTTGTCCTCTTAGACCTCACACTGATGAGGTATGTGTCAAGACTTAGCTTTATGTCCTGCTTTGTGAGTTTTCCAGCTAAATTTCTTTATTCCCTGACTCTACCCACTTTGCTAGTTTGATTTAACCTTTGCATTCTCGTATTATTTCTGCATTTCAGTCTGACATCATGTCTGGAGTGGGAACCACAGGGCCAGTCTGCTTTCTGGGGATACTTAGGGTTGGCACCCCTGATCCTGTTACTGTCAGCTACTAGATTTGATTATAGTAGGTTGACAAGTAAGTGTGATAAACGCTTCCTGTGAGAACATGCTGTTTGTCTAAATGGGGTAATTTCTTCCCTGTGTGCCTGCCTTTTGGGAATTCATAAAGTCACTGAAGTTGTGAAAAAACAAAGTGATATACATTGCATTAACTAAGTTCCTACTCTTTACATCAATTCTTGGACTTTTTTTGCTCCTAAGAGCTCAAGTGAGTATTGAATTTCCCTATATATTAACTCCAAGATGTGTAGAGTCAGAGAGAAAAGAATTTCTTCCTAATCCATGGAAAACTTTGGTGATAAATAACAACTTACTAATGAAAAGTTTGTCTGTGCTTTAACTAAAACTTTAAGTTGAAGGTATATAATTTTATAGATTTTTTAAAATTACAGACGTCTCATCATATAGTTCTAAAAATTTGGAAACACATCCTATATCTTAAAATCAAACATTTTGCGTAAATAAAACCATTGCTTGTGACTTTAATCTTTCCCGTTTTGATTTCAAAGTGGTGAGTAAAAAACCCCAAAATGACAGTTAAGTTTTTCTCCATATTCTGCAGTTTCCTTGTTAAAACATTTTCCCACTTTTAATTTTTTTTAACTAAGGAAATTACTGTTTTCTAAGAGGAATTATGTTGTCAAATCATAAGGCCAACAGTGTCCATTAAAAAAAAGTACCATGAACATTATGAATCTATTGTTTTAAAAATGAAGAAGACGACACAGCTACCAAAGAACCAGT
Source organism: Equus quagga (assembly GCF_021613505.1). Taxonomy (NCBI): domain Eukaryota; kingdom Metazoa; phylum Chordata; class Mammalia; order Perissodactyla; family Equidae; genus Equus; species Equus quagga. The sequence goes on from NC_060276.1 coordinate 12,592,656, forward strand.
ACATACCAACCCACATGCTGACTACTAGAATCTCAGACATTGCTGTCAAATCTCATAATCATTATTTACTGAAGAAGACAACACCAGACATTTCTATATCTAAAAGACAACATACTTAATGCATCTTTAAAAAGGAAACAAACCTGTACATTCAGCACTGAGTAGATATCCTAAAAGGCAGATGGTGACGAGGCCCAGTGATTCTGCCATGATCATGTTCAGGCACCGCATAACCTTTGCTAGTAAATTGTGCAAGTAGCAAGGTTGACCAATTGTTCCAAAGTACAAGCTGAGCATTATTTACTTCTGGGAAACGGTGTCCATCTCCCTCAGTGGGTCTTTGGGCTATTTCCAGTGGCCTCTTGGGTTAAGTGAAGAGCATAGGCAGTGGCCATCATTAAACTTCACCTCTGATTCAATGGGCTTCTGCCACTGTGGCTGATTTGAGGCTGAAGCAGAAAGTGACACATCATCAGAATAGGGGGAGGTATCATGGCTACAGTTGCTGTGGCAGCAACATTCATCAGTGGGATCCATCTTATTCTTGTCAGGGAGCACTAATGTCATATAGTTAAAGGTAAAGAGATGGAAAGAACAAAGTCCTTTGGTCACCCTCTTCAGAACACCCCCAGTGCTTGTATACTTCGAGTCACCTGGTGGACGCTTTGTGTTCCTCCTCATAATGAGGAGTTGATAAACTTTGTTGTGCCATCTACCCATATGTTGGAACGTATAGGTCCTGTCTCAGAACACATGTATGTACGTGTGAGTGTATGTGTATGCATATATACTTATATAGTCTGTATAGAAAATAAATGCGTGCGTATTATGTAATGTTCATATTAATATATTATACCACTTCACATATAATCAAAAGAAGTCATAACAATATACCAACATTTACATGCCATTCTTTGTGTTGTTGTTGTAATATGTTTTATTTCTACATGTTATAAACCCTATATTACATTATTATTACTTTTGTTTTAAGCAGTCAACAATCTTTCAAAGAAATTTAAAAATGAGGAAAAATATTTTTTGTTTAGCCACATACTTACCATTATGATATTCTTCATTTTTTTGTGTAGATCCAAGTTTCAACCTGTTATAATTTTTCATCTCTGAAGAATTTTCTTTAGTTATTTTGATAGTGTGGGTTTTCTTATGATGAATTTTCTCAACTTTCGTTTATTTGAAAATGTCTCCGGGGCTGGCACCGTGGCTGAGTGGTTAAGTTTGTGCCCTCTGCCTTGCCAGCCCAGGGTTTTGCTGGTTTAGATCCTGGGCACAGACCTAGCACCACTCATCAAGCCATGTTGGGGTGGCGTCCCACACAGCACAACTGGAAGGACCTACAACTAGAATATACAGCTGTGTGCTGGGGGCTTTGGGGAGAGAGAGAGAAAAAAAAGAAGATTGGCAACAGATGTTAGCTTAGGTGCCAAGCTTTAAAAAAAAGTCTCCATTTTACCTTCATTTTTAAAAAGTAATTTGGCTGCATGTACAATTCTAGATTGACAGTTTTTTCTTTCAGCACATTAGTGATGTCATCCTATTGCCTTTTGGCATACTGTTTCTGATGAGAAGGCAGTGGATATTTTTATCATTGATTTTCAGCAATTTGACTACAATAAGCCAAGGTATTCTTGGGGTTTGTTGAGATTCTTCGATCTGTGGTTTGATATTTTTATTAAAATTAGGAAAGTTTGGACCTTACTATTTAAAATTTTGTTTTCAAATAATTATAGAGTCACAGGAAATTGCAAAGACAGTATAGAGAGGTCTCATATACCTTTCACCCAGTGACTCCCAATGTTTACATCTTACATAAATATAGTACACCGTCAAAACCAGGTAAGGGACATTGGTATAATGTATGTGTCTGATTCTAAGTGATTCTATTACATGCATATATTTATCTAACCACCACTACAATCAATATAGAGAACAATTCTATCACCACCACAATCTCCCTTGGGCTACTATTCTATAATCACACCCACCTCCCTCTTACCAATTATTCCTAAACCTTGGAATTAATAATCAGTTTTCAGTCTCTATAATGAGAATGTTGTATAATTGGAATCATGGAATATGTGACCTTTTGAGATTGGCTTTTTTCATTCATCACAGTATCTCTGAGATGCATCTAGGTTGTGGCGTGTTTCAATAGTTAATTCCTTCTTACTGCTGAACAGTATTTCATGGTGTGGATGTGCCACAGTTTGTTTAACTAGTCATCTACTGAGAGACATTTTGATTATTTCTAGTTTTTTTGCTATTGCAATAATGTGCTATGACCATTCATGTACAGGTTTCCATATGGACTTAACTTTTTAATTTCTCTGGGATAAATGCCTAGGAATGCAGTTTCTGGGTCATATGGTATTTGGATGTTTAGTTTTAAACAAACCACCAAACTGTTTTCCAAAATGGCTGTGCCATTTTACATTCCCACCAGTAATGGATGAGTGATCTAGTTTCTATGCATCCTTGCAAGCATTTGCATTGTCATTATTTGTTATTTTAGGCATTCTGACAGGTATGTAGTGATAACTCATTGTGTTTTAATTTGTATTTCCCTAATGGCTAATCATGTTCCACACCTTATTGTTTACTTATTAACCATCTGCATATCCTCTTCAGTGAAATGTCTCTTCATATCTTTTGCCCATTTCCCAGTTAGACTGTTTGATTTTTTACTTTTGGATTCTGGAGTTCTTTATATATTCTAGATATGTGTCTTTTCTCAGATAAATGGTTTGCAGATATTGTCTCCGAGACCACAGATTGTCATTTCACCCTTGTAACTAGGTCTTTCACAGAGTCAAAATTTTGAATTTTGATATAGGTCAATTTATCATTTTTTAATGGATCACACCTTTAGTGTCATATTTAGAACTCTTCCACTAACACTAACCCTTAAGCTTTTTATTATTTTTTAAAAAACGTTTTAGGGTGCCAGCCCCGTGGCCTAGTGGCTAAGTTCAGCATGCTTCACTTTGTTGTCCTGGGTTCAGTTCCCAGGCACGGACCTACACCATTTGTCAGTGGCCATGCTCTGGCGGTGACCCACATACAAAATAGAGGAAAATTGGCACAGATGTTAACTCAGGGCGTATCTTCCTCAGCAAAAAAAAAAAAAAAAGTTTTATAGTTTTAAGATTTAGATTTATGCCTGTGTTCCATTTTGAGTTAATTTTTGTATAAGGTCTGAGGTTTTGGTTGAGCTTCATTTGTTTTTTTGCCTGTGGATGTCTGATTCCTCCACCACCATTTGTTAAAAAGACTGTCTATCCTTTCTGTTGAATTGCTTGTGCAATTTTTTCACAAATCAGTTGAGTGTATTTCTAGGTTCTCTATTCTGTTCCATTGCCGTATGTGTTTATCCTTCTGCCAACACCACACTGTCTTGATTATTATAGCTATATAGTAAGCCTTTATATCCAGTAGAGTGATTCCTCCCACTTTAATATTCAGTGACAAGGTGGCTTTAATTGTTCTATGGCCATAACTTTCCATATAAATTTTAAATAATCTTATCTGTAGCTACAAACACCCTTGCTGGGTTTTTAGTAGGAACTGCATTAAATCTGTATGTAAGTTTGGAGGCACTGACATCTTCATTATGTTGAGTTTTCTAATTCATGGACATGTATGTCTCTCTATTTATTTAGGTTTTTGATTTCTTTCATCAGCATTTTGTAATTTTCAGCCTATAGATCTTATACAAGTTTTGGTAGTTGTAAACCTAAGTATTTCATTTTCTTTGGAGTAATTGTAAATACTATTGTATTTTTAATTTCTGTTTTCACATATTCATTATTAGAGAGTAGGAATGCAATTGATTTTGTATCTTCTAACCTTGACAAAATCATTTACTTAGTTCTAGGAATTTTTTTTTTCTTTATATAGATTGCTTGAGGTTTTCTATGAAGACAATTATCTTATCTGCAAATAGGTGTAGTTTTATATCTTCATTTCCAATGTGTGCCTTTATATGTATTTTTTGCCTACCATAGTTGCTAGAAGTTCCAGTACTATGTTGAACCACAGTGAGATCAAACCTCCTTGCCTTCTTCCTGATCTTAGGGAGGAAAGCATTCAGTTTTCCTACAATAAGTATGATGTTAGATGTAGGCTTTTTGTAGATGTTCTTTATTGAGTTGAGGTAATACCCCTCTTTCCTGACTTGCTGAGAGTTTTTTTAATCTTGAATAGTTACTGGATTTTATCATGCTTTTTCTGTGTCAATCGATATGATCATAGGATTTTCCTTCTTTAGCTTCTTGATAATGTGGATTATGTTGATTGTTTATTGAATTTTGAACCAGCCTTGAATACCTAGAAAAAATCCCACTTGGTCATAGAATATATATATTTTTATACATTGTTAAATTTAGTTGGCTATTATCTTGTTGAAGATTTTTGCAGGTGATTTCATGAATGATATTGGTCTTTAGTTTCCTTTTTTGTACTATCTTTGTCTGATTTTTGTATATGGTGATAATGGCCTCCTAAAATGAGTTGGGAAATGCTCCCTCATCTTGTATTTTCTGGAACAGTTGATGTAAAGTTGACGTTAATTCTTTTTTTTTTTTTTTTGGTGAGGAAGACTCACTCTGAGCTAATATCTGTTGCCAGTCCTCCTCTTTGTTTGCTTGAGGAAAATTTGCTCTGAGCTAAAATTTATTGCCAGTTCTCCTCTTTTTTTGCTCGAGGAAGATTAGCCCTGAGCTAACATCTATGCCAGTCTTCCTCTACTGTGTATGTTGCTCACTGCCATAGCATGGCTTGATGAGTAGTGTAGGTCTGTGCCCGGGATCCGAACCTGTGGACCTGGGCAGCCAAAGCAGAGCATGCCGGACTTAAGCACTACACCACAGAGCTGGCCCCTTGATGTTAATTCTTTATATGCTTGGTAGAATTCTCCAGTGAAATGATTTGGGCCTGGAGATTTCTTTTTAAGGAATTTTAATGCCATATTCAATTTCTTTCATGTTTGTAGAGCTATTCAGATTATCTACCTTTTCTTATTTGAGTTTTGCTCTTTGGTTATTTTCAAGGATTTGTCTATTTCTTCTAAGTTGTTGAATTTATGAGCATAAAGTCGTTTGCAGTATTTCCTTATTATATTTGATGGTTGCAGGATCTGAGTAATAGCCTCTATTTCGTTCCTGATATTGGTGATTTGTTTCTTCTCTTTTTTTTTTTACTTTCAGTGTTGCTAGAGTTTTATCAATTTTATTGATTTTTTTCAAAGAACCACCTTTTTGTTTCATTAATTTTCTTTATTGTTTTGCTATTAATTTTGTTAGTTTCAGCTCTGATATTTAATATTTCCTTCCTTCTGCTTGCATTGGCTTTATTTTTCTCTTCTTGTTATACTTTTTTGAGGTAGGAACATAGATCATCGATTTGAAATCTTTCCTCATTCTAACATAATCATCACTGCTATAAATTTCTTTCTTGGCACTGCTTTAGCTGCATCCCACAAAATTAATGTTATATTTTAATTTTTATTCAGTTAGGTGTATTGTTTGATTTCCCTTGAGACATGCTCTTTGACACATGGCTTATTTAAAAGGTAATTGTTTAATTTTCCTGTTTAGATATTTTCCTCTTGTCTTTCTGTTAGTTATTTCTAGTTTGATTCCATTATTGTCAGAGAACATACTCTATATGATTTCAGTTCTTTTTTTTTTTTAAAGATTTTATTTTTTTCCTTTTTCTCCCCAAAGCCCCCCAGCACACAGTTGTATATTCTTTGTTGTGGGTTCTTCTAGTTGTGGCATGTGGGACGCTGCCTCAGCATGGTTTGATGAGCAGTGCCATGTCCGCGCCCAGGATTCGAACCAATGAAACACTGGGCCACCTGCAGTGGAGCGCACGGACTTAACCACTCGGCCACGGGGCCAGCCCATGATTTCAGTTCTTTTAAATTTGTTGAGGTTTGTTTTGTGGCACAGAATACAGTCTGTATTTGTGACTGTTCCATGGCTCTTGGAAAAAAATGTATATTCTGCTGTTGTTGGGTGGCCAGTTCTATATATGTCAGTTAGATCCTGTTGGTTGATTGTGTTGTTTAGATCTTTCTGTCTAGCGGTTCTATCAGTTCCTCAGAGGGGGATGTTGAAGTCCCCAACTGTAATTTTGGATTTGCTTATTTCTCCTTTCAGCTCTATCAATTTTAGCTTCACGTGTTTTAAGGCTCTGCTCTTTAGTGTGACACATAGGATCTTCATGATTCCCTGGTGGATTGATTCTTTTAGCATTGTATGTCCCTCTTCTGATGTTTACTTTATCTGATATTAATATAGCCACTCCTGCTAGCTTTATTATGAATGATTGCATGAGGTATATTTTTCTATCCTTTTACTTTCATCTTACCTATGTTGGTGAATTTGAAGCGAATTTCTTGTAAACAGCATCTAGTTGGGTCATGCTTTTGTAACCACTTTGCCAATTTCTGTCTTTTGATTGGTGTATTTAGAGCATTTATATTGAAGATAATTATTGATATGTCAGTGCTTATGTCTGCCATTTTATTATTTGTTTCCTTCCTTTCCTCCCCTCTGGCTCTCATTCCGCTATTCTCCTTACATGCCTTTTTGTGGGTTACTTGAAAAATTTTTAGAATTCCATCTTGATTTATTTATAATTTTTTTGAGTGTATCTTATTGTATAATTTTTGTAGCTGTTGCTCTGGGTTTTACAATAAACATATGTGACTTATCACAGTATACTAATATCAGTATTTTAATGCTTGAAGTATGAAGCCTTTGATTTTGGTCCCTTAACCTTCTCCATTTTTAAATGTCATTGTCTTGATAACCAGATAGTGATTTTTTTTTGTTTTAATTATCAAATGTGATTTATAAAACTCATGAGGAGAGGGATAGCCCATATCTTGGTTCTTTTCATTGCTTCCTCTTCCTCTATACAATACTTCCTGTTCAATTCTTTTATCATTTGCTTCTCTTTGAAGAACTTCCTTTAGCCATTCTTTAAGTATAGGTCTCTTGGCAACAAATTCTTTCTATTTTCCTTTGTTTGAAATGCTTTTATTTCCCCTTCATTCCGGAAAGATAGTTACACTGGATATAGAATTTGTGGTTGACAGTTCTTTTTTTCTTCAGTACTTGAAAAATGTTGTGCCACTTCCTTCTGGCCTCCAAAGTTTCAGATGAGAAATCTGTCATTCAAATTGGTCCTCTACAGGTAATGTGTCACATTTCCCTGGCAGCTATCAAGATTTTTTCTTTGTGTTTAGTTTTCAGAAGTTTAATTATGATGTGTTTTGGCATGGATTCCTTTGGCTTTAAACTGTTTGGAGTTCACTCAGCTTCTTGAACCTGTAAGTTTGTGTCTTTTTTTTTTTCCGCTTAGGAAGATTCACCCTGAGCTAACATCTGTGCCAATCTTCCTTTATTTTTTAGTATTTGGGCTGTGAGGACAGCATGGCCACTAACACCTGGGAACCAAACCTGGGCCACCAAAGTGGAGCACACTGACCTTAACCACTAGACCACCAGTGTTGGCCCAGTAAGTTTGTGTCTTTTGCCAAAATTGGGAAAATTTCAGCTACTATGTCTTTGGTCCCACTTTCTTTCTCCTCCCCATCTAGGATTCTGATGACACAAATGTTGTATCTATTTTATTGTCCCACGGGTCTCTGAGTCTCTTTTACTTTATATCAAGTAAATTCTGTGAATTCACTGTTGTTTGGTGAGTTCTTTTGAAATCTAAGTTCATGGATTCTGTCCTCTTCATCTCCACTTTGCTAGTGAGCCCATCTAGAGAATTTTTAAAAAGTATATTCGCTGTTTTTTTAGCTTTATAATTTCCATTTTCTTCTTTTTTTTATAACTTCTACATTTTTGCTGAGATTTTCTACTTTTTCATTTTTTGAGATATGTTGTAATTGTTGAAACATTTTTATGATGACTGCTTTAATATCCTTGTCAGATAATTCCAACATCTGATTAATTTTGGTGTTGGCGTCACTTGGTTGTCTTTTATCATTCAAGTTGTGATTTTCCTGGTTCTTATTATGACAAGTGGTTTTCAGTTGTATTGTGGACATTTTGTCTGTTATGTGAGTAGAATCCATGTCCTGTTTAGCAGGCAGTCATCCTGTTAGGCTTAGCACACAGATCTTGGCCTATTTTTCTGTGCTGTGATTCCAATTCCAATGTAATTTTCTGACCCTTTGTGATGTTATTTTGGTGATTAAAGTTGTAAGTCAGCTGGTGTTATGATATGGAGATTATCTGGGTGGGCCTGACTCAATCAGGTATGTCCTTTAAAAGCAGAGAGTTTTCAGGGCTGGTTCCGTGGCTGAGTGGTTGAGTTCATATGCTCTGCTTTGGTGGCCCAGGGTTCACTGGTTTGGATCGTGGGTGTGAACCTGCATACCACTCATCTGGCCATGCCACGGTGGTATCCCACATAGAAGAATTAAAATGACTTACAAGTAGGATATAGAACCATGTACTGGGGCTTCAGGGAGAAAAAAAAAAGCAGAGAGTTTTCTCCAGTTGATAAAAGTAGACATCAGAGAGGTTCAAAGTACATGACAGATTTGATGAAGCATTGGTGGCTTTGAAGAAGTGGGGGTGGGAGGACATGTGAAAGGACTGAAGAATGGTCTCTAGGAACTGAGAGCCATCCCTGGCTGACAGCCAGCAAGAAATCAGGAATTGCAGTCCTATAGCCAAATGGAATTTAATTGTCAACAACTTAATTAGTCTAAAAGTGGATCTAAATAGGAGCCTAGTTGGCTGATACCTTGACTTTGGCATTGTAAGACCCTAAGCTAAGATCTCACTTGAGATTTTCTTGCACTTCTGTTTACAGAACTGTGATATAATAAAGGGGTATTGTTTTAAGCCACTTAGTTTGTGGCAATTTGTTATGTGGCAAAAGAACACCAACACTCCATTGTTAATTTCATTGGTGCTAAGCATTGCTTTCTCCTTAAAGTTCGTTTTGCATTGTTGGTACCTCTGGGAGGGTAAACACATACTATCTTGAGAAGATTGATTTGAGTTTATAAAAGCTGTATAGTTCTAGCTTTTATGTTTTAGTCTATGATACATCATGAATAAATTTTGTATATGAAGTGAGGTTAATATTTAAGGTTAATTTTTTGTTCTACACGAATATGGATTGTTTCCAGCACTACTGATTGATAAGACTATCCTTGCTACTTTGTCAAAAATAAATTGGCTGTATGCATGTGAGTTTATTATTTACCTCTCTATTCTGTTCAGTTTGCATATTTTTAAATTTATATGAATGAGAGTGTATTATGTATCTCATTGTGTTTCTTAAATTTTTAAATTTAGTGCCATCATTTTAAGATCCACTTTTATTGCTATGTACATATCTAGTCTAATGCTTCTAACAGCTGCCTGTTGTGCATATACCACATTTTTTCCTAACTTCTCTCCATGTGATTGACATCTAGATTGCCTAAAACACCCTGCTTCTGCAGATACTGCCATAATGGACACCTTCTCATGAGTACCTTTATGGAGTGATGTAATAATTGACTTTGGATGTATATTCAGGAGCAGAATGCCTGGGTCTTAGGGTAGTCATATTCCTGATTTGTCGAAGCACTGCCAGATTGTTCTACAGACTGGCTGCACCAATCTACACTCCCACCAGCAGCTCATATAGATTTCTATACTGCATATTCATTCCAATTGTTAATATTATTTTTCTTTATAATGTTTGATAGTCTAAAAGAGATAAAGTGCTATCTTCTTGTTTTTTTTCTGCTTTTTCTCCCCAAATCCCCCCAGTACATAGTTGCATATTATTTAGTTGTGGGTCCTTCTGGTTGTGGCATGTGGGACGCTGCCTCAGTGTGGCTGATGAGCAGTGCCGTGTCTGCGCCCAGGATCTGAACAAATGAAACCCTGGGTGGCCGAAGTGGAGCATGCAAACTTAACCACCCAGCCGTGGGGCCAGCCTTGTTTTAATCAATGTTTGCGTTATTACTATGAGTTAGAATGTGTCTCTGTAAGCTTTTTAGACTTTTGGGTTTCTTCTTTTGTAAATTGTCTGCTTATAACCATGGCCCATTTTTCTGCTGGGGTTGTTCATTTGAAGACCTTCTTTGAATATTCTAGGTATTAATCCATTATCAGTTTTAGACATTGCAAATAATGTTTCCCATTCTGTTGTGTGTCAGTTAACTTTGTCTGTGATTTTCTTATACATTTTTGAATAGAAGTCCTCAACTTGATTTTACTAAATTCATCAGTTTTTGCTTTTATAATCTGCATTTTTAAAGTTTCAAGAAATACTTCCCTGCCGCTAGGTCATAAAGATATTCTCTTACATTTTTTATACTAACTTTATAGCTTTATCTTTCACATCTAAATGTGTAATCTAATCTGTAATCTAAGTCTAAAATTTGATAGTAGAGTTGATGAGAGTGTGGGGAAAGAGTACTTGCACATGCTGCTGGTGGGATTATAGATTCTGGAGGTCATTTAGGCCATATCAAAAGACTCAAAATGCATTCTTTTTGACATAGAAATTAAGAAGATAATTTTAAGTGTATAAAACGTATTTGCCTCAAAGAATGTTTTTCTCAGTTATTATGATGGTGAAATATTGAAAATAACCCAAATATCCAAAAATAATAATTACAGTAACAATTAAACAATGGAATATTGAATTATTAATATGATATAGTTTGCCAGAATACCAAAACAATGGGGAGTTTCTGTTGATGTATAAAGTATATGAAGTATAAAGTTTCAGTTATGCAAGATGAATAAGTTCTAGAGATTTGCTTTACAATATTATGCCTATAATTAAAAATAAAAAAATAAAAAGAACAAAGTTGGAGGACTCATGTGTCCTGGTTTTCAAACACACTACAAAGCTACAGTAATCAAGAAAATGTAGTACTGGCATAAGGATAGACAGATTATATAGTTTCCTACTGCTGAAACAAATTACCACAGACTTAGTGGCTTAAAATAAAGCATTTGTTTTATAAATTTATTTAGCATAGGAGGGCAGAAATTCAAAATCAGTCTCACTGGGCAAAAGTCAAGGTATTGTCAGGGCTGGTTATTCCTGGAAACTCAGAGAGGATAATCCACTTCCCTTTTTCAGCTTCTTGAGGCTGCCTACATTTCCAGCTTGTAGCCACTTCTTCACTTTACTCCAACCTCTTGCTTCCATTGTCATATCTCCTACTGACTAGGATCCTACTGCCTCTCTTTTGTAAGGATCCTTGTAATTACTTTTGGCCCATTGGATAATCCTGGAAAATCTCCCCATCTCATGATCCTTAACTTGATCATATCTGCAAAGTCCCTTTTGCCACGTAAGATAACATATTCATAGTTTCTTGGGATTGGGATGTAGGCATATTGAGGGGCCCAATATTCAGTCTATCATACACATGAATGGATTAGACTTGAGAGTCCATAGATAAATCCCAAAATTTATGGTTATTGATTTTGACAAGGGTATCAAGACAATTTGATGGAGCAAAGAGCAGTCTTTTGAACAAATGGTGCTGGGACAATTGGAAATCCAAATGCAAAAGAATGAAATTGAATCCCTACCCCACACCATATATAAAAATTAATTAAAAATGGATCATAGAACTAAATCTATACAACTCTTAGAAGGAAACATAGATGTAAATTTTCATGATCTTGGATTAGGCAATGCTTTCTTAGGTATGACACCTAAAGCACAAACAACCAAAGAACAAAAATTGATGAACTGAATCTCATCAAAATTCAAAAATTTTGTGCATCAAAAGATACTTTTAAGAGAGTGAAAGTACAACCCACAGAATAGTAGAAAAAATTTGCAAATTTTATATCAGATAAGGGACTTTTTAACTAATATATAAAGAATTCTTACAACTCAACAATAAAAACACTACCAGATTTAAAATTGGCAGAAGATCTGAGTAGATATTTCTTCATAGAAGATATACAAATGATCAATTAGCACATCAAAAGATGCTCAACTTCATTAGTTATTAGGGAAATGCAAACTAAAACCACAATTAGAGACTACTTCAAACCCACTAAGATGGCTGTAATAAACAAAACAATAAATAAGTTTCATGAGGATCTGGAGAAATTGGAACCCTCATACATTGCTCTTGGCAATGTAATATGGTGTAGCTGCTGTGGAAAACAATTTGTTAGTTCCTCAAAAAGTTAAAGAAAGTGATGTCAGCATCATGGCAGAGTGAGCTCTCCCAGTAATCTCTCCCCTCGACAATACAACGAAAAAGATATTCATACTCCAACAGAGGACATCCACACAACACAAAAGATGTTTGAGAGACCCACCCAGCCACACGTGAGAGGCTGGAGAGGCTGGAGCCCCCCTTAGAGGAGGTGGAACAGGATAAGAGAAAATTTCACTCACTCCCCAAAAGACTGCGATCCAGGACTGCGCACCGCCTCTGTGAGGGAAAGAAGGAGGGAGGGGACACCTGTTCACAGGAGCATCAAAGATCCCTGAGGTCCCTTGCAGCCTAGGGGGAGGCTCCCTACTGGGGTGAAAGCTATTGCAGGGATGACCTCATCAAGCCAACACCCCAGGAGATCAGATAGCCAGAGCAGAGTGAGTAAGCCTGCAAGAGCATGCAGAAGAAAATGCCTCCCCCCACCTGCCTAGTGCCAGCTCCAATGCCTGGGATCCTGATGGAACACAGAGGGCTCATAATACAAGGCTGTTGACCCCGCCCCCCACCCAGTGGCAATAGGTGGTAACAGTGACCAAATAATACCAGGATGCAAAAGAACAAAGCCACACCCTTTAGTGGTATTAACAATTATATTAAATCTCCAGACTAGAGAGAAAATGACAAGTACCCAGAAATGAGTCCTGAAAATACAGAAATATGTAATCTAAATGACAGAAAATTCAAAATAGCTATCATCAAAAAACTCAATGAATTAAAAGAGAGTGGAGAGAAACAATTCAACAAGTTCAGGAGCTACTTCATGGAAGAGATTGAAACTATAAAGAATAATCAATCAGAAATATTGGAGATGAAAGACACAATCGATGAGATAAAACAAAATATGCATTCCCTGAATGCTTGAGCAGACATCATAGAGGAGCAAATCACCATAATTCAAGACAGACATATTGAAATGCTCCAGATAGAGGAGGAGAGAGAACTAAGATTAAAAAGAAATGAAGAAAGTCTCCAAGAAATATCTGACTCAATTAGGAGGTGCAACATAAGAATTATAGATATTCCAGAGGGAGAAGAGAAGGAGAATGGAGCAGAAAGCTTGTTCAAAGAAATAATAGCAGAGAACTTTCCAAACCTGGGGAAGGAGATGGAAATCCATGTGGGAGACACTACTAGATCTCCTATAGATGTCAATGTAAAAAGACCTACTGCAAGGCATATAGTAGTGAAACTGGCAAAAGCAAATGACAAAAAATACTAAGGGCAGCAGGGCAGAAGAAAACCGCCTATGAAGGAACCCCTATCAGGCTTTCAGTGGATTTCTCTGCAGAAACCTTACAGGCTAGGAGAGACTGGAATGACATATTCAAATCATTGAAGGACAAAAACTTTCAACCAAGAATACTCTCTCCAGCAAAAATATCCTTCAGATATGATGGAGAAATAAAAACTTTCCCAGATAAATAAAAGCTAAGGGAGTTCATAGCCACATGACCACTCCTACAAGAAATCCTCAAGAAGGCCCTCAGACTCAGGGAAAAGAAAGGGAGAAAGGTATTACAAAGCAAGGAGTAGGGAGATAAATAAGTAGACAAAATCAGAAAATTTTAGCTCCACATCAGAACAGGTTAGCAAATACTCAAGTATAGCATTAAAGATAAAGGGAAGGAAAACACCAAAAACAAAGATAATCTTGTCATTTTAACCACAAACTCACAACACAAGATGGAATAAGATGTGAGAAAAACAACTTAGGAGGGAAAGAGGAAAGGTACTGAATCAGTTTAGTCTAAGGAAATAAGAGGCCATCAGAAGATGGACAACCTTATCTATGAGATTTTGAATACAACCTCTTGAGCACTAAACAAAAAAGCAGAACAGAGTGACAAATAATAAGTAAAGAGAAAACAAAGAAACACAACATAAAAAACTATGTAACTTAATTGGTAGACAGAAACACATGGGACATGAAACAAAGGAATTGCTGGAGAACTGGGAAACGACTGATAAAATGGCAGCATTAAGCCCTCATATATCGATAATCACCCTAAACGTAAATGGATTGAATTCTCCACTAAAAAGACACAGAATGGCGAGATGGATTAAAGAGCAAAACCCAACAATATGCTGCCTCCAGGAAACATACCTCAGCTCCAATGAGAAACACAGGCTCAGAGTGAAGTGATGGAATATGATACTACAAGCCAATGGCAAACAAAAGAAAGCAGGTGTTGCAATACTTATATCAGACAAAGTAGACTTCAAGATAAGACAGGTAAAGAGTGGCAAAGAGGGGAAGTATATAATGATCAAAGGGAGACTCCACCAAGAAGACATACCACTTATAATCTATGCACCCAAAGCACCAAAGTACATAAAGCAACTATTAACAAACCTAAAAGAAGATATTAATAATAACACAATAAAAGTGGGGGACCTCAATACTCCACTCACATCAATGGATAGATCATCCAGACAGAAAATCAACAAGGAAATAGTGGAATTAAATGAAAAGCTAGACCAGTTGGACTTAATAGACATATATAGAACACTCCATCAAAAAACAGCAGAATATACATTCTTCTCAAGTGTGCATGGAACATTCTCAAGGATAGACCATATGTTGGGAAACAAGGCAAGCCTCAATAAAGTTAAGAAGATTGAAATAACAAAAAGCATCTTTTTGATCAAAATGCTATGAAGCTAGAAATTAATTACAAGAAAAAAAGCTGAGAAAGGGACAAAGATGTGGAGACTAAACAACATGCTATTGAACAAGCAATGGATCATTGGGGAAATTAAAGGAGACATCAAAAAATATCTGGAGACAAATGAAAATGAAAACATACCATACCAACTCATATGGGATGCAGCAAAAGCAGTACTAAGAGGGAAATTTATCGCAATACAGGCTCACCTTAACAGACAAGAAAAAAAAAATCCCAAATAAGCAATCTCAGCCTACACCTAACTGAATTAGAAAAAGAAAAACAAAGCCCAAAGTCAGCAGGAGAGAAATAATAAAAATCAGAGCAGAATTAAATGCAATTGAAACAAAAAAGGCAGTAGAAATGATCAATGAAACAAAGAGCTGGTTCTTTGAGAAGGTAAAGAAAATTGACAAACCCCTAGCCACACTTACAAAGAAAAAAAGCGAGAAAGCTCAGATAAATAAAATTAGAAATGAAAGAGGAGAAATAACGGATACCAAAGAAATACAAAGGATTATAAGAGAATACTACAAAAAGCTATATGCCAACAAAATGTACAATCTGTAAGAAATGGATAAATTTTTAGACTCTTACAACCTCCCAAAGCTGAATCAAGAAGAAATAGATAATCTGAATGGACCAATCGCAAGTAAAGAGATTGAAACAGTAATCAATAGCATCCCGAAGAATAAAAGCCCAGGACCAGACTGCTTCCCTGGAGAATTCTACCAAACTTTCAGAGAGGATATAATACTTATCCTTCTCAAGCTATTCCAAAATGTCAGGGAGGATGGAATGCTTCCTCACACATTCTACGAGGCCAATGTCACCATGATACCAAAGCCTGACAAAGACAACACAAAAAAGGAAAACTACAGGCCAATATCACTGATGGACATAGATGCAAAAATCCTCAACAAAATATTGGTAACCCAAATACAACAATACATCAAAAAGATCATACACCATGATCAAGTGGGATTTATATCAGGGACACAGGGATGGTTCAACATTCACAAATCAATCAATGTGATACACCACATTAACAAAATGAGGAATAAAGACCACATAATCATCTCAATAGATGCAGAGAAAGCATTTGACAAGATGCAACAGCCATTTATGATAAAAACTCTTAATAAAATGGGGATAGAAGGAAATTACCTCAACATAATAAAGGCCATATATGACAAACCCACAGCCAACATCATACTCAATGGAGAAAAACTGTACACCATCCCTCTGAGAACAGGAACAAGACAAGGATGCCCAGTATCACCACTCTTATTCAACATAGTACTGGAGGTGCTGGCCAGAGCAATTAGGCAAGAGAAAGGAATAAAAGAATCCAAAGAGGGAGTGAAGAACTGAAACTCGCACTGTTTGCAGACGATGTGATTTTATATATAGAAAACCCTAAAGAATCCATCGGAAAACTATTGGAAATCATTAACAACTATGGTAAAGTTGCAGGGTATAAATTTAACTTACAAAAATCATTTGCTTTTCCATACTCTAATAACAATCTTACAGAAAGAGAACTCTAGAATATAATTCCATTTACAATCACAACATAAAGAATAAAGTAGCTAGGAATAAACTTAACCAAGGAGGTGAAGGACTTATACAATGAAAATATAAGACATTATTGAAATAAATGGATGATGACATAAAGAAATGGAAAGAGATTCCATGCACATGGATTGGAAGAATATACATAGTTAAAATGTCCATACCACCCAAACCAATCTACAGATGCAATGCAATCCCAATCAGAATCCCTATGGCGTTTTTCACAGAAATACAACAAAAAATCCTAAAATTCTTATGGGGCAACCAACGACACTGAATTGCTAAGCAATCCTGAGAAAAAAGAACAAAGCTGGAGGCATCACAATCCCTGACTTCAAAATGTACTACAAAGCCATAGTGATCAAAACAGCATGGTATTGGTGCAAAAACAGGCACACAGATCAATGGAACAGAACTGAAAGCCCAGAAATAAAACTGCACATCTACGGACAGCTAATCTTCGACAAAGGTGGCAAGAACATACAATGGAGAAAAGATAGTCTCTTCAATTAATGGTGTTGGGAAATCTGGACAAGCACTTGCGAAACAATGAAAGTAGACCATTAACTCATGCCATACACAAAAATAAACTCAAAATGGATCAAAGACTTGAAGATAAGTCTTGAAACCATAAAACTTCTGGAAGATGATATAGGTAGTACACTCTTTGACATCAAACTTAAAAGGATCTTTTCAAATACCATGTCTTCTCAGGCAAGGGAAACAAAAGAAAAAGTAAACCAGTGGGACTTCATCAGACTAAAGAGCTCCTGTAAGGCAAAAGAAACTAGCATCAAAACAAAGAGACAACCCATCAAGTGGGAGAAAATATTTGCAAATCATATATCTGACAAGGGGTTAATCTCCATAATATATAAGGAACTCACACAACTGAACAATAAAAAACAAACAGCCCAATCAAAAAATGGGCAAAAGACATGAAAAGACATTTTCCCAAGGAAGATATACAGATGGTCAATAAACACATGAAAAGATGTTCAACATCACTAATCATCAGGGAAATACAAATCAAAACTACACTAATATACCACCTTACACGTGTTAAAATGGCTATAATCACGAAGATTAAAAATAACAAATGTTGGAGAGGATGTGGAGAAAAGGGACCCTCAGAGACTGCTAGTGGGAATGCAAACTGGCACAGCCACTATGGAAACCAGTATGGAGATTCCTCAAAAAACTAAAAATAGAACTACCATGTGACCCGGCTATCCCACTACTGGGTATCTACTCAAACAACTTTAAAACAACAATCCAAAGTAACATATGACCTCCTATGTTCATTGCAGCCCTATTCACAATAGCCAAGACATCGAAACAATCCAAGCGTCCATCAACTGATGATTGGATAAAGAAGATGTGGTATATATATACACAATGAAATACTACTCAGCCAGAAGAAAAGACAAAATCATCCCATTTTCAACAACATGGATAGACCTGGAGGGTGTTATGCTTACCGAAATAAGCCAGAGTGAGAAAGACAAACACCAGATGAATTCACTCATATGTGGAGTATGAACAAACACATGGACAAAGAAAACAGTTCAGTGGTTACCAGGGGAAGGGGGGTTGTTGGTGGACGGTGGTCACACGGGGTGAAGGGGAGCACTTATGTGGTGATGGACAAGAAATAATGTACAACTGAAATTTCACAATTAGGTAAACTATTATGAACTCAGTAAAAAAAAAAAGTTAAACACAGAGTTACCATGTGACCCAGGAATTCTACTCCTAGATATATACTCAAGAGAAATGAAACTTATGTCTATGCAAAAACTTGTACATGAATGTCAATAGCAGTGTTATTCATGATAGCCAAATGTAGAAACAACTCAAGTGTCCATCAGCAGATGAATGGATAAGCAAAATGTGTATGGTCACACAATGGAATATTATTCAGTTACAAACAGGAATAAGGGACTGATACATGCTACAACATGGCCGAACCTTGAAAACATGGTGACCGACAGAAGCCAGTTACAAAAGACCACATATTATATGATTCCATTTATATGAAATGTCCAGAGTAGGTAAATCCATGCAGACGGAAAGTAAATTAGCAGTTGCTGAGTGCTTTGGAGAAGGGCTGAGGGAAATGAGGAGTTACTGCTAATGGGTGCAGAGTTTCTTTTTGGGGTGATCAAAGTGTCTTAAAATAGATTGTAGTGATGGTTCCACAACTCTGGGAATATACTAAAAACCATTAAATTGTACATTTTAATTTGGTGGGTAGTATGGTATGTGAATTATATCTCAATCAACTTTTAAAATCAAATGAACTAGATCTAAAAAATAATATGGTTTACAATGATTCTCAACTGGAATTTGTTTTATTTTCACAAAAGCTTAAAATAAAGGCTTGAGGGACTGTCCCCATGGCCGAGTGTTTAGGTTCGCGCGTTCTGCTTCTGCGGCCCAGGGTTTTGCCAGTTGGGATCCTGGGCGGGAACATGGTACTGCTCATCAGGCCGTGTTGAGGCGGCGTCCCACATGCCACAACTAGAAGGACCCACAACTAAAAATACACAACTATGTACCGGGGGGCTTTGGGGAGAAAAAGGAAAAATAAAATCTTTAAAGGCTTGGATTTAAAAAATGATGGGGAAGTAGAAAGATGCTCACAATTGCTAAGCGAGTTAAAAACAGCAGCAGTTAGTGTGATTATATTCATGTGTGTTCATGTGCATGTAAATGATTTTAACACACACATGCACACTTATAGTCATAGTAAATTACCCTACAATTTTCAAAGTGTTTTTTTCTGGGGCTAGGTTACAGGGTTTTATTTTCCTTTTTTTCCCTTGTTTATAATTTCTTAATTTTGTGTTGAGCATGTATTTTCTTAAGAACAAGACTACTAAAGCGTATGTACTCAGATACAATGACCCTGAGGAAGTAGAAAAGTCCCTTAAACCTCAGCTTTCCCCTGCATGTCTCCTCTGTTCCAGGGAAAATATGAGGGAAGGAAACCTTGCGTTGTCGATAGGAAGAACAGAGACTGCTCCTTTCCTGGAGTGCGGTGGAGGCATGGGGGGGGATGACGGGCACAGAGTGGTGTTCCTGTTTGTTTTGAGGTGAACTCCCAGAACAGCAGGCATATCCACAATCAAATGTAAGCAGCCAAAACATCCAAAGCTGAATGGAAATTCATTGAAAAATGCCTATTTTTCTGCCTGAATTCCCCACATCTTTGTTAGTTTGCATTAGTACAAGCGATATGTTGTTCGGCATTTGTTTGTAAGTTGTTTCATTTGTATATGTTTGGTGTCCCCCAGCGGCTTGTGAGTTTTTCGAGAGCATGAGATCTTGGCTTTTATTCCTGTTCTTGCTCTCCCAGAGCCAGTAATGGTACCTTGCACACAGCCGATGCAGATGAAATGGTCGTATTGGCAGAAACAGGGAGAGACTTTCATTATCAACTAGCCCTGCTAGCTATCTGTAGCCAGAAAGACTTTCTGTATTTTATTCTAAAACTAAAGGTTTTACTTTTGGCAGGTGGTTCCCACCATTTAACTGTTTTATAATTAACAAATGAACTGGCACACATTTTAGAACAAATCTACCTTGTTATATTGGGTACCTATTTCTGCACAACTATTACCACACACTTAATGGTTTAAAACAACACATGTTTGTATTCTCACAGTTTTTCTGGGTCAGCAATCTAGGCATACCTTAGCTGCGTACTCTGCTTAGTGCCCTCCAAGGCTACAGTCAAGGTCCCAACCAGGCTGTGTAGTCATTTGGAGACTTAAATGGGGAAGAAGCTGCTTCCAAGCTCACTCAGGTAGTTGTCAGAATTCATTTCTTTGGGGTTGTGAGGACAGAGGGCCCCCAGGCTTTATGTTGGCTGTTAGCAGCCTGCAGTTCCTAGAGGCTGCCCACAGTTCCTTGCTATGTGGGTTTCCCCAATATGGCTGCCTACTTCATCAAGCCCGCAAGGATTCTCTAAAGCCAGACTTGCTAACAAAATGAAGTCTTATACAAAACAACCTAATTACAGGAGTAACATCCCATCCCTTTGGCCATTTGTATTGTTTAGAAACAGGTCCTGCCCACACTCGGAGTGGAGGTCTTATCCAAGAAGGTGGATACTAGGCGGAGGGCATCATGAGGAATCTTATGACTTATTTATCAGCCACACTTGTGATTTATTTTAAAGTCTACACCAGAAATGTATGCTGTCCTAGGTTAGACATTTCAGGATTATTTTATGTTTTTAAATAACTGACATGAGTATTTGATTTATTACAGCCAGACTCACTGCTGAAGCGCATGACTCTGTGCTTAATTGGTAGTCTAAAGAAACTTCATTTCAGCTACTTGTCAGGGAATATCTCCTAGGACTTGTTGACGCTAAAAACCAAAACTCGGAGGAATCATATTTATGGAAAATTGCCTACAAGTTATGTCATCTACCCATTCCTACAGAAATTACAAAACCTCTCTCTAAGCCAGACCTTTGTAGAGCTTCTTACCTGGGTCCCATCACTCTGGCTCCCTGTGTAAGTGCTTCGGTGGGATCGTGCTTTGGCCTGAAGTCATCAGCCTACATCGAGTGATCCTATGGGAAACAGACGTATGAAGCGTGTTGCGATAGACTGTGTAATGTAACATCTGCTCTCAGCACCAGGAATACTTGTGCATCTCTTGTTTGGCTTCTTTCCTGGAGGCACTGTCAATCCTGTAACCGCTCTTCTTCCTTCGCACTGGCCAGTTTTGTGTTCACTGTTAGCAAGTGTTCCAGACTTTCAGTAGACATTTTGTGTGCTAACCTTACTCTTAGCCTTGTTTTTACCTTTCTACTTTTTTTTTTACCTTGCCCTGAATTCCTGACTTTTTGTCTTCTTACTTACAATTTTTATTTAGTCATGAAATAAAAAAAAATAAAAGTATATCATATTGTATGTTATCTTAAATCCTGTTGGTAACAAGGAGGAATATAAATAACCTGTTCGAATGCTACAGACGTTTTAAAGTGAACATTGTAGCTGTGCCCATAGGAACAAAAAAAAAAGCTTTTTTCCTAAATGGGAGGGTAGATGTTGTGCTAAACCATTTGAACCTACTGAAGTCACTGGTGTGTCCAGTAGTGACTCACACAGAGAGCTCTTTTGTAGCAGTGACTTGCCTTGGCTAACGGGAATACCAATCCAAATAGCTAGGTGCTGAAAAGAAGAGTCAGAGAGGAGACATTAAGTTTGGGTGGTAGTGGGGATTGCTCTTAAAAGAAACTAGAACTGGTACAATGCAAGGAGGAGGGTGAAAACAGAGAGACGGAGGATCCCTACGAGGAAATTTTATTCCGTAAGAATCCGATTTGCCCTCAAGTTCAGGCTTTTTGCAGGATGATTCTTGGGCTGCTGATCCCCCTCTCTTAATCATCCCTGTTAGTACAGGGCTGTGTGCAGGCTATGATAGAACAGGTTTGGGAAGCTGCACACAGGGGCAGTGTATGGGCAGAAGTTTTCTATGGAGCCAGATTGATTCAAAAAGGGCACTACCCTGTGAGTTATCAGCGTGGGCCAGAAAGGGTGATGATAAAAACATTCAGCCAGGAGGGAAGCCCAGGCTGAAAGTTTGGATGGATTAGATTATCTATCCAGTTGAGGGAGTGATTTCAAGTTGGAATGGTCAGGGGCCGGTGGATGAAGGAAGTCAGAGTGAGGAAAAAGGTATGGAGTAAGTGAGGGTGGACAGTTGAGGAAACGAGTTTGTGCACGCTGGGCCTGTGGCAGATTGTGGCAGGAGCAACTTGTTAAAGTTCTCTATAGGGCTACACCCTGTATCCTACTGGGAAAAGGCCAGTTAGAAACTTTCTGGGGAATGACAGTCGTGGCTTGTTACCGTTAAGACAGAGTTAGCCACTGGGTTGATTTCTGACTCTGCTTGGCTGACATCTACATTGTCTCTATTTGACCAAAATGGATCCTCTAAAATTGGTTTATTCAAATGTCACAAAATGCTTTCTTTCAGTAACCACGACCCCAGTGAGAACTATTGAAGCAGTTGTCAAGTGAATAAAATTGAGAAATAACGCCACATTCAAATAAAAATAGCACTATTTTCAAGACTAGTATTGGAAAAAGCTAAGACAAATCTCCTTTCAGCTTTGTTGCCATTCTCCCCCCATCTTCCAAGAGGGCTTCATTTTTCATTCTTCTTTCCCCCCACTATATTGCTTCCTACAAATCTCAGTTTAATTTTTAGATTTGAGGAGCAACAAGATAATGTATAAACTCACTCATTTGCCCTTTTCTTACTAAATTATAAAGCAAGAAGAAAGTCTAACACTGAATACCTGTTATGTACCAGGAAGTTTATATACACTATCCCCTTAAATCCTAGCAACAGCCCCATGAAGTAGGAATAATATGTTTGTTACAGATGGGGAAATTGACACTCAGTAGTTAGGTTCTATAGCTTGGCCAAGATCACACAGGTATTAAGTGAGGAAGTCACAATTCAAATCCAGAACTTTCTGATTTCAAAACCCTTGTGATTAGCTACTATGTTGACACCTACCTCTTAGAGCTGTTTTCAGGATTAAATAAGACAATGCATGTAAGGTACCTAGCAGAGTCTATCCATGAATAGCTCAATAAAGGGGAAGGGCTATAACATGTTCCCCACCACCACCACCACTATTCTGCTTTCCAAGTAGTCAAGATTGGCTGGAATACAGGATGTGTGAACAACTCACTGCAGAGTCTGTGAATAATTAAGATGTTTTTAACCATATCAGTGATGCTCATTTATTGACTATAAACCATATGCCAGAGGCTTTTCTGAAGTTCTTTTCTTATTCTCTTTTCATCCTGACAACATTATAAAGTTGGTATTTTTGCTCTCCCCACTTTATAGATGAGCAGACTGAGCCTCAGACAGATGAGATAACTTGCTTAAAGTCATGAAATGGCAGAATCAGAATTTGGATCCAGGTTTGTCTGAGTCCCAAACCTATGCTTTTTGCACACTGCCCTCCAGCCTCCCTGTAATTCTAAGACCAAATTACTGAGGTTATTTCTGTATCTCACCCGCATGTTGTACTGTAGAAATAAGACCCTCCTGTGCTAGGTCATAATTTATATGAAGTCATCCAAAGTTACCGCTAAAGAGAGTTTTGCTTGTGCCCACAAATTTTCAAGGACTGTAATAACTTTTACTAAAACTGATTTGTTCAGTTTTTCTATAAAGTGACATAATCAACTGGCAGAAGTCCAGGAGTACTCAATGCTCTGATTAAGTCTTTGTCAACCATCAATTCTAATCTCTGTGGCTGCAAAATGGGATCAGAAGAAGATGGTTCAGAATTTAATGCAGACGCAACTCTCAGAGCATGCTCAGGGTTCAAAGGGGTTCGTCAAAGTGTGGTCCTGAGAAATTCCCACATTACCCTTTCATAGGCAAGATAACACAGAGTCGTGAATAGTGAAGCCTGTGAAAGGGAAGCAGTTATAATTGACTCATAAAGAAGAGTTTTTAAATTAAAACAGTTGGTAACTGTAGTTACTTTTATTCACCAAAGCCTATGGAACAAGAGTGATGATTAAATGTACAAAGAGTACTAAAATAAATGAAGAAGCACTCTGTATTTTGGAGATTTAAAAACAACTGTATTTTAGAAGTTGAAAATGGTATTGGAACAACTGAGTTATTAGGAAGAAATGGTGTTAGACTTATCCTCCAAGATTTACTTAGCCATCCAAAAAATAAATAACCCTCATGCTGCAGTATACCTGGGAAATAATTATTGCTGCCAAATGGCCTCCTGATGAGCAAGACAAGCCAGTCTACTCAGAGGTCGAAAGCCCAAAGAGCCAGCCTGTGCACCGCTGGGCAAGAGAGAATCTCCTGCCAAGAATGATCTCTAGGGGCTTTGCTGGCAGAATTTCATCACATCCTTTTCACTTCTCTGTGGGTCTTGTCTAGGTCAGGGAGAGAAAGCCTCCAGTATTCTCTCTCTGTTGGTATTCCCTAAAACACTCTCCTGCATTGCTCCAAGAGAAGCAGCCACAAGAAACAACGGAGGGATGTCTTAGAAATCATTGCACTGATTTTTAGAGATGAGTTTATGCTCAGGAGCAAAACAGTAGGTCATAAAATTGTTCTATTCCAATATATAAAACACTGCAGGGAAACCGTATTATCTTCCTCTGTTCGATAAACTGCTGGGCATTTTTTCCGCCCAGAGACAGCTCTGATTGTCAGCTTCTGCCTTCTCCAGCCTCCAGCCTATGGACTTAGCCCTAACCAACCCTGAGGCAGAAAGAATATTAAGAAGTCCCATCCCTACCAGGTGAGGCCTGGACCTACTTTTATTATCAGGCTATTATCCACTATGCCTGAGGTGAACTCCCCCAACCAGGCCATATGACTGGGTTGTTGCCTCATTTTCTTCCACCTGGCCTACCAATTCTCCACTTTCGTCTAAACCCTCATCTACCAGTCTATAGTCTCCTTTACTCACTCTTCCCTGGGGCCTGGAGCTGGCTCTTACAATCTCAGCAGCTCATGGTTCCTAATTCTGAGGTGCTGATGTGTGCTGCCACCTGCCCTTGGCCTATGGAAGCTGGCCCCTCTTGAGAGTCGTAGTTTCCAATGAGCCTTTGGGTTATGTATAGTGGACTGCTGACCACTCTGTTCAGAGACCAGTACTCTGCCTGTTCACAGCTTTCTTTTCCACTCTACTAGCTCACTGTATGTAGTCCTCCTGAATGACTGCTGTCTGAACTTGCACTGCTTACGGATCATTGTGCATAGTTGGGTTCTTGACCATCTCGGTAATGTACTGGCAGCATTGTAGTATCATGGAAAGACCAGAAAAAGAGTGTTTTTTCTAATTATAGTTAGCAACTGTCTTTTCTTCAAAGACTTTTTGTGTGAGTTGGAACAACTTCTCACATGCCATTTAGTGACAGGTCTTACAACTTTGGGTGTATTAGTGAACTCACGGCAGACTGTTGGGACAGAAGACATGGGTTCAAATTGCAGCTCTATTATTAATTGTGTGGGATCTTGGGTAAGATGTATCACCTTACTGGATCCTGGTTTCCTCATCTACAAAGATGGTGGTGATAAGGGCTATATATCTCTTGATAGTGGTGAGAAGATTGAATGAAAGAATGGATATGAAATTGTTTTGTGAATTGCTCTTTATTCTGTGGAGGAGAACCTTGTGAGTTATGATATTTTTTAAATAGAATTTTATATCCTGTTCCTCACATGTGAAGAAATACATCAGGGTCTCAGGACATCTAGTGACCAAAAAGTCTGACCGCCAACTGACTGATACTTATAAGACAAATAGTGGAGTTTCATATCTTAAGGTGTGGGTCCGTGACTTAGTGTATAAAAAATCAAAGATTATGGATTTGGTTACAGCCATAGTTTGAGGAGGTAGCATGTAGTCATGAAAAGAGCATGGGCTTTAGAGTTAGACAACCTGGGTTCAAATCTCATCTTAGCCGCTTAATGGCTAGACGCACCTGGGGAAATTAATCAATCTTTTCGAATCTCAGTTTCATCAGAATAACACCACCTCACACTATTGATTTTTTTTCTGTTTTTTTTCCCCCAAATCCCCCCAGTACATAGTTGTATACTTTAGTTGTGGGTCCTTCTAGTTGTGGCATGCGGGATGCCGCCTCAGCATGGCCTAATGAGTGGTGCCATGTCTGCTCCCAGGATCTGAACCGGCGAAACCCTGGGCCACTGAAGTGGAGCGCATGAACTTAACCACTCAGCCACAGGGCCGGCCCCACACACTATTGATTTTTAAAAAATCCAATCTGGTAGTCTTTGTCTGTTAACTGGAACATTTAGCCAACTTATATTTAATGTATTTAAAGATACATTTGGGATTGAATTAATCATTTTATTGTGTGTTGTTCTCTGTTTCCTTTTCTTCCTTGCCTTTGCTTTCCTGTCCCAAGCAGTTAATTATTTTTAATCATTCTAATATTTACCCTTCACTAGTTAGAAAGTTATATACTCTTTCTATTCAGTTAGCTGTTAGCCTGTAAGTTATAACATTCATAAATAACTTATCAAAACCAAAATACGTCAAAGCCTTTATCCTATTCCCAGACCCTACAGGAATTTTGGAACACATTATATTTTGTCCTCCTCTCTCCTCTCCCCACTTCAAGCTTATATTTTGTATTGCCTGTATTTAAAATCTATCATGTTTCATTTCTCTTTTTGTCATTAGACATTGTTATTATTATTAATGTCACTAGACATTGTTATTGCTTTTGCAGTCAATATTTATGTTTGCCCACATTTTTACTACATTCTCTGTTCTTTATTTCTTTTTGCACTTCAGATATTCCATCTGGTATATTTTCTTTTGGCTTTAAATAAATCCTTCGTAATTTTTTCAGTAAAAGTATAGACAAATAATGCCTGTTATTATTATCATTTCCTGTAATTGTCTCTATTTTGCATTGATTCTTGAAAAGTATTTTCATAGGGTATAGAACTATAGGTTAACAGTTACTTTTGTTCAGCACATTGAGATAGACTACTGTCTTCTGGCTTCTGTTGGTATTATTCCTCTGACATTAATCCATCTTTTTTTCCTGGCCATTTTGAAGATTCATTCTCTCTCTCTCTCTCTCTCTCTCTCTCTCTCACACACACACACACACACACACAGAGTCCTCTCCTCTCCCCTCTCCTCCCTTTTTGTCCCCCCATTTCTGTCTCTCTGTGCACTTTCATTATGATGTATATAGGCACAGATTTCTTGTCCTTTATCGTGCTTGGAACCCACTGGACCGTTTGAATCTTAGAATTTGTGTCATTATTCTGCCTATGGTGACCACATAATTTATTCTCTAAATCAAGACTCTTAGAGTGAAAGGAGGTGATTTTAATTATTAAGCTGGGAAAACAGGCCTAAGCTAGGACTGTCCCAAGAAGACAGGATATATATGGTCACTATACCTCCTAGCCAGCTATCTTATGCCTACTGTTTACATGGTGTATCTTTTTCCAAGCATTTACTTTTGACCTTTCAGTGTTTTCTTTTTTTTTTTTAATCATTTTTTTTTAAGATTTTATTTTTTTCCTTTTTCTTCCCAAAGCCCCCCGGTACATAGCTGTATATTCTTAGTTGTGGGTCCTTCTAGTTGTGGCATGTGGGACACTGCCTCAGCATGGTTTGATGAGCAGTGCCACGTCTGTGCCCAGGATTCGAACTGATGAAACACTGGGCCGCCTGCAGCAGAACTCGCGAACTTAACCACTTGGCCAAGGGGCCAGCCCCTCAGTGTTTTCATACTTAGTTTGTCTCCTGTTGGTAGCATATAGTTCAATTTTACTTTTTTATCCACTCTGACAGTCTGTTCCTTTTAGTTGAAATGCTTATACCATTACCCTTTCATGTAATTATTGATATGGTTGGATTTAGGTTTACCATTCTATTGTAACTTTTTTCTTTCATCACTTTAAATATGCTATTCCACTATTTTATATTCTTCATATTCTCTGATGAGAAATTTATGGTCATCCCACTTCACTGTCATCAGGTAAATGCAAATTAAAATTACAATGTGGGACCTGTAGTTTCTGATATGGTGATGTAACCCCTCGATAGACCAGGCTCCTTCTCACTTAATGAAGTACAAAAATAACTACCGAGGATCCTGATGATAAACCATAGGCGGACAAACTGTGGAGAGCTGAAACTTGGAGAAGCAACAGGCACGGACATGAGTTTTACGCTATTTGTTTTTGTTTTTGTGGCTTTGCCCCAAGGGCGGGCATCAGTTGTTCAGTGAGACAGGGCAGTAGAGGCAGCTTCAGCTCAGGAAGGGTGCTGGAAAGAGATCCAGGCAACCATGACTAGAAAGAGGGATAATTCCTAGAGGGGAGAGAGCTAGAGAAAGGGATCTCCTAATCCTGGGTAGGAGCACCATGAAAGTGGCAGGCTGACCCTTGAACCACGTAGTTACAGAACAGACTCAGGAGCAGAGCAAAGGCTTAAACATTTCATCTGATATTTAAACCTCCGTCACCCATGGGTCATGGTTATTTTGTTCGTATTGTATAATTTCCATTCAGTCGAGGGTTTTTAAAGTCTTTCTCTTATTAATAAATTTCTATTTTAATTCTATTTTGGTTTGAAAACATATTCTGAATGGTTTCAATGTTTTAAAATGTGTTTAGACTTTCTTCATGGCTCAGCATATAGTGGATTTTAATAACTGTTACATGTGCCTTTGAAAAGCTGTGAATTCTGGCTTTTTTGGGTACAGAGCTTTATAAATGAATATTACATCAAGTTTGTTAATTGTGCTTTTCAGGACTTTTATATGTGTACTGGTTTTTATTGTCTGCCTGTTCTATCGGCTGTTAAGATGGATGGTTAGTATTCCTTTATGATTGTGAGGTTGTCTATTTCTCTTGTTTTCTCAGTTTTTTTGCTTTATATAATACACTTATAAGCTATATTATAATGTGTATACAGTTTTAGGTTAGTGATATCTTCTTATTGATGATATTGACCTCTTTATCATTATAAAGATATTGAAGAGATATTGACTTATTTATTACTACAAAGTGTTCCTCTTTAATAATGCCTATTGCCTTGAAATTTACTTTGCCTTATATTCATGTAATTATGTTAGCCTTCTTTTGATTAATGTTTGAATGACGTGTTTTTTCTATCTTTTTATTTTAGATCTTTCTGTGTCCTTATATTTTTTAGAGTGATTTTTGTGAGCATATGTAGTTAGCTTTAAAAAATTATAACAGCTTTACTGAGATATAATTTACATATTATAATATTCATGCTTATAAGCATACACTTCAATGGTTTTTTAGTGTATCCACAGAGTTGTGAAACCACCACCACTAATTTTAGAACATTTTCATCACCCCAAAAAGAAGCTGCATCTGTTAGTTTCTTCCAATTCTCTCCTCACCCCAAGAAAACATTAATCCTCTTTCTGTCTCTGTGGATTTACCTAATGAGAACATTTCATATAAATAGAATCATATAAAATGTCTTTTGGGTTTGGCTTCTTTCACTTAGCATGATATTTATAAGGTTCATCCATGTTGTAGCATTTATCAATTCTTCATTCCTTATTATGGCTAAAAAATATCCCGTTGTATGTGTATGCCACATTTTGTTTATCCATTTATTAGTTGATGGACATTTGGGGTATTTCCACTTTTTGGCTATCATGAATAATGCTGCTGTGAACATTCATGTAAAGGTTTTGTGTGGACATACGTTTTCAGTTCTTTGGGGTATAGACTTAGGAGTAAGATTGATGGGTTCTATGGTAATTCTATGTTTAATATTTTGAAGGACTGTCAAAAAGTTGGGCTCCCAATTCTATGCCGTTGATCTATACGTCTATTCTTCTATCACAATGTCTTAATAACTATGACTTTGTAGTATAATTTGAAATCAAGAAGAATTAATCCTCCAACTTTGTTCTTTTTTTGTGATTGTTGTGGTTATTCTAGGTCCCTAGCATTTCTGTTGATCAGCTTGTCAGCTTCTGCACAAAAGCCAGCTGAAATTTTGATAGCAATTGCATTGAATCTATAGGTAAATTTGGGGAGTATTGCCATCTTAACAACATTTTCAATCCATGAACATGGGATGTCTTTCCATTTATTTAGGTCTTCTTTAATTTCTTTCAACAATGTTTTCTAGTTTTCAGCATACAAGTCTTGCACTCCTTTTGAAAAATTTGTTCCTGAGCATCTTATTCTTTTTGATACTATTGAAAATGGAATTGTTTCCTTAATTTCAGAATTTACGTTGATAGTATATAGGACTAAAATTGACTTTTGCATATTGATCTCTAACCTTAAACTTCGCTTGAACTCTCTTATTAATTCTAATAGTGTTTTGGAGGGGGTGTGATTCATTAGAATTTCCTATATATATATAAGGTCGTGTCATCTGTGAGTAGAGAGAGTTTTATTTCTTCCTTTCCAACTTGATACCTTTGATTTCATTTTCTTGTCTAATTGCTGTGGCTAGAATCTACAGTAAAATTTTAAATAGAAGCAATGAGAGTGTACATCCTTGCCTTGTTCCTGATGTTAGGGGGAATACATTCATTTTTTCACTAGTAATATGATGTTAGCTGTAGGTTTTTCATAGATGTCCTCTTTCACATTAATAAAGTTCTCTTCTATTCCTAGTATGTTAAGTGTTTTTATCAGAAAGAGTGTTGGAGTTTGTAAGATGTGGGTTTTTTTTTTTTGCATCTATTGACATGATCATGTGATTTTTGTCCTTTATTATATTAATATGGTGTATTACATTAATAGATCTTCATATGTTAAATCACTTAGAATTCCTGAGATAAATCTCCTATGGTCATGGTGTATAGTCCTTTTTATATGGTGCTGAATTTAATTTACCAGTATTTCATTGAGAATTTTGGCATCTATGTTCATAAGACATATTGGTCTGTGGCTTTATTTTCTTGTGATGTCTTTGTCTGGTTTTGGTAATAGTGTATATAGTTGTGTTTTGTTTTTGTTTTCTTTTGTCTAGTTTTATAATCTTGGTCTTTTACTTGGAGTAGTTAGTCCTTTGACATTTATTGTAATTACTGATATGACTGAGTTTATACATATCATGTTATCCTTCATTTCCTTCTCGGCTCATCTACTTTATGTCTCTTTTATCAGCCTTTCTTACTTTCTTTTGGGTTAATATAAAATATATTGTGCTGTTTTTGTCTTCTGATAATTTGTTAGTTATACATTCTTTTCCAATCCTTTAATGGTTACTCTAGAAATTACAACATGCATTCATGAATTATTTCATTGTAATACAAATTATTATTTTGTTTTTGTTTTTTTTTTGTGAGGAAGATTGGACCTGAACTAACATCTGTTGCCAATCTCCCTCTTATTGCCTGTGGAAGATTGTCACTGAGCTAACATCTATGTCAATCTTCCTCTATTTTATGTGGGATGCTGCCACAGTGTGGCTTGAAGAGTGGAACTAGCTCTGTGCTCAGGATCCGAACCCATGAACCCTCGGCCACTGAAGCAGAGTGCACAAACTTAACCACTACGCCACTGGGCTGGCCCCACTAATTATTATTTTGCCATATCCTCATAACCAGTAGAACTCCACTTACCTCTCTCTTTGTTATTGTTGTCATTTAATGTGAATTCTACAAGGTAGTATTATTACTTTGTAAAGTCAATATTTTTTTATATTTACCCACATATTAATCCATTCTTGTGTTCTTTATTCCTTCCTGCATTGCTACATTTCTCTCTGGGATCTTTTTCTTCTGTCTCAAGGACTCCCCTTATTGTTTTACTGCAGGGCTTGGGATGGTTCTATACACTCTGGAATTTTAGTTCATCTAGCCCTAATTGTTGCTGAAGCTCTCTCAGGCATTTAAAATATGATTTTAGTAATGTATGCACATTTAGTTAGTTATTACAGAGGAGTATTTATTTGCTGTGATTTATCACGTTCTATCCGGAAGCAGAAGTTGTATGATTATTTTTAAATCTCTGTTTCTTAAACTCGGCTGAAAGTTATGTGAAAGTAAGAATATTGTCTGCTGTGCTTATTTTGGGTTGCCTGACATTCATGGGTTATTTGGGAATAAATGAATGAATGGTTAAGTGAGATAATGTCTATAAACTACTGGTCACATCATAGATACTCATTAAAAAAATGGTACTTTTCTTTCCTAACTCTTTGATTCCTGTCAGCTATATATCATACCAGGGTGGGGGCTAAAATTTGCACCTATTATCAGTCATTTTCGCCTGCCTTTGAATAGAGGGAGCAAGCGAAAGCTTCAGGGAAGGCTACATAGCTGAGATGTTGAGGTACAACTGGTTGAACTACTTCTACAGGTTTACTGGAGCTCAGTCTTGTAACTAAGAGCATGAGGATTTGACTTTTTTCATTTTATGGTTTTGAAATTTGGGTTGCACTAGTGGATGATTTGTGAAATAACCACTCTCATATTTCAGCTTCAGAAATATGTTAAGTTGTACTTAAACTATTTATGAATTCAAGCTGGAGGATGCAATGATAATCACTTAGCCTGCTCTCTGTGTAAGAATCTACAGATGAGCAAAGGAGCCCAGGGAAGATGAGGTGCAATTGTACAGCATGATGTAACTATGTGGATAAAAGGGAGCAGAGAGAACACCATTCTAAGTTAAATAATAAGGTTTTTGGCATATAAGAAAATCGTGCTATATAAGTAGCTGGCTCTGAATACGTGTCAGATTCTTGTAAAAGTAGTTACTGCCTCCCTACATTCTAGAATCAAGAGCCATATTGGTAGGGTATATCCAATTATAAGTCAGCCAGTCACTCTGGTTATTGATTGTTATGACACAAATTGAGGGTAAAGGATTTATACTTGGTCATTTTTCAAAAAGGATGTTCTAAGAGAAATTCATTGGCTTGTCTGAAATTCTTAAATTATTATCCTCAAAGCTGTGACATTTTTAGAAGAGAAGCATCATATTGCCTCCAAAGATAATACATCATAGCAGATGAAACATAAAAGGAATTTTTGAGTGATTCAACACAACAATGTTCTTTTGCTTTTTAAAGCATTTCATTTTCTTTGGAAGCCAAAAATTTCTACATTTTAACGATTCTGTTTGCTTTCCCATCTTGGGAATCAAATAGAAGCAAGTTTCTCCTAGTTCTCCCAGTAGTTTGGCTTAACATGGACAGCATTTTAAAATTGGCAGACCCCCTCCCATTCATCTTCACATTTGAGTCTCACAGTATTCCTTTGAGATAGACAGGGAAGAGTTACTGTCTTACAGGTATGGAAACCAAGACATCTAGTCCTGGCCAGGGTTCTTGCCGTTATCCCACTCTGCTATCCCAGAAGCTGAGTTTTTGTTCAGACTAGCTCAGTTATTATTTGTTCAGCCATCTTAAACCCCCACTTTCAATTTTTAGTATACGAGAAAGGAAAAGAATAAATAAATTTTTGAATTCTTGCTGGATCAAACGACCTATTTTCTCAAATGTTTAATTAGACTTGTGTATAGTAACCTACCTTGAACTCTGCTTTCATCTGAGAAATCCTGTCACAGTAAAATATGTCTGGGCAGAAAAATATCAAAAGGTGAAAAAAAATGCAGGTTGGGATGAATTGCCTGACTTAAAAAAAATTCTTGCAAAGATAGCTTTCCTACTCAAATGACAGAAATGAGTGGTGAGAAAGGCAAGGCTTTACAGCAGAAAGGACAAACATGATTATTAATTCATTAGTAAACCACATCTTCCTCCTGTAGCATCTATCATGTTCCTTCTATTAAGTCTAGTCTGTGTTTTTTTATGGATGACGAACTATCAGATAAAAAAATAATTCGACTTGGTAATTCTGTTTACATCTATAACTGATTACAGCCATTTTTTGTAGCACAATAAAAAGTTTTCAGCCAGGGGTTGGATGAATCTGCCTTTTTTGTATGGCTAGTTGAATTGTCAATAGTACTTTATCATAGCTTTGCAAGTTATTTTTATAAAGCATTAGGCCTACAAAGTTGGCATTGGCCTTGGTGGTGCCCCAGGGGCTGGGAGCACCTCTGCTCAGCTACCCTACCCCCATTCCTGTCTCTATTGCTTCATTGCTACCTAGCATAGGTTTTCTCTGTCTCACTTTGTCTCTTTCCCTTTCTCTCTCTCTCTCTCTTTCTCTCTCTCTCTCTCTCTATAGTCCCCAAATAATTGGTTGAAGTATAGCTACTTTAATAGATTTGCCTTATTTTTACTCTGAATTGACTAGTTGCCTTGGTATTTTAATTCATTTATTCAAATAATATTTATTGAGCACCCACTATGTGTTAGGTACTGTTCTAGGTTCTAGGGATAAAGCAGAGAACAAGACAGGAATAAATCTCTGACTTCATAGAATATACGTTCAAGTGTCAGGGGAGACAGAATTAAACAATAAATAAAACGTACAGTATGTCAGTGATACGCACTATGGAGTAAAAGAAAGGAACATAGAAGGACAAGGAGTGTACCTGTGGTATATGGGAGAGGGTGCCATTTGGAATTGAGTGACAAGAGAAGGCCTCACTAAGGTGAGAGAGGCCAATTACTCACCAATTGAGTAAAGACTTAAAGGAGTTAAGTGAATGCTGCATGCAGACATCTGGGGGAAAGAACATTCCAGAAAGAAGGAGAACAGCAAGTGCAAAGCTCCTGAGATGGGCCTATGAATAGCCAGGTCTGTGAAATGTCAGGTGACTGGAGCTGAGTGAGGGAGGCGGGGCATGGGAGGAGACGAAGCCATAGATCCCGTGGAGGTTCAGATCATGGAGTGTCTTGTAGTCTAGCGCAAGGATTTGAACTTAGATTCTGGAAGAAGTTGGGAGCCAGTAGAAGGGTTTGCACAGAGAAGTGATATTATCTTACATGTGTTAACTGGATCACTCTGCCTGCTGTGTTGAAAACAGACTTAAGGAAGCATGGGCAGAAGCAGACCCGTGAGGAGGCGGTTGCAGCAATCCAGGGCAGAGATGATGGTGGCTGGATCAGGGTGGGAACAGTGGAGAGGGTGAGAAATGATGGGGTTCTAGATGTATTCTGAAGGTATTGCCAATAAGATTTTCTTACAGATGGGGTGTGGGTGTGAGAGAATGGGAGGAGTCAGGGTGTCTCTAAGTATTTGGCCTGAACAACAGGAAGAATGGGATTGCTACTAACTTAGATGGGGAAAATTGAGGAGGAGCAGGTTTAAGGGAAAAGTTTGGGTTTTGGTTTTGGACATGTTACATTTGAGATGCGTGTTAGGAATTCAAATGGAGCTATTGAGGAGGCAGCGGGATACACACATCTGGGCTTCAGAAGGTGTATATATATATATATATATGTACGTTTCAGAGTTGTCTGCATATAGGTGGACTTTAAAGACATGGGACAGATGAGATCACCAAGGGAGTAAGCGTAGAGAAGGGGAGATGTCCAAAGACCAGGCCCTGGGTCCTCTAACATTTCCTGGTCAGGGAGATGGGTAAGACCTAGCAAAGGTGACTAAAATAGAGATGCCAGTGAGGCGATCCGAGAGGCCCTAAGTGTGTGCCTGACAGAGTAAATGCAGAATGAAATTTGTTTCCAGGAATCCCATTACTCTATTAGGCTTTGCACTCTCCCTTGGTTGGAGGGACTTCAGAGTCGACTGTATATAAAGGGACTCCTCATTTATTTTAAAAGTTTGGTGGGAGATAATTCCCTCATAATTTTGTTACAAGATGGCAAAGATCTTGGGCAGTGACAGATGTGCAAAGCAAACATTGTAACGGAGCCACTTTTTATTCTAACAAATGTAATGTGCTATAATTAAGACATTGTTGCATTCCATCATCATGACAGGTCAATTTAGTACTTTGCCCATTTCTCCCTCTCTTTTTAATTTTGGGGGGTAAGGTGTGGTAGGACAGAGATGTAAAGGTCAGCATGAGGCAAGAGAGACTCACCATTTGAACACTTGACATCGTTTATTCTGACGGTCAGAAACAGGTCACACAAGAAGACCCAAGAGCTGTTTTTCCCCTCTGTCACCATTAAATGTCATGCCACCAGTGACAGCTTGGAGGCTGATTCCATGTCCTTGTTTGTTTGAAGAGCCATCCTTGATATACAAATCTTTTCTGAAGGGGAGGGTCAAGGCCATGTGTATTGTGGATTGAATGCTCAGGCCAACTTTTGGTTCTTTGCATTTTGAATTTTCCCTCCCCTGAACTTGCCTGCCGGTATCTGTCATTTGTAAGAATCAATTTAGAAAATCAGTGAGCAGGTGCAAATTCTGAGCATACCTCCAAGTCCCAGGTGAGCTTTCCTAAAGCACAGCGGCTCTGCAGCATCCTTGCTGGTACCGAGGAATGGTACTAATTAATTTTCAGTGCCTTTCCCCATCTGAGAATTTTGGTCAGAAAGACTCATTTCTAAAGGATGGCCTGGAGCGGGTTTAAGCACAGAGCCCTTTAATTGGTGTGAGCGAGCAACAGTTGGACTTTCTGAATTGAGTTCTTCCATGGTTAACCAGAGCACACAGAGACAGCACTAATTGCCTCTTAGCTCCCAAAAGGAGAAGAGGGGAGGGAAAGAAGAAAGCAAAGCAGTAAATGGTCTGACTGAATTAGTCCATGGGCATTGTTTCTGTGGTTTGTTTCTTCATGTGAACCCTCCTTTGAAGATAACATATTTGAATTATAAGCAGGTAGTGTAGCATTTGAACTACATAATAATTTTTATAATTTGATATAAAATTTAAAACATCAGTTTCTGTGAATCATACCTTGAAGGGAGAGGGCTTAGTGTGTGAACCTGTCAGGTTTCCTGAAACCTTCATTTTCTTTTTGGGATAGCCTTATCAAATTTAGGCCTCTGTTGCTTTAAATACTAAAATATTCTCTTGGTTATTATACACACACACACGCACACAAACAAAGGGTGCTAGTTTATGAAAGTGTTTCATTTCAAAAGAAAACTGTCAAATTGGTGAAAGAGTAAAGAGTGTAGAGTATGTGCTCAATTATAAGATGTCACATTTTATATGGAATGAATCATGCTCCTAGGCAGGTAAGCTATATACAAACTCTTTCCATAAATATACACTATATATGAGTCCAAGAGACATTGTGAAGGGAGAGAGAAATACTGATAATGCTGCCATACTTGTCTTCTGTGTTCTACTATATTCCGAAGGCCACTGTTGTTTAAGGTTAGGAGACAAACTGGACACCCAGGGTCCTTTCGAGTCCCACTCTGTACCCTTGCTCTGACTTGCTTAAAGATCCTGGGGAAAGCATTTCAACTTTCTCTAAGGGGCTTTCTTAATTTGTTGAGATGAATATGACGAGATGGCACAAGCCATGCTCTCTCAAGTCCCAGGTCAGCAGCACCAGGGCCAACTCCACAAAGCACTGCTGGCGTCACTGCAGCTCTGGGGGCTGGTCAGTCCCCATGTCCAAAATACCCATTTTCAAAAAGGCCCATCTTGCACCAATTTGTAGGACTTGCCTCTGATCTAGTAGCTTCAGATCTTGACAACTGGGTTGAAATACTGAAGTTCTAGGCAATAAGACATCCTTATTATTCAAATTTCTCATCCTCTGATAAGATTTTCAGGTCTGCACTCAACTGCTGTCCCCCAACAGGAAATGAGGAGGAGGGGTTTTGTTGTTGTTTTCTCTGAGTGTCCTGTTATTGAGTAGGAACGGCCGTGAATGCAGGCTCCTCTCCGTCACGTGTCTTGGCACAGGCCCATGCCTTGTTGACGCCCTTGCTCAGTGCTTTCTCCCTGTCTGTGCTCACAGGCCTTTTCCCCAGTGCTTAGTCTCAACCATGCAGACCCGTGTACTAAGTTCAGGTTTAAGGAGAGTCAAGACCTGATTAGTTTGTGTGACATCATCTCCTTTTTATATTTATGTGTTCATTTATTCACCCAATCATTCAAACATTTTTCTAAAAATAACTACAGGAAGGGTCCTGTGATACTTTCTATGAAGTGGTAAACAGTACCTGAGAATTATAAAGCTGTGAATAAAACTGTGATAAAGTGATAAAGCTATAACTGCAAGTTACTGAAGAAATATGAGGCTGGTTTCTGGAGAATCTGGGTTGAGATTTGGGCAGAGGTGATGAAGATGTCTCCAGAAACGCACATAAATATCAGTTGTTTAAATCTTCTCTCCCCTTCTTTGTCTCAAAAGAAGTGGCTTCCTACTTTCTTTCTGATGATTCCCACCCCCTCACATTCCTGTCGGGGCTCTGCTCCTTCAGTCATCCTCTCCCCATAGTTCGTGAAGTTCTCCCTTTCTCCTGGGGCCTTTCTCTCACCTGAAAAACCTTCTCAAGCTTCCTCTAGCCCTCAGCCAATGCCCATGACCTTATCATGTGGCAGCCATTATCCTATTTCAGTCTGCCTTCTGAAGTTACTAGGGAGCTGACAGTGCTCATTCACTGGGCCATGTGGGCTGAATTGTGCCCCCCTCCCAATAGGTATGTTGAAATCCTAACCCCCGGTACCTCTGCCTGTGACCTTGTTTAGAAATAGTCTTTATAGAGGTAATCAATTTATAACGACATTGTTAAGGTGGGCCCTAATCCAATACGACTGGTAGGCACATCAAAAGGGGAAATTTGGACACAGAGACAGACAGGTACAGAGGGAAGACCATGTGAACATACAGCGGGAACACCATCTACAAGCCAAGAAACAGCGGAGGCTACTAGAAGCTTGGAGAGAGGCATGGAGCAGATCCTCCCTCACAGCCCTCAGAAGGAACCAACCTTGCTGACACCTTGATCTCAGACTTCTAGCCCCGAGAACTGTGAGACAATACACTTATGTTGTTTAAGCCACTCAGTTGTGGTACTTTGTTATGGCAGCCCTAGCATACTAGTACAGTGGGCACAAATATGATATCCTAATGATTAAATCCAAAGGCCCCTTCTTACTCACTCTACTCAACCCCTCTGCACTTTTTAACCCTATTAGCTACCTTCCTTTTTAAAATTTGAGAGTTAGCGTGGTGAAGCAGAAGAAATCAGAGCTCTGGAGTTAGGCCAAGCTGGGCTCAAATTCTTGGGTAATTTAATTAATCTTCTCTACACCCATGAAATAAAATTTGTATCTGGCTCATATGGTAGTTGTAAGATTACATGAGATAATGCATGTGAAATATGTGTCATATAGTAAGTACAATATAAATAAAAACTAAATGTGAGCTCTGTAGTCAAGCTGGGAAGAACCTAGACAATGAGCGGTCAGCTGAGATACGAAGTCAGATGGTAGGACCCTGGAAGCGAGAATCCTGCTATCCTGCTGGTGCTCTAGCCACAACAGGAGTTTGCTCCTCCTCCGTGCTCTTAGCTTTCTCACTGTACTTAGCACGCTGTATGCTTTCACGTGTGCATTTCCTCTCCTATTAGATTTGGAAGCCACTGGTAGTGGACATAATAAATATTTGATGAATGAAGAAATAACTGAATGGGACAAATCTAAAAGAGCCTTCTTGGCAATCCAAGGACTAAGTGTTCATGCTGTTGTAGCAAGACTCCGTCTGGAAAGCAGTGAGTGATATGAGTCTGCAAGACGACAGAAGCTGTTATTAATGGGTTGATTGTTTGGACTAAAAAGTATTTTTCTGAAGTTCTCAGCAAGCTCCTTTGCCAGGACTGGATAAAAAAAATTTATTTTTGTTAAATCACTACTGGGGTCAACCTGAGTGAAGAAAATGCACTTTCAATTTTTTTTTAAGATTAGCACCTGAGCTAACATCAGTTGCCAATCTTTTCTTTTTTCTTCTTTTTCTCCCCAAAGCCCCCCAGTACATAGTTGTATATTCTAGTTGTGAGTGCCTCTGGTTGTGGCGTGTGGGACGCCGCCTCAGCATGGCCTGATGAGCGGTGCCGTGTCCACACCCAGGATCTGAACCGCGAAACCCTGGGCCGCTGAAGCGGAATGCGTGAACTTAACCACTTGGCCGTGGCGCGGGCCCCTCAACGTACTTTTTGAAACTGTGTATACTAGTGTTGTGTATGGCTGTCACCTCTGTGGTTTCATCATCAGAATTGTGCACTTGTGCTACTCAGATACAGGGAGAACATCAATTGACCTTTTTTCTTTTTTTTAAAAGAAGCAGTTTCTCACCTTAAGAATGCAGAATGCCAAGTCAGAAATACCGTTCACTTTATGGGCCGAAATTCTATGGCAGTGATCCTAAAAATCACGAATGCAAGTAGATCAGAACCTGTTAGTTCCTACATCATTTCAGAAAAAGAAAAAAAAGGTAAGCTGGCTGTGCGCAAGAACGGGCTTCCTTAGCAGATAGTAGTTTTCTTTAATGAACCGTCTGGAGGTTCTTTGTATTCCTGATTGTATGAGACTCTGAGATGGGTTTGCATTTACTTTGTTGTAATTCAACATAAGCTTCCCTTCACATCAATCTGAAGGCTCTCTTGTAGTTATTCAGGACTCTGAACAGTTTTTCAAAGAACTCTGTATTTACTCAGTTTACCTATGGCCCCTCTCCTACCCTTCATTTATTCTAGTCTAGGTACAAATATTTCTCAGCGCAGGTGTAGAA
Organism: Equus quagga; assembly: GCF_021613505.1. Taxonomy (NCBI): domain Eukaryota; kingdom Metazoa; phylum Chordata; class Mammalia; order Perissodactyla; family Equidae; genus Equus; species Equus quagga. The sequence goes on from NC_060276.1 coordinate 12,633,255, forward strand.
AGAAAAAAAAATCATGGTAGATCTTTCTAGCACTATTCATTTCAGGCTTTATCATGGAGCTTAAAATAAAAGGCTACATTAATGCTTCACTGAGTAAGAATGTTTGCTTGACTAGATAAAATGGTAAGCACGAATAAAATATTAATAAGATTTAAAAAGAGGCAATGGTTCTGTTACCCCTACCCTTGAAAATAAAAAGTATAAAGCAGGGAGTGGTAGGAGATGAAGCTGAATAATGAGGCATTTTTCTGAGAGAGAGAAGGAGTAGTAAAGTGATTCTCAGTTCCGGGCCAAAGCCTTGGCCTAACTCTGGCCTGACTGAGCTCAGCCCAGTGTATACTTTACTATAAAACTCAGGGCACATAGGCTATACACGATCAATATTCTTTTGTATAATACAACCCAAGTCTTCTTATGAATACCCTGGTGTGCATGTTTTCATCTCAGTGTTGCTTGTAACGCTGAAAAATTGCGAATAGCTCAAACATCAAACAGTACAGAACTGGTTAAACTATGATACAGCTATGTGATGGCATGCTATGCAGCTGATAACAATTTTGTAAGAAGAGATTTAATGGCATGGGATGATGTTCATAATATATCAATAATTAGAAAACAAATTATACAATAATAAGTACAGCACGAACCTAATAAAATATGTACATATATTCATAGAAGTCTGGAATATAATTTTTCAAACTGTTAACAGTGGCTGTCTCTGGGTTGTGGAATTAAGGATGAGTTTTATTTTTGTGCTTTTTAAAAATATTCTCTATTCTTTTGATAATGAATATGTGTTAACTTTACAATCAGGAAAAGAAAAAGAGAGGATGATTTTCCCCTTTGTAAACACTGTTGTGGAGGATTGAATGATGGCCCTCTGAAAGGTGTGTCCGTGCCCTAATCCCCGGAACAGACGAATGTGACCCTGTTTGGAAAAAGAGTCTTTGCGGATATAATTAAGTTAAGCATCTTGAGATGAGATTATTCTGGATTGTCCGTGTGCGTGTTTAATCTACTAACAGATATCTTTATAAAAGTCAGAAGAGGAGAAGGCACAGCTACAGAGGACAAAACCACGTAAAGATGGAGGCAGAGTTTGGAATGATGTGGCCATTAACTAAGGACTACTGACAGCCACCAAAAGCCAGAAGAGGCAAGGAAGGATTCACCGCTAGAGCCTCCTGAGGGACCATGGCCCTGCCAACACCTTGATTTTGAACTTATGGCCTCTAGAACTGTGAGGAAATAAATTTCTGTTATTTTAAGTTTGTGATAATTTGTTACAGCAGCCACGGAAACTAACATATACTAGAATGGGCCATGCAGCCCATTGGCTCTTCTTTCTACATAGATGTCTGACTGGGATCTTCTCTGGTGCTCCTCAGCCCTAGATCTCTGTGGTCACCATCTTCAAAGAGCCATGCTGAGCTCTGTTGTCAGTTCACTGTCCATTTCAAATTGACGTGCCTCTCCTTTCCTGTCCATCTTCTCTTCGCTTTCATGTGAGAGACCTTCCATTTGATCACTACAGACTGCACCCATTGTTTGATCCAGGCTGAGAGCACGTCCTCCAGTTTTCTCTGGCTGTTGGACATTTGTTCCTACACATTCACAAAAGGGTCTTAATGGCTGCCTAGGGCCTCTGTACTTTCAAAGGAGACCCAGTGACTTTCACCACCCTTTAAAATATCTGCAGTGACTTAAAAAGGCTCCTAAATGTCGTGGGCACCCAGGATACTTGGCATATACTATTATCTGGTTAGAAGAGAAAGGGAATTCAAATAGCAACATGGGGAGAAATTATTCCCAAAGTCACTGAAGAGATTTCCTAAACACCAGAGGTAGATAACTTGCAGATATTTTGTTGTTCCTATTTGCCAAAGAAGTGAAGATAGCCCATTGGTGACTTGGCTCAATCTACCATGCCAGCTTCATCTCCCATCTCTTGCTGATGGTCCAGTAATCTCTAGGTGCTGTGTTCCTCACCCTATGCTATTGCACTCACTCTCTGCTCTGCCTGGAATGAAACCCTCCTCTACCGTGGTCCTCTTAGCCTGACTGACTCCTCTCCCATTCTCCCAGTCCTTTATATTTGGCTCAAGCATCACCTCTAATCACTTTCCTATGCCCCACTTCCCAGCCTGGGCCAGATACCAGGCTTGGCCTCTTGTATTTCTTTAGCTGCATGGCCTCACCTCTACCTCTGCTTTACTCATAGTGTGTGAAAGTGATCTCTTTGTGGAGGTGAGACATTTTCAAGTTCATGTTGCCTGATGATAGGGTTTCCACAAGACAATGGAAAGAGAAAATGAAGCAAACTCTCCTGTGAATGGAATATTGTCTATGGCTGAATAATCTCTGCAAAGAAAAGGCTATAATAAACCACTGCCATGAAAATCTTTTATCTTCTATCTATCTATATGCATAATTTCCTAAGCGAAACTCTCATTTTCTTTTGTAAGGAAAAATAAAGGCAGAAACTGACGAGAAAAGGTTGAACAGGGGCCTCCAAAATGTGAGAAAATGCTTGCTTTGAATGATCATAATAAAAAAGGAAACGATCTATTTGGCTCTTCCCTACTGTACTGTGAGCTACTTGAGGGAGGTGACTGCTGGATTCGCTGCATTTAGCAGAGAGTTGGTGCTCCTTGGATATTTGTGGAATGAATGCGTAAATATGTTCTTCGTGGCCCTGTGCTTTTTGTTCAAGAACTGTGAAGAGAGAAGCAGAGCAAACACGTTGATACCAGATCTGCCATTTGTCTAGGTTAGTGTCCCAAAGCCTTTTAGACAAGACCTTCCTATCGCCCATCTCAGAAGTGTAAAAGCATGAAAGGATTTTCAGCAGGTGAGAATGGGGAAAAACAGATAATGGTTTCTCTTTTCAGTCTAGAAAAAGTACCAACAAGGAGCTTTATGTTGGGAGGTGATAAGGACACCACGCACAATAGGGGAAATCAATGCGCAGTCCCTCTGTGGTCAGTAAATCTGGTAGTGACACAGGGATTTTGCTAAGAGACTAATCAACTTTAGTCCTGACATCCCTCTACAACAGGACCCAGGATTTCAAGAATAACTGATGGAAGGTGGTACACCCAGGCATTTGCAAGCTATACTGCTCATGTTAAAACAAGATAGGAGCTGGTTTTCAGTTACTGCTATCAGACTGAGAACAAAATTTGAAAGCAGCTCCATAGTTGTATGATCCCTCCTGGAATGTGGTAAAGCTATGCTCTTCCTAGTCATAAGGTCTTGGGGGCAAGTCAAATGGTATCTTGGAACTAAGTCTCATAAAGTTCTGAGTCTGGAAGAAGAAAGCAATTTACAGCTTGGAAGGAAAGCAGGAGAGTCAAGAGCCACAAGATTGATCAAACAGGTCACCACACTTGAAGGGCAGTACTAGCTGGAAGCCAGATAACCATAAAGGAGCAAGCAGAGAGGAGAGAAAGATGCAAGGGGTTGAAACTGGCGCCAAAAGTAAATTCATGAACACAGCCTTCCTCTGCATGGCCTGGTATGCTTTACTGGGCAAGGGGCATGCTCTTAAAGCTCTAGAACAGCTGTCTCTCCCAATTTCCTGGCCCAGTCAGGTTAGCCCAGGACTGATATCCATGAAGAATTGTGTATTTTGAGGTGGGAGTGGGATTAGTAGACCCTGGCCAAATGTAGTACCTATGTTGAAGAGTTAATTTGAGGATTAATGATATGATATGCTTTGTGAAATAGAACACCACATGCTTCAATTCAGCAAATATTTACTGAGCTGTATTTATTGAGTGTAAAACACTCTCATTAGAGTAAGGAGTGTATAGAGATGAGTATTACATTTCATGCTTTCAGTAAATATAGAGCGTCTCTTCTTAGATAATAAAGGCATGGAGAGATATGGGAAGATATAGGTCATGGTCAGGTACAGTGCCAGGTAAAGTAAGGGGGTGATAGGGAATGAGGCTGCTAAGGTACATTGACATAAACTCCATTGCTGGCCAGCGCAGCTGATACTTAGAATGCCAGTTGGATAGTACCGTGCAGAATATCTTGGAAGTGTAGATGGCAGTTAAGCTACTGAGGTGGTCTAAATAGAGATGATGTGGGGCTGACTTACTCTGGTGGCAGTGGGAAGAGAATGGAGGAAGCAGGACTGGAAGACACGTTGGAGAGCTAAATTGGCTTTGACTTGGTGACTGATTGACTGTTGGGAATAAGGTAGAAAAGAAACAAAGATAACAGCAAGTTTGCAAGCCTGGGTGACTAGATGAATAGAGTTACTCAGAAATAGAAAAATCAGTTGGAGTCATTGATTTGAAAGAGGAGATTTGCTTGGTTTTGAATATGTTGTGTTTGCAGTGCTGGTTGAATATCCAAGTGAAGATACCCAAAAGGCTGTCGGAAATGTGGAACAAAACTAGAGTAGATCCCACTGCCGTAGGTTTCCATAGATTCCTATAGTCTCACTATCTCTACACTCACCTCCTGCCCTTGCAGCTATTTGTGAAATGAGTTTCTGTTAGCTCTATATGGAGAACGACTTTGCTTGTTCAGCATGTAACTGAGAAATCATAGGTTCACAATAGTATTTTTTTTTTAATCAATGAACCAATGATTGGAAGAGAGGTCAGGCCAAGACTGATGGGTCACATTCACAGAAGTGATCATTCAAGCCATTGAGTTGATGAAATCGCTGAGGCCGTGTTATGGGTTGAATTGTGTCCTCTCAAAATTCATATGTTGAAACCCTAACTTCCAATATCTTGGAATGTGACCTTTTTGGAGATGGGGTCTTTACAGAGGTAATCAAGTTAAAACGAGGTCATTAGGGTTGGCCCTAATCCAATAGGACTGGAGTCCTTATAAAAAGGGAAAATTTGGACATAGATACAGACATGCATATGTAGAGGATGAAAAATAATTTCCCCTCTATCCTTCTGGGACCTTGACTGAGACAGCCTCCTGTAATAAAAAGACAAATTAACAGGAGAAAAACAAACAGAAGTTTAATAACATGTATGCATCCTGTATACATGGAAGATACCAGGAAAACGGAGGAACTCTCTGAAATGGCCCAAGCCACCACCTTAAATACCATCTCCAGCTAAAGACAAAAGAAGATGTAGGGATGAAGGTGGGGAGGAGCCAATTCCAGGAGGTCATCAGGCAAAGCACAATAAACAAGGGTAAGGCTGTTATGCAGATTTAGGTCATTGCCTTCTCCATGGATAAGAGTTTCTAGAGATTTAGAGTCATCCTCCTTGCCCTGGTACAGAGAGGGAGACACCCTTACAAATGGAGATTTTCCTTATAAATGTAACTGTCTCTTACAAATGGGTAACTTCTACTCAGTTTTCAGAGCTTTTCCAGTGTCTGCTATTTCTTAAAAATAACCAGCTCAAGATAATCCTTCTGCCAAAAAGGCACATTTTGGAGTGACATGTTCTGTTCCTCTTCACATAGAAGGAAGATGATATGAAGAGATGTAGGGAAAAGACAGCCACCTACAAGCTGAGAAGAGAGGCCTGGAACAGATCCTTCCCTCAAAGATGCAGAATGAACCAACCCAGCTGACACCTTGACCTTGGACTTCCAGCCTCCAGATCTGTGTAACAAATTTCTGTTGTTTAAGCCACCTACTCTGTGGTAATTTGTTATGGTGGCTCTAGCACACTAATAAGGGGAGAGAGTATATAACAGAGAAAAGAACAGAGGACTAAAGTTGAAGCATAGGATCACTTCTGCTGAGGATGAATGAAGAGAGGAAACGAGAAAAAGCAAAAATGTATTGGCCATAGAGGTAGAAGGAGAATAACAGTAGTGTCATGTCATGAAAACTAAGAGTGGAAAGAATTTTTTAAAAGGGAGTAGCAGATAACAGTGCCAAATGCTATAGGAAATCTGAATAGAACAGAGACGGAGTGGTTTTGCAATTAGGAGGTCCTGGAACTCTTATGTGGTCTGAGAAAGCACTTTCAGTAGTGGTAAAGGGTAGAGGATGGAGAAGCCAGGTTCTGGAATGTTGATGAGTAAATAGGAGGTGAGGAAGTGGAGACTACAGGTGTCCATTCATGCTCAAACATGTGTGAAGAAAGCTACAGGTTGGCTGCCTCAAGGTCAACTGAGGAGACTACAAAAAGATGGATTTCCAGGCCTCAGCCCCAGAATTATATTTGAATTCATCAGGTCTAGGGTGGGGCATCGAAATATGATTTTTTTTTTTTGAGGAAGATTAGCCCTGAGCAAACTACTGCCAGTCCTCCTCTTTTTGCCGAGGAAGCCTGGTCATGAGCTAACATTGTGCCCATTTTCCTCTTCTTTATATGTGGGACGCCTACCACAGCATGGTGTGCCAAGCAGTGCCATGTCCGCACCTGGGATCTGAACCGGTGAACCCCGGGCCGCCGAGAAGTGGAACCTGCGAACTTAACTGCTGCGCCACTGGGCCGGCCCTTGAAATATGATTTCTTAAAAAACACTCTAGGGGTTTCTTATGCACAGGTAGATTTGAGAGCCACCTACTAGACTATTATTTGAAAAACATTGGTAGTAAAGTACGCACAGAGTGAAGCTGGGTACCTGAGGGTTACTGTAGATATTTAATAAGCTTTCCTGGTTAACCTGCCGGGTGACTCAGGGGTGGGGAGGATTTGTGAGCTTGTTTTGCAGAAGAAAGAGAATGCCTTCGGGGAGGTTGCAATCACAGAATGATCAGCCCCCAGCTACTGTTGATGCCCAGGAGTAGATTGCCCAGGGCTTTTCTGGAGTGAAAGATTACCCTTTTGTTTCTCTAAAACTCCTCCTGCCAAGCCCCCACAGCTCTATAAAAACTTCCTGCTTTCTTCTCTTGTTAAGGTGAATTTGAGAGAACCCATCCTCCCACCTTCTCATTTTGGCCAATTTGAATAAAATCTTTCTCCATCATCTCCAAGCACCATGGCTCAGTGATTGGTTTACTGTGCATTGGGCACATGAACTTGACATTAAGAGGTTTGGTATCAAGAGAAAGAGGCCTGTATTAATCAGGATTGGCTAGGTATTATTGTAGTAACAAACCCCTAAATCTCGGTGTTTTTAACCCATTTCTCAGTGAGAAATGCTGATTTCTCACTCATATTGTATGATCATCCTAAACCAGGGGAAAGGTCTCTGACCCAGGCTGCCAGGGGCTTCAATTATCTTGCTTCTCTACCTTCTGGAACATGAGATCTCCTTAGTTGCTTCTTCAAGGAAAAAATGCCTGGATATTTCACCCCTGCTCTTCTAAGCTTCTGTCCCAAAATGACATGTTACCTCCACTCACAGTTCATTGGCCAGAACTAGTCACAGGAGCCTACTTAACTGCAAGGGAGTGGGAAATGCAGACATGATGTGCCTGGGAGGAGAGGAGAATTGGATAGTGGTGAGGACAAATCAGGTTTGCTTGGGGAGCAGAGAAACAGAAAAGTGTTTTTAGCCTGGGAGTGAACTGAGCATATGTGTAGGCCAAGAGAAAGGTGCCAGAGGAAGAGGAATATGAAAGGGGAAAGGAGGAGGGTGAGAATTAATAGGATAAAATCCTGGAAGAGGGATGGGCACAAAAGCACCCATTAGGGTGGGCTTCTCCTTGGAAAGGAGGGGTGCATTTCTTCCTTAGAGTCAAATGTGAACCAAAGAGGGAGAGTGAAGCCTCTGTGAGATTTTGTAGGGCATAAAATTCTCATCATCACTATTAGCAATATTATTCTGAGACTTGACCTGTCCTTCCTTTCCCCTTTCCAGAATTCTATTTACAATTCTTTCATATGAGAGTTCAGACAGTTCCAGCACTTCCAAAATTAACCCAAGACGATTAGTCAACAGGACTGAATTAGCAGGGCATTCAAGAGTCAATTACATCTCTCCCATCTTAAAGGTAAAGTTCAGAGTTGAATCAAAACAGATACTTCAGGGTCCCCTAAGGATTGGCAGTTTGATGTTTTCCTTTCTGGGCTGCGTTTTCTTGTCCAGGTTCCCAAAGTGTCAGCTCTCCTGGCCATTGGCAGAGCATTACAATTTGAATAGTGAATTACCCTACCGGGTCAGAGAAATGGTAATGCTACTGCTCCCACTGCACTTACATTTCAAAGTCATGAGAAACTGGATTCTAGATCTGCAAGGACCTTGAGGTAGGACCATATAAAACTGGCTAAAGTAAATTAAAAGTATCTTTTTTCTATTTTTAAAAGCCCACATGGGAGGCTGATTACCCAGTCGTTTCTGTTCTTCCCTACGGCTAGCCTAGTTCCCGCATCTTGCATTTGAGATGTCCATCCTCTTGTTTTACCCTCTGTGGATGTGGAGAACAATTGTACAAAACCTTGTATATGTGAAGACCATTCTTATATTGTCCCATAGTCTTAATTTCAAACTCAAAATATCTTTTCTCTTTCCCACAAATGTTATCAAGTGGCTAATATGTGCCAGTCACTGGGGTTATAAAATTAATAAGTATATCCGACAAAGGGTTAATCTCTATAATAAATAAAGAACTCACACAACTCAACAACAAAAAATCAAACAACCCGATCAAAAAATGGGCAGGAGACATGAACAGACATTTCTCCAAAGAAGATATACAGATGGCCAATAGGCACATGAAAAGATGTTCATCATCACTGATCATCAGGGAAATGCAAATCAAAACTACACTAAGATATCACCTTCCACCTGTTAGAATGGCAAAAATAACCAAAATAAATGTTGGAGAGGTTGTGGAGAAAAAGGAACCTTCATACACTGCTGGTGGGAAGGCAAACTGGTGCAGCCACTATGGAAAACAGTATGAAGATTTCTTGAAAAATTAAAAATAGAAATACCATATGACCCACCCATCCCACTACTGGGTATCTATCCAAAGAACTTGAAATCAGCAATTCAAAGAGACTCATGTACCCCTTTGTTCATTGCAGCATTATTTACAGCAGCCAAGATGTGGGAGCAACCTAAGTGCCCATCAACTGATGACTGGATAAAGAAGATATGGTATATATACACAATGGAATACTACTCAGCCACAAAAAAGGTTAAACTGTCTCATTCACAACAACATGGATGGACCTTGAGGGTATTATGTTAAGTGAAATAAGCCAGATAGAGAAAGACAATCTCTGTATGTCTCCACTGATACGTGGAAGTTAAACATGTAGACGAAGAGAACAGATTAGTGGCTACCAGGGGAAAGGGGGACTAGGGGGTGGGCACAAAGGGTGAAGGGGTGCACCTACAACATGACTGACAAGCAATAATGTACAACTGAAATTTCACAAGGTTGTAAACTATCATAATCTCAATAAAATTTTTTTTAAAAATTAATAAGTAAATAAATCAGTCCTTGCTTACAAAGAACTTGTAGGGGAGGAAAAATAATTTTCCCTCTGCCCCTCTAGATTCTTGGCTGAGCTACCCCCCTCCCTGACCCCATAATAAAAGACAGATTAACAGAAGAAAAATAAACTAGTGTAATAATATGTATACTTCTTGTACACATGAGAGACGCCCGGGAAAACTAAGTAACGCTCCCAAATGGCCCAAGCTATCACCTTCAATACCATCTCCAGCCAAAGACAGAGAGAGAGAGAGAGAGAGAGAGAGAGAGAGAAAGAGAGGAACTTTGATGAAAATGGGCCCGGAGTTATCTCTGGTGATAGCTCCTTCCTGGGGCGGGCCTTCTATCTTCAATTCTTTTAGGCAGTTAGGGGGAAAGTGAAAGTTTTTCAGAGTCTTTTGTTCTTAAAAATAATCAAGCCAGGGGGCCAGCCAAGTGGCACAGCAGTTAGGTTTGCACGTTCTGCTTTGGTGGGTGGCCCAGGGTTCACCGGTTCGAATCCCAGGTGCAGACCTATGCACCACTTGTCAACCCGTGCTGTGGTAAGCACCCCACATAAAATAGAAGAAGATGGGCACAGATGTTAGCTCAAGGACTGTCTTCCTCAGCAAAAAGAGGAGGGTTGGTGGCAGATATTAGCCCAGGGCTAATCTTCCTTTAAAAAAAAAACAATAATTAAGCCAAAGAGAGACATTTTGGGGTTGCCAATTCTGATCCTCCGCAGAGGGGAGGCAGGATTGACGGGATAACAGAGGCTGAAATTTAGCCCATGAGCTCCTCACCAAGCCTGGTGCCCTAGCTGGGTCCTGGGAGGAAGGGACACCTTTTTCTAATTAACCCAAACGTGCTTTGTGGGTTAATGACAGCCCTGAGGGGGATTATACCCTAGTATAGCTAAACAACCTCAGATTGAAATTCTTAAAATATTTATCATTTCTGTCCCTGATAGGATTGCCAGATTTAGCAAATGAAAATACAGGACACCCAGTTAAATTTGAATTTCAGGTAAACAATGAATGATTTTTTTTAGTACAAGTATCTTCCAGGCAATATTGGGGACATACTTATACTAAAAATTGTTCCTTGTTCATCTGAAATTAAAATACAAGTTGTCCAGTGAAATTTAATCTGCATCCCTAACCCTAACTGGGAGATATCCTCCAGATGTCCCTTATATTTGTAACAGCTGCCCATTGTGCTGCATGGCCTCCTGCTCTTGCTTTCCATCTCTTCTCTTTCCTTCTTCAGCTCATTTCCTTCTAACCGCCGAAATCTTTTTCATTTCTTGTGGAGAGCAGTTTAACTGTCAGGCTCCTCTCAGCCAAGATCATTGTCTCTGCCCAGGAGGCTCATCTTCATAACCAAACATGGTCTTTGTCCTCAATGAAAACAATTCTCTCCCAGAGAGGAATTCTGCAGCTAGCTCAAAGTAGCAACTATTCGTGTTCTTCAATATAGTTATGTAGCCAGAAATTGTGCAGAGTTCCTGAGGGAGAGTTGACCCATTATAATTACAATAATTGGCCCACATTTCTTATGATGGATAAACAAATAAATGTGATAACTTTAGTTTGGAAGATAACGCCACTCTCATACTTTTGATCTGAGCACACGGTATTAGGACTGAGCCAGATTATTTTCCAGAGTCTCTAGTCCATACTCCTTCCTCCATTTGCAGATAGAGGGACTAAAATAAAGAGAGTGGCTGTGACTTGTTCAAGGTCACACAGCAAGTTCATGTTAGAGCTTGGACTTTCCCTGGATTTGCTATGCCCATCCTTGTCTCTCACGAGACACAAATATTTGGTAGAGTTTCATTTTTCAAAGCATGACCCCCTCTCCCCTTGGTTGTGATTTTTGTCTGGTGGTTCTTCTGTATTGTGCTAGGGTGAAGGTAAGCCTCACAGTTAGTCACTATTCAGCCTCCCAGGACAATCCTAAGTGCTATGTTCTCTCCCAGCCCCCATGCCCATCTTTGCTGGACCTCAGTGGCAGCTGTAGCAGGGAGTAGGCTGCCCTCTGCCCATCCCTCTGATCCTGCCAAGGAGACGGATTTACCCATGATGATTTCCCCATAAAAACAACAACAAATACCTTCACGTCATCAGTTTCATGGCAGTGAAGAGGAAGCACTCAACTCTCTCTGAGTGAAGTGTAGATGTCTTCTCACTGTAAAAATATGCCAAGTATGATTTTGCAGCACAAAAGATGTCAGTGTGCAATGATGCAGACGTTGCTAAGTTTCTCCCTTGGCTCTTCTCTTTGAAGGCATTATGCAAGGGCCAGTCCTGTTGAGAGTGATTCCCTTTGGCCACTTTTGTTTTTCCTAAATTTGTTGCCTCAGTAAATGTTAGGCACTATTTCCTGACCTTTCTAAATTAGACCATGCTGCTAAAGGGGGCCAATCAGTCACACTGCAGAGACAGCCTCGCTGGTGAAGACTTGGACATTTTTAGGACTCCCTTGTTTTAACCTCCCCCTGCTGGTGAAAAATAATCCACATAGATTCTGTTCAGAACCTGAAAAGTTTAAGGGGAGAGAATCTGAGTCTCATGGTAACAAAATGCCTTCACCTACACAAAGTTAATGATTCTGTCTTTTAAATACAGAAAGATAAATGAATATTTCTTCCATTAACCATTGCAGTCTAATCATTACGTGGCTGCTGCTAACAAGGAAACCAAGTCTCTTGCACACTGTATTTATATATAAAATATTTCACAAATGTTATGAAGTATAATAATCCATAGACTGACACTCTATTCTGTCCATTCTTTGGCATTTATGACATGTGCCTATGTCTGTTGGAATTACAATGAACTATGAGAATGGGGTGGGATAGCCTGCTTCTGGCCAACCTTTTCCACCTTCTATTTGATGCTTCTCATTGACTATGGGATATGAAAATTAAATGTCTGTGCCTGCTAGAAATGTGCCCAAACTAAGAGCTAAGAATCTCACAGTGAGTTCCTTTCACAGAGAGCATGAGCACTCGGTAACTGTGGAATGAACAAACATTAAAGAATCAATGCAGCATATTTCTTTAGTGCCTATACTTTGTAAAATATATTTTGGCTGCTCAGGGAATTTTCTGCTTCCTTGTTTATTTTAGGTGACTTCTTCGTGGTTGAAGTTGATAGGTATGTAACCTTCAGATAAATTAGGTCTTAATATGCTATTTGTAATTCAGGGGATTGGATTAAGGGGAGAAACAATGAAAAACTATAGGTTATCATAGAAAACAACATTTTCTGAAATATGTGAACTTTTCCACAAGCTTCGCTCTGCAGTGTACATTAATAATTTATGCAAGCTCCTATGCTGAGGAATGATGTGGGGGAATGCTTTGAATTGTAACATACTTTATAAATGTTAAATATCTCACTCTTTTTCCCATTTGGGATCTAAAGGTGTAGATAATTCATCTCCACTGTTTACCACCATTATCACAAATTCCACCCATTTTTGGAGTGCCTGTGCTAATGCTGAAGGATGTACAGAGATGATTAAGACATAGTTCCTGCCCTCAAGTTACTGACAGCCTGTTAGGGAAAAGAAGCCATGGACACAAACAGTGTTGATGAAAATCATGGATGGAGGGTCTGGGCTAGTCTGGGCTCTGCTTATGAAAGCATGACACTGAACCTCATGTGTATGAGGTTGCTTATCTGTAAAATAAGGGCTTTAGATGACTTGAAATTTAAACTATTATTCTATGATTTTATGACATATACCGTAAAAATAGATGATCCATAAGATCAGTGTCCTTCCTCTGTCATTCACTGCTATTTCTTTAGCACTTACCATAAACACTAGCACACAGTAGGTGCTCAGTTGTTTATTGAATGACTGAATGGACAGATAACATGCTAAAGGAATTGTGAGGGAGGGAAAAATTTCCCCCTTCTCCTCTTGGTGCTTATGGCTGGTTAAGTAATTAAAATAACATAAGGCAGGTTAAGAGAAGAAAATCAAATTTAATAGTGTGCACAGGGAATTCACATAAGCATGAAAACTCCAAAGACAGATATATATGATCCTAAAATAAGGAGAGGAAGGTTCAGGTCTAGGATTTCAAAAGGCGAGAAGACAATCCACAGGAAGATGAAAAGAGTTAATATTTAGTAAACAAATGTTTGCTCGACCGTGCTGAGACAATGGGACACAGAGGGGACGTTGATCAAATGTGCCTTGCTAGGTTCCTCTTGTGTATCACACCATTTCATATGTTACTTTATCTCTGGGGTGGGTTCTTCCCAGAACAGGCCCCCTATATTTAAGTTGTCTTAGGCTGTAGAGGGAAGGTCAAAGTTTCTTCCTAAGCCTTCTGGGCTTTGATTATTTTCAGCTCCAAATAATCTGCATGCTGGAGTGGCACATCTTGTGGAGACTTGTTCTGAACTCCTACAGTAGCAAGAGTAAGGAGAACTCATTTTTGGCTTGGGTGATCAGTGAAGGCTTTGTGGAAGAGACAGAGTTTGAAACAGACTTTTAAAAAAGACATTTTCACAGGTGAAAATTTGGAATGCAGTGCAATTGAAGGCACTTTGTATCCAAGGAAAGCTGTGTGGTGTAGTGGGAAGAATATGGGACTTCAAGCCAGAAGATGTGAGTTCAAATCCAAGCTCTGCCACTCACTAACAGGTATTCTTGGGCAAGTCACTAAAATTCTCAAAGCGTCAGTTTCCTCATATATAAAATGAGGACGATGACACCATCACTTGACTAATTTGTTATGAGGATTAGATGAGATGGTACACGGTATGTTACATTATCTGATGCAGTGTTCAAAAAATGTGAATCTGAATAAGTAACAAAAATCAAAGAAGCATGGAGATAGAAAATGAAGGGGATGTCTATGGACTGGTGGATAGTCTATGTTGGCATAGGATACAGTCACAAAAGAAGTTAAATTCAAACTGTGTAGAAACAGCACGATGTGGTTAAGAGTGTGGAAGAGTCTTTAAGTCTGTGTTATATGTATTGGTTTTTCTTAAAGAGGAACAACCAAATAAAACTCAGACCTTTGGCTCAGATCCAAGGTCTGTGACCTTCCCAACAGCCAAGGTTTACATTATTGTTTTCTTTTATGAAGGAAGCCCTGACTATGAGATTTATACCAAAATCAATAAAAAATACCTCCTGCTACTGAAGGGAATGTTGATCAGATAAGCAGCATGTGTGTGCACCAAGAAGAGCATGGTTATAATGCCAAGTCAAAATTTCAGTCTTAAGGTATGGAAAAGAAATTAACGTGGAACCTGCAAATAGTTAACTCAACCAAAGATATTAGGTGTGAGATTGGGAGAGAGAGGGTGGCAGAGATGACTCCTAGATTTTGAGCCTGGGAGAAAGGTGGTGCTATGAACAGGCACAAGGTTTTCTTGAGGAGTTGTAGGTTCTGAACAAGATACTGTATTTGTTTTAGTTTGAGATGCTGCAGAAGTTGGTCTATCAGCAGCCAGTGGAGGAAGAGTTTGTTATAGATAATGCTTTTTGGGCTCACTTGTATAAAAGTTCACAATTGAAGGGCCAGCCCCATGGCTGAGTGGTTAAGTTCGTGCACTCCACTTCAGCAGCCCAGGGTTTTGCTGGTTTGGATCCTGGGCATGGACATGCCACCACTCATCAAACCATGCTGAGGCGGTGTCCCATATAGCACAACCAGAAGGTCCTACAACTAGAATATACAACTATGTACTGGAGTCTTTGGGGAGAAGAAGGGGGGGCGGGGAAGGTCACAATTGAAGCTGAGCGAGTTGTTTACTGCCACCTGTCTGATCCAGTTATTGTGGCCCTTGATATGCTTCCAGATAATAAACTAACATTCTCCGAGCAATTACTATGTCCCAGGCATTATTCAAAGTGATTTACATGAATTATCCCATTTGTCCTCACAATAGGCCTGTGCAGTAGGCACTACTATTATTCCCATTTTACTGTTTAGGAAACTGAGGCAGACACACACACAATTAAGTGGCTTGCCCAGCGGAGCTGTATTCAAACCCAGTTCTGTCTATCTGACTCTAGTGCTTGAGTTCTTAAACACTCCTAAGTAGGGTTATCCAGTTAAATTTGAATTTCAGATAAACAGCAATTTTTTTTTGTATAAGTATGTGCCATTCCATAATTGGGACATGCTTATGTTAAAAATTACTCATTGTTTATCTGAAATTCAAATTTATTTGGAGGGCATGTGTTTTTATTTGCTAAATCTGGCAACCCTATTTCTAGAGGTATAATAGGAAGAGTTAACCCCTGGGTGCCATACCTGTCTCTTTCCTCCCACAGAGTTAAGTATCTTTTGGTTTACTCCTTATTCCCTGGCTCTCCTCTCCCAGGATGACATCATGCTTGGGCGCCTGGGTCACATGAGGTGTTTCTGGAGCCAGGCAAGAGGATTCTACCTCATTCACCTCTGCCGTCTCTCCTTCTGCTCCTTCACTGTAGGGATCAAACTGGATTGCAGACCGTTTTACACATCTCAACGTGTCCCATCACCAGCCAGAGAAAACCATGTCAAGGCTCAGCTGTACTTGACCTCCATTCCCTTATTCCCAGCACTTCATCTTCTTTGCCTTGATTTCCTTTTAATCACAAAAGGAGTGGATCACCACTAAGAGAGTGAGGAGTAAAAATAAGAAAGTGTTAATGAGCAATAGAGACATAACCATGGTGGGTGTGGCCATTGAAAGAAGAGTTTTCCAGGTGGGAAAAATGCCACATACAAAGACACCGAGGAGGTGGACATGAGCTATTCTTTCTCCCTGCTCTTAGGGTTTCTTCTCATTGCTCTCCAGCCCCTTTGCCCCACTGAAAATTGACTGAGTAGCCTATGCTTTGGATATTTTTCCTTCTCATTCTATCAATTCAGTAATTTTCAGCTGAAGTTTCTTTACCTTTCTGCATATGTTGACAGGGCTTTAAGAGAAAATTCCAAAAATGACTAACCCTTTTTTCTTTTTCCATCCATTTTTATCCACAATTAGTCACAGGTGTTGAACAGGCTTAATCCTTTTGGAAATAGGTAGAGTTTGAATATTTAATGATTCTTGTTCAAATTACTGAAAAGATGAAAGAAAAGTGCCCAGTAGGCTTTTAATGATGGGGTGCTGCTTGGTCCAGGTCAGCTCTTACAATCTGAGACTCTCTTTGGGAACCAGGAGCACAGGAGTAGTTCTCTAAACAAGACATCTCTCTCTTCAGAGACCACTGCTAGCTGGGACCAGATGGCTTATGTTTTGGTCAGGACAGTTTTCCAGAAATGCCCATGTTCAAATCAACAACTGATTAATGGTGACTCATAACCTCACAACTTAAGCTGCTTTTAGATTGCTGAGGTGCCACCATGAAGGAAGGCTGATATGGGCCTTTAAGAAAAGCAAGAAAAGACCAGCAAGTAAGGCCAGTGTATTATTGACCATTATTTGTGTCCTTTCATTTGTATTTTATCCAAAAAAGGATTTGAGTTGACTTGTAATGAAACAGACAGTACAGGATAATAAATAAGTGAAGACTTTGGGGGTGGAGATCCAGAAAGGAAAATGGGCACATGCCGGTCCTTGGTTGTATCCTGTGAGCTTGAGTATGCATTCTCAATCTGGCCCCTCCCTGGCTGTGATGGCTGATTTCAGTTGAGTGAGTACAAACTCTTCCTGTTCTGACTTACCCTGTGACTTGGCATTTCTGGCAAGATCTCTACTCTAGTAACATTGACTTGAAGACCTGGATCTTTCCCAGTTTATTGGGGGCCTCCAGTGCCAGCTCTCGGAATCTCTCTCCAGGAAGCTGGAAGCCTTGGCTGATTATGCAAGTGGAAAGTAGAAGGATATGCATTCTCCCTCAGAACAGGGGCTTGAGTGTCTCTTGAATTGGAGACTTATCACCTCTTTGGTTATCCACCTTACACCATCAAAATTCATAGGAGACAGTTAATACTATTATCATTCTTGTGGTCAATAACATTGAATGCAATCATTGTCATTATTTATCACTAATTATAGCTCAGGGCTGTACTAAAAGTAATTATGATTATTTCCTAGTGAATGTACATGTGAGGAGTATAACTTAGCCTCACTACCCACAGGACTGCAGCATATCAGCAACCATGTCATTAATAACTTGGTTTATGTTGTAATTGTCAAAAAGAGTTCCAAGTTAATGCCATGGATTTATTTAATTGACTTCTGAGTTGCAGCTTAATACGTCTTTCTCCAGTCACCAGGCATCTCAATTTTTAATCATGGTTTCTCTCATATGACTAATAACAGAAATGAAAGATTCATTTTGTTATTTCATATGCTAGACATCTAAAGGGAGTGTGATGGAAAGGGAAAACTATTCTTTTGCACCTGTAGCTCTCACTATGGCATGCACAGTATTGGAACTGAAATTAAATGTTTTGATCTGGGGAATTTTCTTTGTATTATTGTCAGAAATTTGAATCGTTCATATCCTGGTGAGTTCTAGAAGGTTCTGATACTATATATATTCTATTTGGTCTTCATTTTCCTCATTGAGATTTGCCTGACTGATCTGTGCCTTATCTGAATTTTCCTTAACAGCAAATCAATTCAGGCATTTTCAGCTAAATATTTGTCTTTCTGCATGTGTACGCAAGACTTTTAAGAGCAAATTCCAAAAGTGCCTAACTTCTTTTACTCCCATTTGTTTTAATCAAGCTTTTTATTTTGACATAATTGTAGATTCACATGCAGTGAATATAACAAATAATATAGACTGTAGCCACTTTCCCTAAAGGTGACATCTTACAGAAACTACAATACAACATGACATCCAAGATGTTGACTGATGTAGTCAACACACAGAACAGTTATATCCCCACAAGGATTCCTCATGTTACTATTTTATAACCATGCCTCCCTCTCTCCCCCATTCATTTTATCTATAATTATTCACAGGTATATGTTACCTCAATTCCTTTTGTAAGTACATAGAGTTCTTCCACCTTCAATCAATCCTGGATCAATGAGTTATTGGTAGAAAACAACCATATTCTATGGGTTTCTAATTGTGTGTGTCGTTAATTATGTGCGGCAAACCTCAGCTCTGATAAGTGGCAGAAACCACTTGAAAGGTCCCTCCAACTAGATTTAGACCATACCTTGGGGTTAGGCAACTGAGAGGGCTCTACTGAAGGACTTACTAGAGCCTCTGCGGTGAGCAGATGTTGAGTGAGAAGCAATGGAAATAGTGAGACAAGTTAAGAGACAAGGCAAAGTAATAGGCTATGTTCTTAAGGCATGGCTATCCAATAATGGAAAACACAGTATCCAATGAAGTGAGGTGAACTCTTCCTTGACCAAAACTTATATGGCAATTTTCAAAATTCCATTTTGTATGTGTGTACATGGGTCGGATGGGGGTATGTGGCAAGAGCGGGTGATGCTCTTAAATCAAGTGGAGAATGTCTCTTGGTTCTTTTGGAGAAGGTCCTCAAGCAATAGATGGATCCACTGAGTACAGAGTCACAAATCTTGTAGAAGGGGCCTGATCACTGTTGAGGTATGGCATAGCTGGTTTGCAAGGCTGATATTCTGCCCTAGTAAGAAACTGAGGCAGAAGCCCATGCAGATAGACTTTACCAATTCAGAAAGAATTCCAAGCAAATCATGACTCTGACAATTCTAGAAATTAATTCTACTCAATGTACATTTGTCAAGTATTTACTATGTGCCAGATTCATTGAGGATATAACGCCCACAGACTGTAAGTTCCTGAGAGGTCACTGGATATAGTACGCACCAGACCGACCTAGGATCGTACTAGGGCAGCAAGACAGTCTAGGTCCCATATTTTGCTGTAGCTGGGGCTCCCGTAAGGCTCTCCGCCCTCGGCAGGATTGGTTTTAGCACTTAGTATATTCCCTGCCTAGCTCATTACTAGGACTTAAAATTTATAGCTAGCTAGCTAGCTTAAGATAGAGAGAGAGATAGATAGATAGATAGATAGATAGATAGATAGATGAAAATTTATAGCTAGCTTAAAATTTATAGATGGATAGATGGATGGATAGATACACAGATAGATACATAGATGGATGGAAATGAAGCTCAGGAATTCCAGCAGACTGGGGCTGCAGAAGGCAAAGGCTAACACTTTATAATAATTCAACACTCTTTTATCCTTGAAGAGTAATACAAGGAGCATTTAACACTCAAGATATCAGTAAACAGATTGGTGCAGCTACATGTCACAGTGAATGTTTTCAGAGCTCTGAAAAATCTATAGCTGACTGAAAAACCCTGAGTGATCTTGCTTAGGATCAAAAAGCTTTCATTAACGTCTTTAATCTGTGTAATGAAATCTTGAACTATTTTTCTTGCCTTTATTGTTGCTTCAACCAGTAACCAAAATCTCAAGAGAACTAAATGAATTAGAATGTAACCCAAAATCAAGCGAGAAGAGTCATCAATCAAAAAGGGAAATTATTTGGGGAACAGAAATGATTTGAATACCAAAGAAACACTGCTTGTTGACAGAAATATACGTCTGTAACTGTTGTTTCATTGGTCATGTAGGCCATGGGGCACATCAAGTGCCCAAGTCACATCAAAAAGAAATCTGGTTTTAGACTTCCCTCAGCCACCTTGATTTTCTGGAACTTCAACTTTGATTCCCTGAGACTATAAACCTTGGTGCTTTATTCTCTCCCTGCCCTGTCTTTCCCCCGTCTGTGTTGTTCTCCATCTTTTTTTCTTTCAGTTTTATTGAGAAATAATGTTCTCCATCCTGAAGAAGTGCCCCACACTTATCTTGTCTCCCCATGCTCTGTCTCTCCCAAATCAG
This sequence comes from Equus quagga, assembly GCF_021613505.1. Lineage (NCBI taxonomy): Eukaryota > Metazoa > Chordata > Mammalia > Perissodactyla > Equidae > Equus > Equus quagga. Next base: position 12,653,401 of record NC_060276.1, read on the forward strand.
GTTGTCAGATAGCAGAGGCCTGTTTAGAGAGTCCCTATCAAGATAGGCTAATTTGACAAACAATCCTCAAATGTCAAGGGCTTAACAGGACAACTGTTGATTTCTTGGTCCCACAACATCCAGTGTTGATGTTCCTGGCTAGTCAATTGTCCTAGGTAGCTCTTCTCTAAATGGGGACTCAAGGTTTCAGCCTCCTTCTATCTCGTGACGCTGTCATCTTCAACATGAGCCTCCACAGTCACCGCAAAAGGGAAAGAAAGTACAAGGATGGAATACTTGACACTTGGTCCAGAAGTATACATGCTCCACTTCTGCTTTCATTCCACTGGCCAGAACATGACCCCACATAGATACAAGAAGAACTGGGAAATGTAGTTTCTGGCTGGGCAGTCACTCTCCAACGGCAATAGTACACTTTGGTGTACTGCTGGCTGTTTCTCTCCTACCATCCTTTAAAAACATTATTCCATGAGAGTGCCTCAGCTCTCTCCTGACGCCTAAGCTACCTGCCCTGTTTCCTGTTCCAGCTGAGCTATGTGTGATCACAAAATCCTAAAGTCAAAGTCACCAGGGAGAAATGCAATCTTTTAAAAAAAAATCTAATAATGTATCTGGAGAAGAATGGGCACCTCTTTGTGTGCACAGTTGCAACATCTTACTGTGTGTGCTTTCTGGAACCAGAAATCCCTCCATTAAATTTGGACCATTGTTTAGAGGGTAAAAAACCCAAATGCAATACTTGACAGTAATTTTACCTCAAGTTTTCATATTTGTTAAATATCATGAATTTAGAGAATAAAAGCCTTGATTTACTTTTCTTAGACAGAAGCTGGGTTTTGACTGGCCCAGTTGAGTTGTGTTCTCTGGTACTGGTTTCTGACCCACGCAGGTACGAGAGTGACTCTCACCGTTGGTAAGGAGCCCTTGTCTTCAACGCTTTTCTCTGGGGTCACCTTTCAGCAGGACACAGCAGCAAACATGGCTAAATGTATATGTATATGGATAGATCCTTCTAAAGGCTAAAAATATTGTATTTGATTGTCCTGCCTCCCTGGATTCTATTAACTTGCAGAGACCAAGGAATAAACTGGGGTTCTTAATCTTCTGCACTTAATTCAGATCCTGTTATTTACATAACCATTTATTTCCTGCCCAAGGCCTGCTGTTTTCCAAAGATAGGGCAATGGTTAAATAAATTATACTTCATCTATATGTTGGAGTATTAAGAAAGCTTTAAATTTTGTTTCTCAGAATTTTTAATAACCATTAAAAAATGTGCATAATATTTACTTTTTAAATATATATATATATATAAGTGATCCCAATTTGTGTGTGTATATATATGCATAGCAAAAAGATTAGAAGAAAACATATCAAAATTTTAACTGGTTATCCTTGGGCAGTAGGATTGTGGGTGACTTTCCGAGTCTATGTTTTTCTGTGTTTTCCAAAGGTTAAAAATGAGCATGAATGACTTATGAGAACAGTCTCTATACCTGTCACTCAAGTCCGGCGTAGTAAGAGGCTAGCGGAAAGGGGGACTTTGGCTGTCTTAAAGCGGTTCAATCCTCCATCTTTAAATGAACAAAACGTAGAGGGACCTAACATCCCAAACAATGTTCACATCACTTTTGCCCATTCTAACAATTTTCCTGGTGAATCTTACCAGTCCTTGCAGATAAACCTTTCCATGTGAAATGCAGGTTTTCTTTTTCATTGCAGCAGCTTGCTTTAGAGTAAGTTGTATAAAGACGTGTCAGAATTAAGTCGTGAAATGTGAACGTTGGGTGGATAGCGTTAGTCTTTGATTTCCTTTTTACATAGGAGGAGCCAGTGTTGCATAAGAGACAGAGCATAGGATTGGGTGTCCTGGACTCCAATCTTGGCCCTGTTATCTACTAGCTGTGTAAATTGGAGCCAGTTACTTAAAGTTTCTGAAACGTTGTATCCATATCTATAGACTGTAGATAATACCTGTCTGGCAAGTTTATTTTGATTATTAGAGATAATAAATGTAAACCTAGCTTACTTGCTTAATTGCTCAATTGCTTAAGCAGCTTAATTGCTGCTGCTGCTGCTTTTGCTACTGCTACAATTATTATGACTACCACCGCTATGACCACGGCCTTCCCCTCTATCAGTGGGAATGGTAACTCTGTACCGTCTAGCTGTGCTGAATTCGGCCAGGTTAGTTTGATTGCAGTAGCCTAACTTCCAGTTCTAGTCAGGGCTATATTTAGCTGCTTTGTAAGGGCAGGACGAGCCTTCTCAACCTACACTCCCCACCCTCCACTGCCCCAGCCAATCTAGCAACTAAGAAGTTAAGTTCTAGTGAAGCAGGGGACATCCAATAACTAGCTGGAGCCCTCAGGTCTGCATCATTTCTGATTGTTCAGTCCCTGTGGGGTACTGATTATTAAATATTTTGAACCTTACATCTGATTCTAGTCAAATAAAGGCTAAAGGGAGCCATTTATTTCCTATATTACAGAAGAAAAAAATACCATAATGGCCAACTGTGTTAGAACCCTGAAGCCTTGAAAAGTGGGACATTTCCAGTAAATGTAAGTAGATGATAAACATTGTTATTATTCCTCTTTTCACTTTGTGAGTCTCTCCTTCAAATGGCTCTGTGTTCAGGACAGCATTGGCGAGTGCAGCTGCTGTGGTCCCTGGGAAGCATCTTTACAGAGAAGACACTAACGGAGGAATTTTTCCTTTCCAATTTCATTTTCTAAGAGATGTAAAATGCACGTCATCAAAAACAAACAAACAAAAACAAAAACCTCTAAAAACAAATAAGCAAAAAGTAACTTCCACAACCTTCTAAACTACCTGTTCTCTGGTTGGGACTTTAGGAGAGAAGCCAGAAACTGACGAATCATGACTCGACATGAACTTTCTGTGTGGTCACTTACGTACATGGTCTGGCCCCATTATTACATTGCAAAGCAAGATCAATGAAGACAATCTAACTAAAGCATTCAGTTCTTGGACTGTCATCCATATTCTTGCGCATTTTAATTTGAGAGCTTGGTTATAACTGAATCAAGAAGGGAGAGAGATAAATCTTCCTTGAATTAGATGATCTGTGTGAGGTATAGCATGGCATATTCTCCAAAAATAATTTTAGCCTAACTGAAGCCCTTAGAATTAAAATATCTTGACTATAAATTTGTCTTCTGTTCTCAATCTTAGAAGGACAGTAAAGGATGAGATTTATTTGCCTCTGCAAAGACTCAATGAAGTAGAACTCTCTTATGGACTGAAGGTTTGTGTCTTCTCAAAATTCATATGTTGAAGCCCTGCCCCCCAATGTGAATGGTATTGGAAGGTGGGGTTTTGGGAAGGTGATTAGGATTAGATGAGGTCATGAGAGTAGAGCTTTTGTTATAGGATCAGTGCCCTTATAAGAAGAGGAAGATATACACTAGAGCTTCCTCTCTCTGCCATGTGAGGGCACAGTGAGAAGGTGGCTGTCTGCAAGCCAGGAGGGGAGCCCTCACCAAGAATCAAATCTGCCGGCACCTTGATATTGGACTTCCCAGCCTCCAGAACACTGGGAAATAATGCCTATTGTTTAAGCCACACAGTCAACCTGAGCAGACTAAGACCAATGACACCCAGCCTTACTGTGACATAGTTCAGTTATATTGCTGGCCAAAGCGTGCATCCAAGATATAACAACTCTATGTTGAAACTGATATCAATATTCTCCTTCAAGACTAGCATTATATCAGGATTTTATCTGTCCATTTTAGAGGGATACGTTTCTTGTAGGAGAAGGTATTTCCTGGGTTAGACAGTAATGCCAAACATTGCTGGTTTGTGCCTTGAGAAGTTCTTCACTAAGATCGTGGCACTTGGACAGTGGTTAGACTCACCTGGTCAAGGTCAAACCAGGTATTGGAGCTGGGAGAAGAGATATCATCCTTTTGAGCATCTGTGTTTGTGCCTGGAGAGTTGACAGAACCAGGTTAGACCTTGTAGACATAGAGTTAGTATAGTATTTCTCTCTAGAATCTCTTGTGCTAGCAGCCAGGAGAGCCCATGACAGTAGTTGTTTGTTTTGACTTCACTGCTTCAGCTATTTTAAAGGCGGACCATTTCAAGCTTCCTCCTCAACCTGCCTAGTCAGCCAATCTGCAGTTAAGGAGATCAGATTGTCCCGATGTAAGCTTCCAACCCTTCTGTGGTCTTTAAAACAAATTCTGCCATAAATTCTTAATCCACAAGAGTGTATCTTGTTATCTGAGTGTTCCTTTTCTTTATAGCATTGAGTTCTTTTATACTTGTCCTGTTTTTATTCCTTTGCCCTTGCTTTATAGTTTTTGGGAAGGAAATGGATATAACCATATGTGGTTCAGTTTGCCACAGCTGGAAGTCTCCTAAGATATACCATTTTTGGCGCCTCCTAGGGACTGATCAGGTCTTTCCTCATCTAATCAACCACTATACCATTAGACTTAACGCTGCATGTTAATTTCAGCCTGCTCGACTGTATTCCCTGATATTTCAGCTGCTACAGTTAAAGGAGAAGACTTGCTCCATGCAGACAGAGAAACCACTCACACACAGGTCTGTTTTTTCTCTCCCTGGTCAAGTTTTGGCCTAGTGGATTTTGGAATCAGACAGAATTGAGTTCATAACCTGGTACTGTCATTTACTTACCACATGGCATAGGAAAAATCAATTAACTTCTCTGAGCCTGAGTTTTTGTATCTGCAAAATGGACGTAATATCTATATCTCAGAGTTTTATGAAGACTACACGAGTTGAAAGTTTAGCAACACTAAACAAGTTACCTAAGCTATACTAGATTCAGTAAAAGAGAGTTCTTATTATATTCCTACAAGGCAGAGGGTAATGCCGAACAACTGATTATTTGCACGATTGGTTACCTTAATGGAAAACCAGTAAAATCAGTTATTTGATACTAAATACCAAAAAAAGTACTTGATTTGTTAGAAAGGCTAAATTAACCAAGATAGTAAGTTTAATCAGGAGTAACACTTGTCTGGAAAATTTCCCTAAATTAAAACAAATGAATAATTTATTGGGTTTACTAATACAGCAGCATCTTTAGATTAGTGGCTTACTAAAGTGAAAGCATTCCCTAGCTGAAATGTGTTGACTATTTGGGTGTTTGCAAATCTGTTTCAAATTCAATAAATGAGTATAGAGGACTTGTGGGCCCTTTTCTAGGCTGAAATGAGAAGGTGGAGGGAGTGGGTGGTGAATAAAAAATAGATGATCCCCGCTCTGAAGAAACTTGCAGGGAGGGAGATGAGGTGGCTACTTAAGTCACTATGATAAGCATAATACACACTGAGTAAATTCTAAGAGCTCATCTGAGTCAGGGCTTCTTTTTCCTTGCTGTAGTTGTGGGAAAGAGGTGGAGGGGTGGCATTCTGGAGGGAGTGGACATTCAAAGGATGTAGGCTCCTTGTTTGTATTCTCTTATGAGATGGTCGTTCAGGTGGAGCCACAAGAGGAGACAGAAGAGAAGCTCAGGGAAACCAAGTTTATTATATCACTGGTGTTAGAGACAGAAGTCACAGCACTCCACACAGGACCGCATGGGAAAGACACTAGGGTGGTCAGAGGGCAGAAGACAAGAGTGAGGGGAAGGTTTAGGTGGCAGCCCTTACTGGGGTTTCTGAGGGAAAGGCAAGGTAGGGCAGAGTGAACAGTTTCAGATTGGCTAGTTTGTATAATTTCTGTGGACTTTGGGCAATGGAGGTGGTCCCTAGTTGCCTGGCACCTGGCCCTGGGATGATTAAGGCAGAGGAATATCGTCTTCTGGGATGTAGGGGCCAGACACCGGAGATAAGGCTCTTGAATGAGTTGGTTTGCACATCAAAGGCATGCTCCTGGCTGGCCCTTTGTTATCTCTAAGAATAGGCTAGCCCCTGCAGGGGCAGACTTTTTCCAGCCAGAAAGGTGTTTTTAGGATGTCAAAGCATCATAATATATAGAAAATTAAAAATATTTATAATGTACTTCTTTAGCTGTTCATTTGGTTTGTCCACGTTTTCACTTCTGAATGTGCAGTAAGCCTCCAGCACTGTCAGCACAAGGGCACAGGAGGCAAACTGGTAGCAGGAATTTTAAGAAGAGAAGCAATGCTGTTCTTAGATGTGGTTGCAAATATTAAGGTTGATGATATACAGCCCCATGGCCTCCTTTTGTCAGAGTCTGAGGGGCTGGGTCAGCCGATCTCCGACAGGCCCAAGGCAGCTGTTCTGTCTAATACATCTTTGCTTGAACAATTGGATTAAGGTGATGTTTTGATATATTGCCAGTCATCTTTTATAGCCCCAAATCTCTGACACTCTTGGCTTCCTAGATGATTGTATTCCCGTTGGCTCTGGCAGCCCTGTGAGTATAGCATTTTGAGAGTCAAAGGAACAAAAATACACTTTCCAGCCACTACCCAAGAGTGTTCTGAGACTCTACTTAGAACAATCAGCTATACAATAGACTTTGGCTTCTGCTGGCCATCTTCCTGATGAAGTAGCATAGGAAGGAATATGAATAACTCACTTGCTCATTTCTAATTTTGTCCTACAGGTTGGAGTGTTATATTATTTTTTTATTATCAACAGATGGTAAAATATTAGCACTAAAGAAAATTTTGAATCAGATACACCCTGATATCTTAATGGCTTATGGTAGATATTTGTTCCTTGCTTATTAAAGCCCAGTTGGCAATGGTAGGCGTGAGGCTCTGTCACACACTCAGGGACTTAGACTAACAGAGATTCTGCCATCTTCAACCCATGATTTTTTGGTATTGACATCCAGCTGGCAGACAAGGAAAGAAACCACATGGGAGAGGTGTATAAACCAGGCGGGGAGATTGTTCACATAAATTCTATAGGCCAGAACCCAACCACATGACTCTAGAAGGATGCAAGAGGACCTGGGAAATGTACCAACTGACGGGGCAGCCACTTCCTAGCATCAAGCCATTTTGGTGCAGCTACACACAGCTACTGTTTTCAATTTGGCATCATTGCAATCTTAATCATTTTGTATCCTGCTTTTTCACTTAATATATTAAAAACTTTCCTATCTGCATAGTTTGCATAATTATTTTTAGTCATAATATAATATTCTATTGTACTGATGAATCATAATTTATTGGGCCATCCCTTATTATAAGGACATTTAGGTTATTTTTATGGTTTTGAGGATTATACATTTTCTTTCTATGAACATCTTTCTGCTTCAAGATTTATCCCTCTGTTAAATAATTTTCTTAGCGTAAATTCTCTTGAGTTAAAATAGTGAGTCAAAGGAGGTGGCTCTTACATATTGCTATGCTGCTTTTGAAATGATGTTTCTATTCACAAGGCCACCAGCATGTAGAGATTCTAGTTCCACTTGAGTCTTATCACAAAATGAGAATGAAAACATTGCTTTTCTAATCTGCAGAGAAGCCAAGAGGAAGCAAATCTTCTTCCCCTGTTATTACTTGAAAATTATCCTTAAATATTTGAGAAGTTTTTCTTGGTCAAAAAGGGATAGTCAAAAATTCCTCTCCCCATCTGGTTGAATGAACTGTGGCACATCCACCCAATGGAGTACTATGCAGCTGTAAAAAAAAATGAATGAGAGATATTTCTTTTTTTTAAAGATTGGCACCTGAGCTAACAACTGTTGCCAATCTTCTTCTTCTTCTTTTGTTTTTTTTCTGCTTTTTCTCCTCAAATCCCCCCAGTACATAGTTGTATATTTTAGTTCTGGGTCCTTCTAGTTGTGGCATGTGGGACACCGCCTCAGCATGGCCTGATGAGCGGTGCCATGTCTGCGCCCAGGATGCGAACCGGCAAAACCCTGGACCACCAAAGTGGAGCGTACAAACTTAAGCACTCAGCCACGGAGCCAGCCCCGAGAGAGATTTCTGCTGAATTGATTTGGAATAATTTCAAGGATATATTCAAGTGAAAAAACAAAGTGCAAAAGACTGTCTATACTATGCTACCCTTCAGGTGAGGAATAAAGGGATAAAAGAAAATATACAAATAACTGTTCATTTGTATGATAGATACCAGAAGCATAAGCCAGAAACTGAAGAGACTGATTACCTATAGGGTCTAAATGAGAAAGGAATAGAATGAAGAGAAGAATGGAAATGAGGTAGTAGGGATGAGGAGGCCGTGACACTTTTCAGAATTTATCTTTTTGTATAGAACTTGGAACTGTGGTAAAGTTCCTCACGCCCTACTGAAAATGAATTGATAATTAAAATCAACCAAGATGAGGGGAAGGAGAACCCAAATGGAATACAAATATTCGTAACAAATGAACCTAACTGTATTTCAGATGAATAACATAACCACATTGAAGGGGATGATGAGAAAAGGACTCACCTAAGTAACTACGGTAGGAAGTCTCTAAGATGGCCCCCGATGATCCCCACCCCCTGGCGTTCATGTCCTTGTGTAATCCTTTCTTGAGTTGGGTTGAAGTTAGTGATTACTTCTAGTGAAAAGAATGGGTCAGTGGTGATGGGATGTCACTTTTGAAATTACAGTACAAAAAGATGGGGCTTCTGTCTTGGGCACCCTTTCTTCCTTGCTTGCTCATTCTGACAGAAGCTGGCTGCCATGTTGTGAGCTGCCCTACAGAGAGGTCCATGGGGCAAGGAATTGATGTTTCCAATTGACAGCCATCAAGCAACTGAGGCCTGCTAACAGTCACATTGGTGTGTTTGAGAATGAGTCCTCCCCTAGTTGAGCCTTGAGATGAATGCAGTCCTGACTGACACCTTGATTGCAGCCTTGTGAGAACCATGAGCCAAAGGCATCTACCTAAGCCATGCCCAGATTTCTGACCCACAGAAATTGTGAGAAAAGTGTTTGTGGTTTTCAGCTACTAAATTTTGGGGGAAATTTGTTACATAGCAATAGGTAACTAATATAGTAGCTTTGGAAAATGGCATTGTGACTGGATATTATAAGGTTAAAAATAAGAAACTGTACACAAATATTGTACGCCTTTTGGCAACTCTGTTATTCACAGGGGTATTGTTTAGAAATTATGTAACGACTTTATGTGATCAAGATGGAACAAATAAAATGAATCTATTGTAGATAATGAAAGCCAGTTTTCTCGGTGGTGGAGAAAGAAGTTACAAATAAAGGAAGAGGGAAGACTAGAATGATTGAGGTGTTGGATTGGACTCACAGGTATCAGTATAAACTCATGGCTTTTAGTATAGATACAGAGAGAGATATAGAAATAGATATTGACGTTCCTTATACATGCTTACTACACACACCCATATTTCCAGCTTTACCCTCTGAGAGGACCTAGGACTCATGAGAACCCGCTAGCAATAAGCACACTTAGTTCCAAGAACTTGATTTCTAAACACAATTTTCCAATAAAAGGAACCAAGCCTCCTTGTAGAAGTGACCAATTCCAGAGTTGGGGCATAGAAGATATAAGATGAACCTGGAACATCCTGTGGTACCAAAAAATAAGAAAATGTTCACACAGAAAAAGCATGTCAGGGGCTGGCCCGGTGGCGCAGTGGTTAAGTTCACACGTTCCGCTACTTGGCGGCCCGGGGTTCGCCAGTTTGGATCCTGGGTGTGGACATGGCACTGCTTGGCCATGCTGTGGTAGGTGTCCCACATATAAAGTAGAGGAAGAAGGGCCCCGATGTTAGCTCAGGGCCAGGCTTCCTCAGCAAAAAATAGAGGATTGGCAGTAGTTAGCTCAGGGCTAATCTTCCTCAAAAAAAAAAAAAGAAGAAAAAGCGTGTCAAAAATCTAATCTGACAGGGCTCCCAATGGCCAAATCTGGGACAAGTTGAGCAATAAAATAATGGTAGTATTGTATTATAACCTATTTAATAAAATAAGTACCTGTATTGTGTTATAACCTATAGAATAAAATAAATACGCATTTGCCCATACTGATATAAATAAATGATTGCATGAATAAATAAATGAAAGATATCTTAGTTTGGGTTGCTATAACAAAATACCATAAACTGAGTGGCTTATAAACAACAGAAATTTATTTCTCACAGTTCTGGAGGCTGAGGTCCAAGGTCAGGGTGCCGGCATGGTCAAGTTCTAGTGAAGACCCTCTCCCAGGTTATAGACTGCTGACTTTTTGTATCTTCATATGGCAGAAAGAGAGCAGCAAACTCTCTCTTGACTCTTATAAGGGCACTAATCCCTTATGACCTCATCTAATCCTAATTACCTCCCAAAGTCCCAACCTCCTAATACCATGATATTGGAGGGTAGGTTTTTAACATAAAAATTTTAGAGGGACACAGACATTCAGTCCATAACAGAAGAGAATGGGCAACTCTTCCTTACAGAAGAATTCCAATTTATATGTGTAGAAGGAACGAGAAAAATACAAAATTACCATTAGGCAAACACCATAGTGATAATTATTTACAATAAGATCCACTGATGGATAAAAATCAATCAGTAGGTGAAAGTTTGAGGAGAAACAAGATATTGGCATAGTCTCAAAATATCTGAAAGATGCTTACCAATTGCAAAGGGAAAAATATTAACTTTACAGTGGAGAAACCAATCAACTACCACCTAAACCAAGTAATAATCAGGATTAACATCAATGGCAGTAAGACATATGGGCACGATGTACCTCCTGATGTGATGTACTAAGAAGGGCAAGACATGACTTCTGTGGCATTCATGCCACACTGCATAACCTCAATCTAGCCATGAGGAAACATCAGACAAACCCAAATTGAGGCCCATTCTGCAAAAATAACTGCTCAGTACTCTTTAAAAGTGTCCACGGACATGGCACTGCTCGTCAAGCCATGCTGAGGTGGCATCCCACATCCCACAACTAGAACGACCCACAACAAAGAATATACAGCTATGTACCAGGGGGCTTTGGGGAGAAAAAGGAAAAAAATAACATCTTTAAAAGTGTCCAGGTCATTAAAGACAAATGAAGACTGAACAGTTGTTGCAGATTTTAGAAGACTAAAGAGAAATAACAACTGAATGCAAGGATTGGATCTTGGAAAAGAAAAAGAACATTAGTGGAAAAACTGGTGAAAGTTGAATAAGGCGTGTAGTTAATAGTATTTCATTGATGTTAATTTCCTGGTTTTGATGATTATGCTATGATTATGTAAGATGTTATTACTAGGGGAAGCTAGATAAAGGGTAGACACGTACTCGCTATTATTTTTGCAACTTTTCTTCTGGGAAAGTTCCTTTCTGAAGATCTCTGGACCCATCCTTGAGGGCAAGACTTACCTGGTTTTCAAGGGGAGAAATTGATTCTCAGTCTAATGAATACTTCCATAGGACACATACTTTTATTAGTTATATCTTCAGTGGGCTAGTAGTTAATCTACAGATTTATAAATATAAATGAAAACGATCCTGTATCACTTGACCTAGAACCTCAGAATTATGCTGTTTCTACATGCTTCTAAATAGGAGTTGTTTCTCTCAGGCTGTGCTCTGGGCTATGTATAATGACATGTGGTGTGGTCTCATATGTTGAATGGCAGAAGGTCTGCACAGTTACCATGGTCTTCAGCAGTGTGGAATAGAGTATCACAGAGCTATTGCCACCAGGGTCCTCTTGTTTTCTGTCTCTGAACAGCTCCTAAACCACTGCTGCAGACAATAAAAGCCTTGGTTGCCCCTTTTACTCCGAGGATAGTTTGTCTTCTGTTAGTGTTCTCTTGGCCGGGGTTTGTTTCACCACAAGCAGAGGGAGAAAAATTACATGTTTGAAGAATACAGGCAGCACGTGCTCAATAACTTAAATCAATTTGAAATTGCCCTAAGAGATGACCCCATAGAGTAGTTCTGACATGAGAGACTTTACAGTTAAAGCCTCATGTTAGCATCAAAAATAAATATTTGGCTAACTCTCTTTCATCCTTTCTTCTTTATCATAGAGTGACCCTCTAATTCATTTTAATAGGAATGAGTATTTTTATAAAGATGACATAAGCTATCTCTAAATTCAAGCAATGCAAAAAAGTGCAAAGAATATATGTTTTAAAAATGCAAAATCTCAATCTCAGAAATGAGTGATATTATCACAATTGTGGCCATTATTATAGATAGCCCTCTCAATAAAGATAGACGGATGAATGGATGTGTAGGTGTGCAGATAGAAACAAATATAAAAGAATTGGATCATATAGAAGCATGTTACTTTAATAATAAAAAACAACCGGGCCTCGGAAGTGAGATCACAGAATCTTAACCACTAGGCCACCAAGGCTGGCTAATTATTTGTTGTAGGACTCCATATTTCAATTTTTCACAATACGAATGACCTTAAAAGATCAGCTACTTATTTCTCTTACCATTTCCCTCCCTTCTTTCTGAACCTCCACCTCAGTTTTTGTTGTTTGTCTGGTTTTTATGTCATCAGGGCTTATAATATTTACATGCTATTCTGCAATCACAATTCTCTCAGTTAAGTTCTCTGTTTAATTGGATTCAATGCTTACTGTCCCATTACCTTATCTTATCTTGTCCTAAGTTCTTCATTAGACTCCCCTCTTGGTTGGCTGAATTTCATTATCAAGTAGTATTTATTTTAAGAGGAACTCATTAGGACTACATTTCCTGAGCGTTTAATTTATTCATGTTTGAGAATACCCGCCTGTTGTTTTTATACTTGAACAACTTGTCTGGGTAAAGTATTTTGGAGTCACATGCACTTTCTTCTAGGATTTTGCTCTATCTTCTAGCACTGCAAGTTTCCAGGCCAGCAAGAATCTCTCCTTCCCCCTCCGCCTTGCAGACAACTTGCTTTTTCTGCCTGGAGACCTAAATACTTCTTCTTTATCCTTCAGGTTTAATAACTTAAGCAGAATATGTTTTGATGATGGTTGCATTGCATCAATGTTTATTGGTATATAGTGTGCACTTTGGACTGGAAGATCCAGTTCTTCCTCCTTGGAAATATTCCTTATTTCAGAGACTCGATTGTTGGGTCATCTTTATCTGTCCTTCATATCTATTATCTTTTCTTTAGTTGTTTAATGTCTTTTTCCTGTACATATACTATAATATTGTGATTTATAATAAGAAATATATATTTGGTCTTCATCTCATTTCTGTGACAGAGCTCCTAAAATCCTTGGAATTTCTTAGGTGAAGAGAGTGACAAAGGTGTCTTTTGTTATGTTAGTGGTAACTTTTGGTATGCCCCACATCACCTAAGGATGGGGACTGGTCACCAGGGGAACCAACCGTGTGATTAGAGGGTTGGAACTTTCAGTCCAATCTGACTGACCTCCAGTGGGGCAAGGCAGGGTGGTGATGCTGGAGGTTGAATCAATTGCCAATGGTCAATGATTTAATCACTCATGCCATGTAATGAAACCTCCATAAAAACCCAAAAGGATGGGGTTTGGAGAGCTTCCGGGTTGGTGAACATATGGAGATTTGGGGAGAACGGCACTCTGAGAGGGCATGGAAGCTCTGAGCCCTTTCCCCATACCTTGCCCTATGCATCTCTTCCATCTGGCTGTTTCTGAGTTATATTCTTTTATAATGAACCAATAGTCTAGTAAGTAAAGTGTTTCTCTGAGTTCTGTGAGCCACTCTAGCAAATTAATCAAACCAAAGGAGGAGGTTGTAGGAACCGCCGATGAATAGCCAGTCAGTCAGAAGCACAGGTAACAACCTGGACTTTCAATTGGTGTCTGAAGTGGAGGGGGCAGGGGCAGTCTGGTGGGACTGAGCCATTAACCTGTGGGATCTGATGCTATCTCCAGATAGTGTCAGAATTGAGTTGAATCATAGGACGCCCAGTTGGTGTCCCAAGAATTACTTGGCGGTGGTGAGAAAAACCCTCCCCACCATGAATTGGAATTGGGATCTGGATACTTTTCTCCACTTTCATTATCTCAAATCTTTCCTCCATCCAGTTGATTCTATTTTCTTGCTATTTCCAATTTACTTATTATAATCTTCCTTAGGAGCACTTTAGTTTTCATTTTATATTTTTTTAACTCCTGTCTCTCTGTCTTCTGATTTTATCTTATATTTTAACTTCTGTTTAATTTCCTTTTTGTTTTTTTGGCATGAAGTCCTTACTTCCCCCAAAAAAGAAAAAAAAAAACTGCTTTGGTTTCTTAAGTTTTGTTTTCCTCCGGACTTGCTGACTCTTCCCTCCATTCTACTCCCCTTTTTTCCCCTCCCTTCCTCCTTTTCTACAGTAGTATGTTTGCATATTTGCTTTGTAATTTTACATCTCCTGCTGATATTGGCAGCATTGTCTAAACTTTCTATTTGCTCTGCATTAGTAAGTGATGATGATTTTTGATACCATTCCTACTTTATCTAGATCCATCTTTTAAACCCAGTTCCATGGTGAGGTACAGTATGAGCTCTGGATATTGGTTTCTATGGTCTAAGTGCTGGAAGATCTTCTTGCCTCCATCTCTCATGCGGCAAAACCACAATCCTGGCTAAACCCAACTCTGCCTTCTCTATGCATTCACCTGTGTGACCAGACATGGCTGAGAAAACACACAGCCTTGCTGACTGGTTTCATGAAGCTCAAGAGGGCCCTTAGTGCCACCTAACATCCTCACTACTTTTCCCTAGTCTATTTGTGCACCTACTCTCCCAGATGACTGTTTCACACATTCTCCTCTCTCCTCAAACACCTAACACCTCCTCCCTCACCTTTTCTCCCAGATAGTGTTCCTGTTTCCTATTCCACTGAGAAAATTGAAGCCATCAGAAGGAAATTTCTGCAGACTCCTACCAAAACATCTACCCACATACATTCATGTGCACTCATATTCTTTGTCTTCTATCTGATTACTAAAGATGAGCTCAAATTGCCTCAAAAACCAACGCTTCCAACTCTGCATTAGATTCTATCCCCACTCTTACCTACTCAAGAACATAACTCCAGCAGTTCTACCCTGTCCCTCATGTACTTTTCCTCTTCTACTGGATCAGTTTCATCAGCATAAAGACATGCTATTGGTCCTCTAGTATAAAATAGTCTTCTGTTGACCCCACTTACCATCCCATTTCCCATCTCCCATTTACATAAGAATTCATAGAGTTGTCTACACTAGCTGGCTCCAATTCATCTCTTCTCATTCTCTCTTGAACTCACTCCAGATAGGCTTTCGCCCTCATCACTCCACTAAACTGCCATTCTCAAGGTCATTATGATTACCTTGTTTCAAATTTGGCGATCAGCTCTCAGTCCTCATTTTACTCGATCTGTTAGCAACATTTACTATAATTGAGCACCTCCTCCTCCTGTAAACATTTTCTTCATTTAGCTTCCAGATCAACACAGTCTACTTCTAGATCAACACAGTCTACTTTCTCAGTTTTCCTCCTACTTTACTGGCCACTTTTTCTGTCTCCTTTGCTTGTTCCATATCATCTTCTGACTTCTTGACTTTGGCGTGGCTCAACCTTAGTCCTTGGAGCTTTTTACTTTATTTGTACTCACTCCCTTGGTAATCTTATCCAGTCTCATGGATTTAAATATATTATATGTGCTTTCAACTACCACCTGTATATCTCTTGCCTGAATCTCCCCATTAAATTCCATACTTATATATCCAACTTCCTACTTGGATATCTAATAACCGTCTCAAAACTAACACGTTGAAAACAAGACTCCTGATCTTCACTCACTCCTCATACCTTTCCACTAACAGTCTTCCATATATCATTTAATACCAACTTCATCCTTCCTTTTTATTAGAGAAGGCCGAAAACTTTGGAGTTCACCTTTAGTCTTCTCTGCCTCATGTCTTCTTATCCACATATCCAGTCCATCAGAAAATTCTATTGACTTTACCCTAATTGATTGATTTTTTCTTCCCTCCCTCTTACCTTTTTCTCTTTTTCTTTTTTCTAGAATCTGACAACTTTTTCTCCTCCTATTGCCATCATCCTCATCCAAGCCACCATCATCTTTTACCTATATTATTGAATTAGGTTCCTCACCTTTCTTCCTTCTTCCACCCTGCCTCCTACAGTCTATTCTCAGAGTGATTGTTTTACTAGTACACTCCTTTACTGACTCTCTACAATGGCACCTCCTTATAATGGCCCACAAGGCCCTACACAATCTGGTCCCTTGTCGCCTCTCTTACATCATCGTTTACTGTTCTTTCCCTTGATTACTCTATGCCAGCCTCCTTAGCCTCCTCACTGTTTCTCAAACATGCCAGACACACTCTTACCCATGGCTTCTGTGCTTGCAGTTGCCCTCTACTTGGACTATCCTGACAGATGTTAGCAATATCTGGCAGTAGCAGGCACTCACATGTGTTGACTTGAATTCTCTGCGTTCGCGAATTAAGCAATAGATTTTCTGAATGTATAAGTTATTAGAGCACCCAATGGATCCAAATAATCTCTTTATTCTTCATTGAATTTTGGCTTCATTCTTTCCCTTGACTCTTTTTCATGTGTTCAGCAAGGGGAGGAGGTAAGAAACTAGCTCCTTTAGATTCAGATCACAGCTCCTTTCTTCATTTGTGAGAACTGATCCTCTCAGCCTGTTCTGCACAACCAAGGGTTTTCTTTTGCTGACATGAGCATTCTTGGGCATCTGGGAAATATGAGTATCTTCTTGCTTTCCAGTTAGCAGAGCAACAAATGACTGCTCAGAGGGCACACGCAGTCAGTTTTCTGTCTGAATATTATTTCAGGAGCTCATAATCAGCCATTTAGGACATTACTCACTCAACAAAAAACATTGCTTTAGTTTATAAAAACATTGTTCAGATTGCAGTTCCTGTCATCCTGCTGGGTAAAGCCATTGCCTTTGGTCTGGCACACATGCATTTGTACTATGTTTCATTTAACAACTACTCACAGTCAAATCCTGACTTAATTCCTGGCGAGACATACTTGGGTGTTTACGGTTAACAACATTGCTTTCAACTAACAAAACTCATTCTTAGCCTTTTTCTCAATTGACTTTTCCTCATTTAACATGTATGTGCCTACAGGGTTACTCTGTTACAATTCTCTGTAATTTTCTGACGCCACATCTAACTTTCAAAGACTATAGACGTCTCTAACTGTTGGTTACCTTTTAACATTGCAATGAAATGCAGTGGATATTTAGTTTTAAGCCTAAAATGGCATTAATGTGATGGAGAAATTGTATTCATTGGTAAGGAATATTTGGAACAGCAGTTGGCATGATTGCAATGTATCTCCACTCTTAGAATCCCTTCCAGGTATATATTGTGGGTATAAGTGGAGAGACGTGATAAAGAATGAGGATGGTAAATTTGTTGGAATTTCTTGTCCATTGAGTTTATAAAAATGGATTTTTAAGGGCACTGCTTGTATTCATCAGGTCTAAGAGGAAGTAACTTCATGTCAAACAGCTATTGGTACTACTTGGGAATCAGATATTGTTGTGGACATTACAACTTGTATAAAAAAAATCATCCTGAAAACACTTTTATTGAAGCAATCATCACTTTTTTGCCTTTTTAAAAAAATCTTATTTGGCTAACCTGTAAAAAGTGTTCAGCTAGAGAAAAATTCATTTATTCTGAAGAAAGAACATGTATTATTAAAAAGTTTATTTGGCAACAAGCACTGGGACTTTAAAACTGAAGAACTGATGAAATGGTCTTATTTTCTGCCTTAATTTTTTCTCTCTTGCTATATCCTGACTTCTATCTCAGAAGTGCTTTCTTAGTAAGCTGAAAAGGTCCTGGGACCCTATTTCTACATATGGGCATGTGGCACTTCATTGCAGTTGTAAAACACTTTTAAAGACTCCAAACTGTTTCCCATACACAAAATATTCCTTTCAGAGGTTTCAAGGAAAGTGCCATGGTCACATTAAATAGGAATCAAGTTATAGAACTGTGATTTACTTTTCTCAGCAAAGAGTGGTGGGCATATATTTCTCAGTTCCAGTCCTAACTCCCAGTACCTGTGAATGTGAACTTGTTTGGAAATAGGGTATTTTCAGATGTAATTGTGTTAAGATGAAGTCATACTGGAGTATGGTGGGCCCTTATCCAATATGACTGGTTTACTTATAAGAAGAGAAGGGCCACTTCCCTATAAAAAGAGAAGATGGCCATGCAAAGACAGAGGCAGAGATTGGAGTTATGCTGCCATAAACTAAGGAATGCCTGGAGCTACCAAAAACTGGAAGAGTCAAGGAAGGGTCCTCCATTAGAAGGTTCAGAGAGAGCATGGCCTTGCCAACATCTTGATTTTGGACTTCTGACCTCCAGAACTGGGGGAGAATAAATTTCTGTTATTTTAAACTACCCAATTTGTGGTACTTGGTTACAGAAGCCCTAGGAATTGGATATAGTTACTGAAAAACAGTCAGGGCATAACTCTCTAAGACGCATTAGAACTGCCCACATGGAGGCATAATTTGACAAGCAACAAGGTGTACTGCCTGATAAATCTCTAATTATGGAACTCTGCATGCGTTCCAGAAGTAGAAGGCAACTGTCTCTGTTTTGATGCTTCCCCCCCTTGCTTAGACAACAAGCACAAAATTTTTGAGCAGATATGAAAGGGACCTCACTGAATTTCATGTTCAATGAGAGGACCTAGTTTCTCATAGCAATTTCTTCTTATGATGTTGGGCATCTTGTTCTTAGTCCTTAAGTCTCCTAATCAAATTAGTACCATAGCAATGATGACAGTATCTGTATGAATGAGACAATGAAATGCAATCTACTCTTTGAAATCACTGCATTAGCGCAAAGGCAACACAATTAAACTTGGAGATACCAAAGTCCAGGATTTCCTATCATGAAGAATATAACCTTTACTCCCGGGCACAGGAAAATCAGTTTAGTCAGCCCTAGATATCTCTTGCACTGCAGGTTTGCCAGCTATAGGGGAGTCAGCAGAGAAGTTGCACCAATCTTATGAGGTGTCTCTACAACATAGACAGACATCAGGGACTCCTCTTTAACTCCCTGTCTAAACAAGATTAAAGAAGAAGAAATAAGCCATGTTCCTAGGTCCCTCTAAGCCTGTCTGTAGCATATTCATCCACACTCTCCCTTTACTCTATGGAACATAGCTGATCTCTTTGGCATTAATGTTCCTCTTTCTGTTCAGTACCACGTCTTCTTTGCAGGAGAAATTATGTGAATGGTTTTCCTAAATTGCATACAAGTAAAAATTCTACTGCTTTGTTTTCAAGGTTAGCAGGCACAAGGAAAAAAGGATCCTAAACATCATCATCATCATTGTCATGGTCATATTCATCATCGTCATCAGCAACTACTTATATAGGATCTACTGTGTAAATGGCAATAGCTAATGTCTTGGGAATACAAAGGAGTATAAGGCATGGTATCTTGGCTCTCAAGAGCTAACAATCTAGTTGGAAGTGTAGAACATATAGATGTGAAGTAACTAATAAATTACAGTGTGGCACGTTAAGATTCAAATGAATGAACTTTCAATAAGTATTCCAGGAGCTGATGGGAGATAGAGGCTTGCAATGGCTTGTAGAGTTAGCAATAACTTCATGGAAGAGAAGGTGCTTGAGCTGAACCATGGCAGATAGATAGAGCTTATTTAAGGGGAGATTATGGGAGGATACACCTCCTTCCAGAGGGAAGGAATATAGTGAACAAAACCCTGGACATGCGAATGTATTAAGCATGTTTAGGAGACCACAACTAGATCCGTTTGATTGAAAGGAAAGTTCCTGAAGGGGAGCAAATGGAGGCTAGATTGTGGAAGATCTTGAATCTCTGACTTAGGTCTTTTGACCTTACTTGTGGAAAACTGTGGAGCATGAGAATGCTTTTTGCAAAGCGGTATTTTCGGAGGTATGACTAAGGGGAACCAAGTAGAAAATTTACCTGATACCTTGAAGATCTGGCTAAGATATTTAGAAAAAAAGGAGTTGATTGATGTAACTACTATGATTAGGGCAGATTTGGAGAGGTGACTTCTTAGATTTGGGAATGGGAAGAAGGAACATGGGAAAGGAAGTAATCAAAGATTCTTCATATTTTAAGTTACCTCTTATACATGCTTAAGAATGTTCTTACTCATGTTTGGCCAACAATTATTAAGCTCTGATAATGTACCAGGCAGCATACTAGGTATTGAGGGCCATAAATTTGGGTAAGGAATGGTTCTTAGCACTGAGGAGCTCACACACAAACTTTCCAATAATTAAAATCTGCTGCGGCAGGTGCTCTGTCTAGTAATCATTGGTTCCTGTCTTTATAGGGTGCTAAATCTCTCTTTGAGAATCGAAGGAAAGCTATGGCTCTCATTTAAATAACTATACACACACAATAAAGCACGTATATGTGCTCATCCATGCACCCCAGGTTAAGAAGGCTTATCATAGATCCAAGTATAACGCGCTATAGCAGTCTCACGAGGGGATCACAACATTTTTAGAAGTGTTATGGGAGGCCTTCACAGAAGAGGTGGTATCTCCTCGCAAAGAAGACAGGGCTGTAGTACAAGCATAGGGGTTAAGAATTCAGGGAAAGGCATAAAACTGTAAAATTGCATGATATGTTTAGGGGATAGTAACTTGGCATGGCTGGAGTGTAGATATGTATGTGGGAAAAATGATTGATGCAAACTCAGGGCAAGATTACGGACACTCTTTTAGCTATGTTAGTAATATTAATAAAAATGATAATGATAAGAAAATTTGCTATTTGTGGGGCTCCTATTATATGCTATACACTCTGCTAAGTATTTTCAATACATTGTCGATAAGCTTTACATCAGCCATATAAGTCAGGCATTATTGTACCCATTTTACAGACGAAGAAATTGAGTCATTGGCGAGATTAGACTTCTTATCCAAGTTTACACAGATAGTTCACAGATAGTGAACTGAGAGTTAAAACAAGGTCTGATTTCAAAGCCCATCCTCATTCCACTATGTTACGCTATTTCTTTAAAAATGTTTGTACTGAATCCTGTAAGCACTAGGGAGCCATAAAATATTTCAATGCAGATAAGTAGCATAAAACATGCAATAGCTGAGTGCTTTAGAAACATCATTTTGTTAACAATATGGAAAATGGAAGGGAATGAAAGCCTGGGATTAGGAAGACCAGGTAGCCTTCTATTATGAAGGCCCAAGTGTGAGAAGATGAAGGTCTGGACTAAGGCAGTGGGTGACAAATGTTCCATGTACACTTGAAAAGCATGCGTAGTCTGCAGTTGTTTAGTGAAGTTCTATAAATGTTGATTTGGTCAAGCTGGTTAATAGTGTTGTTGAAGTCTTCCATATCCTTACTAATTTTCTCTCTTCTTGTTCTGTAAATTATGGGCAGAAGTCTATCAAAATCTCTGATTAAAATTGTAGATTTGTCTATTTCTCCTGGCAGATCTATCAATTTTGCTTCATGTATTTTGAAACTCTATTATTTGCATAAACAAATAGGGTGGTTATGTCCTCAATGAATGATCCCATTTCCGTTATGAAATGATCTTTTTTGCCTTTGTTAACATTCTTTGCTCTGAATTCTAATTTCTTGGATAATAATAGAGTCATTCCATATGTTGCTTGATGATTGTTAGCATGACAAACAGTCATGCGCCACATAGCGATGTTTTAGTCAATGACGGACTGCATATACGACAGTGGTCCCATAAGATTGGCACCATATAGCCTAGGTGTGTACTAGGCTATACCATCTAGGTTTGTGTAAGTATGTTCTGTGATGCTCGCATAACAACGAAATCACCTAATGACGCATTTCTCAGAATGTATCTTCGTCAAGTGATGCGTGACTGTATTATTTTCCATTATTTTACTTTTAATCTATATTTATCTTCATATTTAAAATGACTTATTTTAGGTAACATATAATTGGGTCTTGCTTTATTATCCAATCTGACAAACTCTATTTCCTTATTGGGGATGGGGAGGGGTTTAGACCATTTGCATTTAATGGGATTAGTGATATGGTAGAGTTTAAATCTACAATCTTGCTATTTGATTTCTCTTTGTCTTATCTGTTCTTTGTCCCTATTTCCCTTTGTCCCTATTTGTCCTTTTTCTTCTCTTAAAATTTTTTTTTTATTTTGATAATGTTGGCTTATATCATTGTATAAATTTTGGGTGTACATCATTATATTTCAATTTCTGTGTAGACTACCTCAAGTTCACTACCCAAAGACGAATTACTATCCATCACTATACACATGTGCCCTATCATGCCCTATCACCCCTTGTGCCCTTCTCCCTCCCCCCTTTTCCTCTGGTAACCACCAGTCTAAACTCTGTATCTTACGTGTTTGTTGCTGTTGTTGTTATCTTCTACTTATGAGTGAAATCATATGGTATTTGACTTTCTCCTTCTGATCTTTTTTTATGGCTGAGTAGTATTCCATTGTGTATATATACCACATTTCTTTATTCATTCATCCATTGATGGGCACTTAGGTTGATTTGAAGTCTTGGCTATTATGAATAATGTTGCAATGAACATAGTGGTGCGTATATCTTTATGCATTCTTGTTTTCATGTTCTTTGGATAAATACCCAGAAGTGGAATAACTGGATCATATGGTAGTTCTATTCTTAATTTTTTGAGGAATCTCCAAACTGTTTTCCATAGTGGCTGCAACAGTTTCCATTCCCACTAGCAGTGTATGAGGGTTCCGTTTTCTCCACATCTTCTCCAACACTTGTTTCTTGTCTTGTTAATTATAGCCATTCAGATGGGTGTGAGGTGTTACCTCATTGTAGTTTTGATTTGTATTTCCCTAATAATTAGTGATGTTGAACATCTTTTCCTGTGCCTGTTGGCCATCTGTATATCTTCTTTGGAAAAATGTCTTGTTCAGATCTTTTGCCCATTTTTTAATTGGGTTGTTTATTTCTTTGTTGTTTCTTTATATATTTTGGATATTAACCCCTTATCAGATATATGGTTTGCAAATATCTTCTCTCAATTGTTAGGTTGTCTTTTTCTTTTGTTGATGGTTTCTTTTCCTGTGCAGAAGCTTTTTAGTTTGATGTAGTCCCATTTATTTATTTTGTCTTCTGTTTCCCTTGCCTGGTGACACATGGTATTCAAAAAGACATCAAAGAATGTGCTGCCTATGTTTTCTTCTAGAAGTTTTATGGTTTCAGGTCTTACATTCAAGTCTTTAATCCATTTAGAGTTGATTTTTGTGCATGGTGTAAGATAATGATATACTTTCATTCTTTTGCATGTGACTGTCCAGTTTTCCTAATACCATTTATTGAAGACACTTTCATTTCTCCATTGTATGTTCTTGGCTCTCTTGTTGAAAATTAGCTGTCTATAGATGTGTGGGTTTATTTCTGGGCTCTCAGTTCTGTTCCATTGATCTGTGTGTCTGTTTTTGTGCCACTACCATGCTGCTTTGATTACTATAGCTTTGTAGTATACTTCGAAATCAGAGAGTGTGATACTTCCAGCTTTGTTCTTTTTTTTCTCAGGATTCCTCTGGCTATTTGGGGTCTTCTTTTGTTCCGTATAAGTTTTAAGATTCCTTGTTTTATTTCTGTGAAAAATGTCATTGGGAATTTGATAGGGATTGCAATGAATCTGTAGATTGATTTGGGAATTATGGACATTTTAACTATGTTAATTCTTCCAATCCATGAGCACAGATTATTGTTCTATTTCTTTGTGTCTTCTTTGATTTCTTTCAATAATGTTTTATAGTTTTAAATGTACAGAACTTTCATCTCATTGGTTAAATTTATTCTTGGGCATTTTATTCTTTTCATTGTGATTGTAAATTGGATTGTATTCTCAATTTCTTTCTGCTATTTCGTTGGTAGTGTATAGAAATGCAACTAATTTTTTATATGTTGATTTTGTATCCTGCAACTTTACTGTCTGTATTAACTTATTATTTCTGATAGTTTTTTGGTAGATTCTCTAGGGTTTTCCATATATAAAATCATATCATCTGCAAATAGTGACAGTTTTACCTCTTCCTTTCCAATTTCTTTTCTTTTCTTTTTCTTTTCCTTTTATTTGTTTTTCTTGCCTGATTGCTCTGGCTGGGACTTCCAATACTATGTTACATAAGACTGGAGACAGTGGGTATCCTTGTCTGGTTCCTGTTCTTAAAGGGATAGCTTTCAGTTTTTCACCATTGAGTATGATATTAGCTGTGCGTTTGTCATATATGACCTTTATTATGTTGAGGTACTTTCCTTCTATACCCATTTTATTCAGAGTTTTTATCATAAATGGATGCTGTATCTTGTTGAATTCTTTCTCTGAATCTATTGAGATGATCATGTGATTTTTATTCTTCATTTTGTTAATGTGGTATATCACATTGATTGATTTGTGGATGTTGAACCATCCCTGCATCCCTGGAATAAATCCTACTTGATCATGGTGTATGATCCTTTTAAGGTATTGTTGTACTAGATTTGCTAGTATTTTTTTGAGGATTTTTGCATCAATGTTCATCAGTGATATTGGCCTGTAATTTTCTTTTTTTGTGTTGTCCTTGTCTGGTTTTGGTATCATGGCAATGTTGGCTTCATAGAATGAGTTAGGAGACTTCCCCTCCTCTTCAATTTTTTGGAAGAGTTTGAGAAGGATATGTATTAAGTCTTCTTTGAATGTTTGGTAGAATTCACTGTGGCTGCCATCTGTTCCTGGAATTTTGTTTTTTTGGGATGTTTTTGATGACTGTTTTGATCTCCTTTCTGGTGATTGGTCTATTCAAATTCTCTATTTCTTCTTGATTCAGTTTTGGAAGGCTGTATGATACTAAGAATTTATCCATTTCTTTTACATTATCCAATTTGTTGGCATATGCTTTTCATAGTATTCTCTTATAATCCTTTGTATTTCTGAGGTGTCCATTGTAATTTCTCCTTTTTCAGTTCTGATTTTATTTATTTGAGCCTTCTCTCTTTTTTTCTTGCTGAGTTGAGCTAAAGGTTTATCAATTTTGTTTATCTTTTCAAAGAACTAGCTCTTCGTTTCATTGATATTTTCTTTTGTTTTTTAGTCTCTGTTTCATTTATTTCTACTGTGATTTTTATTGTTTCCTTTCTTCTATTGATTTTGGATTTTGTTTGTTTTTCTTTTTCTGGTTCCTTTAGGTACACTGTTAGATTGTTTATTTGAAATTTTTCTTGTTCATTGAGATTGGCTTGTATTGCTATAAACTTCCCTCTTAGTACCACTTTTGTGGCATCTCGCAAGTTTTGGCATGTTGTATTTTCATTTTCATTTGTCTCTAGGTAGTTTTTGATTTCTCCTTTGATTTCCTCATTGACCCAATAGTTGTTCCATAGCATTTTGTTTAGTCTCCATATGTTTGTGGCTTTTCCAGTTTTCTTCTTGTAGTTGATTTCTAGTTTCGTACCATTGTGGTCAGAAAAGATGTTTTGTATTATTTCAATCTTCTTAATTTTATTGAGACTTGTTTTATGGCCTAGTATGTGATCTATCCTGGAGAATGTTCCATGTTCATTCAAAAAGAATGTGTATTCTGAGGTTTTTGGTTGGAATGTTCTGTATATATCTGCTAAGTCCCTCTGGTCTAATGTCATTAAAGGCCAATGTTTCCTTATTGATCTTCTGTTTGGATGATCTATCCATTGATGTAAGTGGAGTGTTAAAGTCCCCTACTATTATTCTATTGCTATCTAATTCTCCTTTTATATCTGTTAATAATTACTTTATGTATTTATGTGCTCCCATGTTGGCTGCATAGATATTTACAAGTTTTATATTGTCTTGTTGAATTGTCCCCTTTATCATTATGTAGTGCCCTTCTTTGTCTTTTTTACAGTGTTTGTTTTAAAATCTATTTTGTCTGATATAAATATTGTTACACCAACTTTCTTTTCATTTCCATTTGCGTGGAGTATCTTTTCCCATCCCTTCGCTTTCAGTTTGTGAGTGTTTTTAGGTTTGAAATGTGTCTCTTGTATGCAGCATATTTTTGAATATTATTTTTCAAATCCAATCTGCCACCCTCTGCCTTTTGATTGGAGCACTTAGTCCATTGACATTGAAAGTAGCTATTGACAAGTATGTAATTATTGCCATTTACTTACTTTTTTAATGAGTGTTTTAGTCGTTCTTTTCTGTTCCTTTCTTCTTCTCTTGCTCTCTTCCCTTGTGATGTGTTGGCTTTCTTTAGTATTATGTTGGGGTTCCTTTCTCTTAATTTTTTGTGTATTTGTTATGTTTCTGGTTTGTGATTTCCATGAGGTTCATATATAATTACCCATGTACATAGCAATCTATATTAAGTTGATGGTCTCTTAACTTTGACTTCTTACTAAAAACCCTACACTTTTACTCCCCTTACCCTACATTTTATGTTTCTGATATCATGTTTAATCTCTTTTATGTGTGTCTGTGTGTGTATCCCTTAACTTCTTATCATGGAAATAGACAATTTTAGTACTTTTGTCTTTTGACTTTCATATTAGCTTTATAGGTGGTTGATCTGCTACCTTTACTGTATATTTGCCTTTATCAGTGATTTTTTTTCCTTTGGTAATTTTCTTAGTCCTATTTGTGGTCTTCTATTTTCCAGTTAAATTTAAGTCCCTTTAACATTTCTTGTAAGGCCAGTTCCTTGTTGATAAACTCCTTTAGTTTTTGCTTGTCCGGGAAACTCTCTCTCCTTCCATTCTGAATGATAACTTTTCTGGGTAGAGTATTCATAGCTGTAGGTTTTTTCCTTTCGGCACTTTGAATATAT
The DNA here is from genome assembly GCF_021613505.1 of Equus quagga. Taxonomy (NCBI): domain Eukaryota; kingdom Metazoa; phylum Chordata; class Mammalia; order Perissodactyla; family Equidae; genus Equus; species Equus quagga. The sequence goes on from NC_060276.1 coordinate 12,680,103, forward strand.
TGTGCCACTCCTTTCTACCCTGTAAGGTTTCTGCTGAGAAGTCAGCTGATAGCTTTATGGTATTTCCTTTGTAACTTGTTGCTTTTTTCTTGCAGCTTTTAGGATTCTCTCTTTATCTTTAATTCTTGACATTTTAATTATAATGTGCCTTTGCATGGCCCTCTTTGGGTTCTTCTTGTTTTGTGCTTTCTGTGCTTCCTGTACCCAGATGTCTGTTTCCTTTATTCGGTTAGGAAAATTTTCAGCTATTATTGCTTCAAATAGATTCTCTACCCCTTTGTCTCTCTCTTCTCCTTCTGGGACACCTATGATATTGATATTAGCACACTTGATGTTATCCCAGAGGTCCCTTATACTCTCCTCATAATTTTAATTCTTTTATCTGTTCAACTTGAGTGATTTCCTCTACTCTTTCATCCAGTTCACTGATTTGTTCTTCTGTGTCATCTACTCTGCTGTTGATTCCCTATAGTGAATTTTTCATTTCCATTATTGTATTCTTCATTTCTGCTTGGTTCTTTTTTATATTTTCCAATTCTTTGTTGAAGTTCTCACTGTGTTCATCTATTCTTCTCCCAAGATTGGTGAGCAGCCTTATGACTATTAGTTTGTATTCTTTATCAGGTGCTCTTTATCTCGGTTTCATTTAGTTTTTTTCTGAGGATTTATTGTGTTCCCTTATTTGCAAGATATTCCTTTGTCTCTTCATTTTGCCTCTTTCTCTGTGCTTATATCTATGTATTAGTTAGATGAGCTACCTCTCCTGATCCTGAACATGTGGTCTTATGTAAGAGATGCCTTGTGGGGCCTAGCATTGTGCTTCCCTCTCATCACCACTTCCAAAAGTTGCTGGAGTGTCCCCTGTGTGGGCTACGTGTGCCCTTCTGTTGTGGTGGGGTTGCTTTTTCTGTGGGTGCATGTGTAGTTTAGACTGTCCTCCAGGCCAGCTGGTTGTAAGGCTCAGCTACTACAGTCACTTTAGTTACTTTATTGGGCGGGGCGAGCCCCAGCACAGCTGGCTGCAAAGTCTAATAGCACACACATACTGCTGTTTTGCTGTTAAGTGAGTCAGGCCCACAGGGTGACTGGTTGCTAGGCTCAGGGGCTCACAATTTCTGTAAGCCTCCAGCCTGTGAGGCTGTTGTCAGCTCTCTCAGGAGGGCAGCTAGGTGATGCCAGCCCCAGGAATGGCAGAACACAATAATTTCAGGTGTTGGAAGGTGGAGCTGATCCACCATGTGGCTGTTTGAGAAGACGAATGGCATGAGTAGGCTGCAGACAAGCCCCACCACCTATGGGCCCACATATCCTGCCACCACAGTCCTGCCCCACCGAAGTAGACCCACTCACCTCATTGCAGAGGTGCCACACACCCTGCCAATGCAAACCTGCTCCTTATGCACACCCTCCCCCACTGAGGTAGACCCACTTGCCCCACTGCAGAGGTCACACACACCCCACCTATGTGGGCCCAAAAGTTCCCTGAAGGCTTGCTGGTGGGCGAGGCCAGTCCCTAGTGTGGGCAGCCTGCCTTGGCTGAGCCGGATTAAATTGATGCTCTAGTGGGAAGGGTAAACCCCTGTGCTAACAGGCCAGAGGATGAAATCCAATGGCATTTGCCAGCATCTGTCAGCATGCCTATACTAGGTCACAATAATGGCTGCCACAAGTTTCTCAGTCCCTGGGGAGGTGGGCCCAGCCACCTCCTGCCTCTCTGAGATGCTCTTAGAGCTTGTCATGCAAATCCCTTTTACCAAAGGACTATGCACATTACTTTCTGGTGATCTTGTGTTGGTTTCCAGACTGGGTGAATCTGTGCATGTGCCCTTTAAGAGCAGGCTTTTCTTTCTCCTGTGTTCAACAGCTTTTCTGGGGGGGTATTCCCTGTTTTGTTTTTTTTTTTTTAAGGAAGATTTCTTAATGCTATTTGTGGTCTTCTATTTTCCAGTTAAATAAGTCCCTTTAACATTTCTTGTAAGGCCAGTTCCTTGGTGATAAACTCCTTTAGTTTTTGCTTGTCTGGGAAACTCTCTCTCCTTCCATTCTGAATGATAACTTTTCTGGGTAGAGTATTCATAGCTGTAGCTGTAGCTGAGCTAACATCTGCCGCCAATCCTCCTCTTTTTGCTGAGGAAGACTGGCCCTGAGCTAACATCTGTGCCCATTTCCTCTACTTTATATGTGGGATGCCTGCCACAGCATGGCTTGACAAGCGCTGCATAGGTCTGCACCTGGCATCTGAACCGGTGAACCTCTGGCCGCCAAAGCAGGACATGGGAACTTAACTGCTGCACCACCGGGCCGGGTGCCCCTGTTTGTTTTAATAGCCAGCAAAAACAGGCGTTATGTTACTTGTCTTGGTTATGCTGAATTCAAAGGCTGCTTATTGTGGCATAGCTTTCCTGCTAAGATGTCCCACGCCTCCAGGAGAAGCTTCCTACCTTAAGATTGCTCCTGGCCTTGAAGCGCTGTGGCTAGAATGTGTTTTTTTCCTCAGCAGAAAGGTATTTCTGCCTCTTCTACCTCTGTCTGTGTTGTCCCTTGTTGTGGGGGTTCTTTTTATCCAGTTTCCAGTTCTCTCTCAGAGGTAATTGTTCCATAGGTAGTTGTAAATTTGTTGTGTCTGTGGAAGGAGGTGAGTTCAGAGTCCTCCTATGCTGCCATCTTCCCACAATCCCTTTTATTCTTTTTGTCTACATTCTTTTGGATTAACTTGAGTATTTTCTATGATTCCATTTTATCTCCTTTGTCAACTTATTAGATATGATTTTTTGTTTTGTTATTTAAGTTATTGAGTTATAGTTTGTAGTCTACATCTTTAATTTGTCACAGTCTACCTTCAAGTCATATTATATTACTTTGGACATAATATAAAAACCTGACAACAGTATATTTCAACTTTTCACCTCCTGGCCTTTGTTGCCAGTATGTTGCCATACTTTTTACTTCTACATGTGTTATAAACCCTAAAATATATATTATTTTTCTTTAAATGAAAAAAAATTTAGATAATAAGAAAAATAATTTCCTTTTTATCTAGGTAGTTGCCATTACTCGTGTTCTTCATTTACTTGTGTAAGTTCACATTTTCATCTGGTATCATTTCCCTTCTGTCTGAAGGACTAAAGAAAGTCCTTCTTATAGGATGGGCCTGCTGATGATGCATTCTTTAATCTTACAAACTGTATATTTGTGTACTTCTTACAAAGTCTACATTTCACCTTCATTTGGGAAAGATCATTTTGCTGGTTATAGAAATCTATCGTAAAAAGTTTTTACTTTCAGTGCTTTAAAGATGTTACTTCACTGTCTTTTACCTTACATTGTGTCCAACAATAAATTTGCAGTAATCTTTATAATTTTTACTCTCTAAGTAATGTGTATTTTTCTTGTCTGGCTGATTTTAAGAGTTTTTCTGCTTTTAAGGAATTTGACTGTGATGTGCATTGGTGTGGTTTTTGTCATGTTTCTGGAGTTTGGGATTTATTGAGCTTCTTGGATGTGTTGGTTAATAGTTTCCATCAAATTTAGAAAATTTGCACTCATTATTTCTTCAAATATTTCTTCTTCCTCCTGTTCCTGTCTTTTTTCCCTACTTCAAAGACTACAATTACACATATATTAGGCTACCTGACATTGTCCCAGACCTCAATGTTACTCTGTTCAATTTTTTTTCAATCCTTTTGCTCTCTGTGTTTCATTATGGTAGTTTTTATTGCTATTTCTCCATATTCTCTAATTTTTTCTTCTGTGATGGCTAACCTTCTGTTAATTGACTCCAGTGTATTTTTCATCTCAAACATTTTTGTTTTCACTTCTAGAAGTTTGATTTGGGCCTTTTTAAATATTTTCTATGTATCTACTATCATGTTCAGTATTTTCTCTAGCTTCTTGAATATATGAAACACAGCTACAAAACACCTGTTTTAATGTCCTTGTCTAGTAATTCTATCATCTGTGTCATTTGTTTTTGATTGGTTTTTCTTCTAATTTTCTTAATTTCCTGCTTTCTTGCATGCCTGGTAATTTTCGAAAGGATGACAGACATTTTGAATTTTACTTTGTTCAGTGCTGGGCATTTTTATATTCCTGTAAATATTCTTGAGTTTTACGCAGGAACACAGTTAAATTAATCCAAAACAGTTTGATCCTTTTGATCTTGCTTTTAAGCTTTGGTAGGCAGGACCAGAGCAACATTTAGTCAAAGGTTTATTTTGTCTTATTACTGAGGAAAACCCCTTCTAAGTACTCAACCCAATGCCCAAGAATTATGAGTTTTCCGCTCTGGCTTGTGCGAACAGGAGCTGTTGTCATCTCTGTACGAGAACTGAGGATTGTTTCCTCTAGTTGTTTTGAGTGGTTCTTTCTCTGGTCTTGGATATTTTCCTTACTTACATGTGCTACTCAGTACTCAGCTGGAGATTCAACAGATCTTCAGAGTTCTCTCTATGCAGCCCTCTCCTCTTTGTTACTCTGTCCTATGAACTTGCTCTTTTGGCTTCCCAGATTTTATTTGTCTCTTCAACTCAGGGAAATGATAGGGCTCATCATTTGTTTTCCATATTACAGGGATCACTTTTCTTTACTGCCTAATTTCCAACGTTTTGGAGATAGTTTTTTCGTATATTTTGTCCATTTCTTAGTTGTGTCAAGGAGGAGTGTAAATACCATCCCTGTTACTCCATCTTGGATGGATGTGGAAATCCATGCAGTGCATAGCAGTTTAGATTAATGTTTGGCAAATATCTTGATGCTTTGGCCAGTGGGATATTGATGAATTTGACAGTGCGGAAGCTCCAGGTCTAGACTTAGAGGCATTGCATGTTTCTCCTTGCCCTTTTGATAGCTTTTAGCTTCTGCCATGAGAAGAGCATGACCCAGGTAGTTGCTGCCCCTCTAATCTGTGCTCCCTAATGAAACACATACAGAACATCAGTAATTTGCCTGTAGCTTGAAACAAGCATCACCCTAGCTAACTGAAAACACTTACAAGTAAGAAATAAAGCCTTTTTGTTGTATGCCATTGAGATTTTGTGGAAGCCTACTAAATTCTCACTTGATCTGTATAAGCAGAAAAGTTCTAGGTCAAATGAACAAAAATCTAACTTGAATCATGAAAACAGAGTCACAGCCCCCCATTTAATTTCCAGACGTGAGCCAGTTTACAGGCTCAGAATCTTTTCAATGAAGGGGAGGTCAATTCCCCTTGAGGAAAGACCTGGGTACACTGTCAAAAATGTAGACTCTTATTGGGTATTGGAAGAAAGTAGCTATAATTACCAGTTATGACCACATGACCAGTTACAGAAATGAAGACTATAAACTATAATTATATTAGTATTTTCTCCTTATTTTGTTCTGAATATGTTTGTGTGTGTATATATTTACATATATGTACATATATATGTGTGTATATATGTGTATGTACATATATATACACTAAGCAAATAATCTTTGTTTTCTTCCTTCTCTTATTCCCTCATCATATAACATAAAATATATTGACTTTGTATCACAGTATTTATTCTTGTTAATTTTGCATTGTAGTATTTGAGTTATGGAATATCACGGATAAGAACAAACATCACTCAAGGACTTCACCTCCTCTTCTGGGGAAAGGATTAGTGCATTTTTAGTTGTATGCAAATAGTCGTATCATGTTAGGTGGAGTTAGGACCTTGTTATTGGGTTTTTTGGAAAATATGTGGTTTAAGGAGATGCATATGGGTGACAAGTTGACAAAGGGTGGACCTGTGATGGTTAATTTTATGTAGCAGCATGACTAGGCCACAGGTTGTCCAGACATTTGGTTAAACATTATTCTGAGTGCATCTGTTAGGGTGTTTCTGGATGAGATTAACATTTGAATTGGTACACTGATGTTACTGAGCCAGGTTCGTTTTGCCCACTGCACAATTATGCCAATCATTGAGATGATGAGTTTGTGAAGAGAAAGGGTTTAATCACAAGGCAGGAAAACAAGGAGACAGGAGAACCAATCTCAAATCTGCATCCTTGAAAAATGGGGATTAGGGATGTTTATGGGATAAAAGAGTAGGGTGGTCTGAAGTGTGGGCATGAATGATTGGAGGAGAGGAGAAATGAGGTAATTGCTAATCTGTGCAAACATAGTCAAACTTCATGGCTCTTCAGAGGATGCATGTTGACAAAATGGCAGTGTTACCATGATCTGAGGGTGGAGTTTTCAGCTCCTTGATGTCAAAGGGTGACCTATCGGTCACCCATGCAGGCCCAGTTGATGAGTCAGTGCTCTTAACCAGCCTGAAATGGATAAGGGGTCAACTCTCATTTCATGAAAAACTTAAGTACCCCACCAATTACCATAGTGACCCAAGCATCAGAGATGTTATCTGTAGGGTGGGTTTTAGTAATGCTAACTACTACTACTTTTGCTAATCTAATTAGCAAAATGATTTTTGCAAGCAAACAACTAAGTATAGTTAAAGCAAGTTGGCTCCCAGTTTCACTGAAGAAAGCAGATTGCCCTCCCAAATCTTTGAAGGTTTGAATAGAACTAAAAGGCCGAGTAAGGAAGAATTCACTATCTGTGCCTGACTGCTTCCAGCTAGGACATTGGTCATTAATCACCTTCGGACTTGAGTTAGGACTGGAACTTACACCACTGGGTCTACTGGATATCAGGCCTTCAGACTCAGACTGGAACTATCCCAGTGGCATTCCTGGGTCTCTAGCTTGCTGACTACAGGTCATGGGACTTCTCAGCTTCCACAATCATGTGAGTTGATAACTCACATAAATCTCTTTATCTAATATATATTAGTTCTGTTTCTCTGGAGGACCCTGACTAATACAAGCAATAACTTTCTAACAAGTCTAAGAAAACCTTGGACTACTTAGACTAAATTGCTACTTCAGTTAACGATTTTGTGCTTGAACAAAACTTTCCCGTTTCACAACATTGCCCTTTTGTGGCTCCAAACTGTGCTCAAATGTGTTCTTAGGATGCTGACTACTTTAACTTGGATGAGCTTAGCTAGGAGGCATTTTGGGAATTTAGTGAACTTAGTGATAGGAAGCTGGGACTGAGGGAACTTGGGGCAAGGGCAGAAAGGAAGGTAGTAGCCAGACGTGCAGTGTTCACTGTTCCAGGGTCTTTCGTGAGGTCAGATTTCTATGGAATAGCAGTGACCATGACATCTGGTATCTCAAGAAGTAGAATAGTCAATATGAGGCTACATTCAGTGTTAGAATTCTAGGTGATCCCTCTATTTTTAACAGAGTCCCAGAGAGTCAGGAGCTGGATATATGGGGCTCAAGGGAGGAGGGGTTGGCAAGAACTTGGCAGATCTCAATCAAGTGGGCTGACTCTTCAAACAAGGTTCTAGTCCTAGCAGAGGAACTGGAGGGTTAAGTAGGAACCATCAAAGATGCACTAGATATATACTGTGCAAGGGAAGAAAATACTACAGCTCAGTAGAAATGGAGATGCTCAGGGCTAATCCCAGTGATTCCAGGTATAATTCTATACCATACCCAGTGGTAGTATCTGTTCTATTTCAGCCCTTTAGTGCAAGACAATAGAAGAGTTCCCTGAACCTAACAATCAGATTAAACATTTGAATCATCCTCTTGTAAATTTTACATAGATTATAGCTTTCTGAAGGGAACCATAACATGATTGAGTCAGGAATTGTGGGGCTAGAACCCAAAGGAGAAGGAATGTAGATGATTCATTATGAAATAAATATCAGAGATTATTGCCTTTTCCTAATAGCAATGAAAGGATTTGTGTCCTCAGTGCCTTGCTTGACGCACTCTAGTAGTGGTCCTGTTGGTTGGCAATATCAACCCAAATCTATTTGGTGAAAAACCTAAGAAATGTGGGCAAAACACAGCCTACAAAAGAGATAAGAAAAAAAGGTGCATAAAAAAAGGGAGAGTAGAATAGTAGACAGCAAGCTCTGTGTTTTGGAGTTAGAGGGCCCCATGGCAACAGCAGAGATGAAAAGCAGTAACATGGAAGAGGAACAGTAGACATTCTCATGGGAGAGTGGAACAGTGAGTAGCTCAGTGCTAGTGGGCAACCTGACTTGTGAAGACAGCACGATGCCAAAAGAAAAGGACATCAGTGACAGGACAGGTGAACTCTGTGTGTGTGTGTACGTGTGTGCGTGTGTGTGTGTTATTGACAAGGGAATAGCCAGTGTCCTTTTTAAATAGAGATCTTTGGACTTTGTCATGAAATTATACATTATGGACATGTATTTGCCTTTTGTCCTTATAACTGTATTTAAATCAGGAGCTCTCCCATTGTAATGTTGGGCAAGTTGCTTAACATTTCTGTTTTTCAGTTTCCTCGGTTGTAAAATGGGGGCTAATAGTGACACTTACTACATATGGTTGCTGTGAAAACTAAATAAATTAATACATGTAAAGCGCTTAGAATAGCACCTAGCACACCATATGACATTCGACAAAAATATTGTTGTCACCACTCTTGTTGTTATTATTATACAAATCTAATTACAGCAATATCAAAATATGTTGTACATAATAAGGGCTGTAGCTCTTTAATAAATCATTAATTATGTTAATTTAAGAGTGCCTGAATGTATGCAGTGGACGTTGAATGATTTCTGTCAAACTGTGGTTAAAATGTTAAGGTTGGGATTTAAAGGAGTGATATTTGCTTATGTAGAAAACTTAACTTTCTTAAATATGTCATTTCTAGATAGCGTTGGATAATTGAGATGTTACCATATATAGTTATAAAATATTCTAAATTTTTATATTGATGATGAAAGAAGAGTGTGTCATCGTATATACACCCATTCTCCTAGGAATCACTTCTGCTGGCGTGTTAATTTACTACGAGACAGTAGGTGTACCCAAACTTGCTACTCAATAAAAAGCTAAGTCCTGATCTCTCCCAAGGAACCCTAGTCCCCTCTAATCAAATAAAGCACCATGGCTTAGATTTGAGGCAAAGCCATGACCCTCTCATCCATCACTTCATCATTATACTTTGGTGTGAGGGGGAAATTTGGTCCCAGGTGGAAGAGGATGCTATAACCTGGTTACTTGAAGGAAGAATTATCCAAGGGCTCTTGTGTGCTTCATCTCTACCCATCCTCCAGGTTTACCCTGAGACTACCGAGGTCTATGCAAGGCACAGTAGGTGGGTAGAAATAACTTGGCCTCAAAGCTTGGGAAACCATGCTATATCTGTATATCTATGTATATGTGTATTGAACTCTGCCTGCGACTTGCTCTATGAACTCGGGCATATCACTTAGTCTTTCTGGTATTATGTAGTATATGAATTCAGCTTCCTGATTCATAAAATAAGGATAACATCTCCCTGTCTGTCTCCCTCGCAGGGTTATCATAAGGATCAAATAAGGTATGCTTTTGACCTATAATACGCATTGATAACATGAGGCATTGCTTTACCACTATGTAACCATTCATTCATTTAACAAATATTTATTGAGTACTCACTCTATATTAGACACTCTTCTAGGTCCTGAGATACAACAGTGAAAACAATATATTTTCCATAATAGAGCTTTTATTCCACTGGGTAAGAGAAAGACAACAAACAAATGTTTAAGATATCATCAGGTAGTGATAAGAAGAAAAATGAAGCGGGTGAAGAAGATAGAAAAAAAAATTGATGATAAGCCATCGTATAACTTTAGATAGAGTATCTGGGAATCAAGGGGCCCACTTAATACCAGTTGAGAAATTAAAGAAAAAAAGAGTAAAGCATATGGAAGATCAAAGACAAGAGAATAGCAGAGTCTCTCACAAATTGCCACCCACAGCACGATCATGTTTTAGTGCCAGGTTAGGAAAAGTCATTACATGTTTGTATACACACATACCCCTTTCTTCTCAAAACAAGTTTAGTATATTTGGTGATTTGCTGCCTGCCTCCCAAAACACAAGGACTGGTTTCAGGGTTAAATGCACAAGGAGGAAATTCGGGGTTTATAGTGTGATAATCCTCTGAGGGTGTTGAGATCTCAAAAAGAATTCTGGGGCTTCTGAGCGGTAAGAGGAGAAATCACTCAATGAGTAAACAAAGTTGCAGCAGCATATTGCAATATAGAGCATGTGGCAAAAAAATATTTTGGCAATTGATACTGTAGAACTGCCAGTTGGGAGAGCCTGTTTTTGCAACTGGCTCATTTCTCACGTTGAAGACGTGAGAAACCCAAATGACAAGATATCACTTTGTCTTTTGCCAAACAAGTGGAGCGAGGAGGTGGATTCTGTCTAGTAAAGTTGGTTGAGACTGGTAGTATGTATTATACCAAGCAATATAGGCCCTGCTTCCTGGGCGAATCACATGGCTTCAGAACCACAGTAGTACAGGGTATTGCAGAGAGGATGTGCTCAGGAAATATTTGAGCAAAGAATGAGATACAGAATCTCCTCGAGCAGCTCATTCTTTAATGATTTAGCTCTAGGAAAGCTGGCTTATGGCACCAAAGCTCAGACTGTGAGTTATAAAATCAATCTATTAATTTACAGTGAAAATGTGACTCTCAAATGATGACTCATGTTCATATTTACCTCCCCAGAAGGGAAGCTATAGTAGAAGCACGCTTCTCCAGTGCTTTGGGGACGTGCAGTTGGTCAGTTATTTCTTTTAAATTTTTATTTTGACAAATAGCAAGAATAGTGCAAAGAACTACCACGTACAATGTATCCTTTCCACTGATCCATCAGCCGTTTATATTTTGCCCCATTTGTGCTTGCACTCTTTCTCAGAGAGAGAGAGAGATAGACATAGATATCGTTGTCTACCTATATTTCTCTCTATATCTATATCTCTCTATGTCTATCTATCTATCTGCAAGACATACCCACACCCGCCCACACACTATATAATATTCCTTATTCTGAAGCCTGCTTTGTTGGATGTTAGTATGGATACTCCCTCTTTCATTTAATTAGTGTTTGCATGGTATATCTTATTGTATAATTTTACTTTTAACCCAACTATGTCTTTATATTCAAAGTGAGTTTCTTATGGACAGCATATAGTTGAATCTTGCTTTTTTACACAATCTGTCCACCTCTGACTATTATTTGGTAGATTTAGACCATTTGCATTTAATATGTTTATGAATATGATTGGTTTGGTGTAATTATTTCTCCATTTGGATTTAGGGCTATCATTTTGCCTTGCTGTTTTCTATTTGTCTTATATCTTCCCCCCCCCCCCATATACTGCTCCTTTCCTTCTTTTGGGAGATTAATTGAATATTTTCAGCATTTCATTTTAATTTTTCTATTGATCTTTAAATGTTATCTCTTTTCATTATTTTCCAATGCTTAGTCAACAGACTACAGCATGCATCCTTAACTTATGGTGGTCTAGATAGAATAATACGGCATTATCTCACATAAAATATAAGAAACTTGAACTGTACAGTTCCATTTAACTTCATGTCTTTGTCTTATAGTTTTCATATATATTACATCCAGGTATGTTAACACCACAAAATAATTACAAATTTGAGAAGAAAAATATATAGTTTTTATATTTTTCCACATATTTACTAATTCAGATGCTCTTAATTACATCCTGTAGATGTGAGTTACCATCTGGCGTCCTTTCCCTTCAGTCTGAAGAAGTTTTATGGATCTAATGGTGATGTATATTCTCAACCTTTTTATTTTAAATATGAAAATGTCTTTATTTTACCTTCACTTCTTTTCTTTTTAAAAGTTTTTATTTTTTTATTGAGATAAAATTAACATATAAAAATGGACATATGACATTGTATTAGTTTTAGTTGTTCAATATAATGCTTTGATATATGTATATATTGTGAAAATATCATCACAATAAGTTTAATTACTATCCATCACCATGCAGTTACAATTTTTTCTTGTGACGAGAACTTCTAAGATCTACTCTCTTGGCAACTTCCAAATGTACAATACAGACTTGTTAACTAGAGTCACCATGTTATACATTACATCCTCAGGACTTACACATTTTATAGCTGGAAGTTTGTACCTTTTGACCACCTTCTCCCGTTTCTCACCCCTCTACTCCTCGCTTCTGGCAGCCACCAATCTGTTCTCTGTATCTATGAGCTTGGTTTTTATTTTTAGACTCCACATGTAAGTGAGATCATACAGTATTTGTCTTCTCTGACTTATTTCACTTAGCTTAGTGTCCTTTTACCTTTACTTTTGAAGGATACTTTTCTGGATATAGAATCTTGAGTGAAACGTGTGATTTTTTTCAGCACTTTAAACATGTTATTCCTTTGTCTTCTGGCCTCCGTTGTTGCTTTTGAGATTCCAGGTAACATTTGTATTACTGTTCTCCTGTATTTTATGTATTTTACTCTTCTTGCTTTTCAGATTCTCTTCATCTTTGGTTTTCATCGGTTTGACAATGATATACTCAAATGTGGTTTCACTAGTTAATTTTTAAATGACAGTTGTGATTAAATAAAATGTTTACATACAAATTCTGACATTTTATTTTTAAACAAAAAATGTACATTATTCGTCTATATTTAACATCAGGATGTGTTTTTTTTTCCTTGCACTAATCATACCTCCTCTAACATTTACAGTTTGTGTTTCTTTAAACCAGGTAATGAATTTGCTGATGACACTGCAGTGCAACTGAATGCAGAGTCCTTCTAGGATTCTCCCCATTATTTCACAGATGTCTTGCTCAATATAATTTTACAGTGACTTACGTTTATAAAGTCTTTCTGAAGTATTCAACTTAACTTTTTTTTTTAAATTAAGACTATTTTTCAAGCAGTTTTAGATTCACAGCAAAATTGAGTGGTAGGTAGAGAGATTTCCCATGTACTCCCTGCCCCCACACATGCTTAGCCTCCCCCATTATCAACATCCCCCATCCAGAGTGATTCATTTGTTACAATTGATGAACTTCCATTGACGCATCATTTTCAACCAAAGTCCATAGTTTACATTACAGTTCACTCTTGGTCTTGTACATTGTATGAGTTTGGACAAATATATAATGATGTGTATCCACCATTATAGTATCATACAGAGTATTTTGACTGCCCTAAAAATCTTCTGTGTTGTACCTGTTCATCCCTGGCAACCACTGACCCTTTTTTAGGCTCCATAGTCTTGACTTTTCCAGAATGTCATGTAGTTGGAATCATACAGTATGTAGCCTTCTCAGGTTGACTTCTTTCACTTAGTAATATGCATTTAAGTTTCTTTCATGTCTTTTCATGGCTTGATAGCTAATTTGTTTCTAGTGCTGAATAATATTCAACTGTCTTAATGTACCACAGTTTATTTATCCCTTCGCCTACTGAAGGAATTCTTAGTTGCTTCCAAGTGTGGGGAATTATGAATAAAGCTGCTTTAAATATCCATGTGCAAGTCTTTGTGTGGACATAAGTTTTCAACTCCTTTGGGTAGATACCAAGGAGTTCGCGATTACTAGATTATACAAGAGTATGTTTAGTTTTGTAATAAACTGTTAAACTGTCTTCCAAAGTGGCTGTCCCATTTTGCATTCCCACAAGCAATGAATGAGAGTTCCTGTTGCTCCACAATCTCACCAGCAATTGGTGTTGTCAGTGTTCCAGATTTTGGTCATTCTAGTAGATGTGTAGTGATATCTCATTGTTGTCTTAATTTTCACTTTCCTGATGACATATAGTGTGGAGCGTCTTTTTGTATGCTTATTTAACGTCTGTATATCTTCTCTGGTGGGGTATCTGTTAAGGTATTTGGTTCATTTTTTAATTGAGTTGTTTGTATTCTTACTGTTGAGTTTTAAGAGTCCTTTGTATGTTTCGGATAATAGTCACGTATCAGATGTATCCTTTGCAAATATTTTCTCCCAATCTATGGCTTGTCTTCTCATGTTCCTGATATTGTCTTTCACAGAGCTATTCAGCTTAACTTTTATACAAATAGCAGTTTACCTTTTCTAAATTTCTGTTTATTGGGTTTAATTAATATTTTAGTTAAATATGGTAATTATGATAACAATTAAAATTTGAATAAACAGATTTTGGAATAAATGGAACTTATAGTTAGTATGCACACAGCCTGGTGGTGAAAGCAGAGTGCTTGTGTATGCTGGAGCATAGCTTATTATCCCTGAGGATTCAGCATTCCATGGCTGATGGGCAGTACATTTTACAGATGGAATGAAGTATTTGATTAATTTTTCAAGTAATTTGAATGAAGATTCTTTAAGAGAGATTCTATTTTACTTAGGAAACTTTGTAAGAGCAGAAGGATGCATCAGTAAAACGGAGTCATGGCAAATGGATTTGGATAATCCTAAAGTGTATATTCAACCAGCTTTTTTGACCTGATAAATTACCCTTTAATAATTGTTGAGATATTTAAACCTGCCAAACCATATGGATATTTAAGTCACCAAGATGCAGGAGACATTCAGTCTCACTGATTAGATCAAAAAGGCTTTGGACTGAAGTTTGACGACAAGAGAGAAAAATGCCGTGAATTAGGTACTATGGAGGAAAAAAGATAAAGTCACATTGTGCCACACGGAGCTTTTTGAGTTTGAGGAAATACCTGTGGGATTAACACAGATGGTGGAGAAGGAGTGGGAAGGGAATCGTATAGGTGAGGATTCAGACCCGTTATACCTACTTAACCAGACCAACCATGATTGTATCCATTTGTCTTTTGGGATTCCACTTAAAAATTCATTAAAGAAGAATGTGACTTGTAAAAGTTTTAACAACTTGCTGTAGGAGAAGAAAAATGAAAGAAGGTGCCAAGTAATTTGCAAGGTAAGAGTATGAAGACAATTTCTCATAGCTTCAGATGTTAATTTCCAACGTATAGAGAATGGGTCATACCAAAGTGACTTTAAAGATTTCATATATAGAGTTCATATTATGTCCTAGGTTTTGCTGAGGTATGTAGAGTGGAATTCATGATTAGAATACTGTGAAAGATATGTGCACTTTATCTAAAAACTCATCTGATAGGCATTAAGAGTTGCAAGATGTTGTACCTCACAATCTAAACCATAGACCTAAGGAGAAGCACGATGAAAAGCAAGTGAGTGATGATGTTTTGGGGAGAATGCTATCAACTTCTTGAGCACATAGATGGCTGTTTTGGATGATGCTTTGATAATATCAATCAAAAAATAGAAAAAAAGCAATTTAGAGCAGTGATGGCACATTTCAACTATACCTATAGTGACTAGAGTTCTCCTTCCATAGCATAGCTTCTAAAAGGTTCTTGACTGACCTTGCAGGCAGTTTCAGTTCTCAAATAGAGGACTTTATGTGCTTTGGGATTAGAAAGGCATGGCCATAAGATACGGAATTTGTACCTCTAAAATAGGCAAGTATTGGACAAAACAGCAATATGAATTTATTTCTAGAACTGACCTCATGAGTTCCAGTAACATCATTTTTTGCAGAGGGTGGAGCCCTCTCTTTGTGATGGTGTGCCCACTTTGGATTCTCTTTTTCCTTTTGCTTTCCAATCGATAATATGGGGTTGGGTCATGCTCATTCTTAGAGAAGAGCCCCTTTATTAGGATTCCTTCCCCGTGCATGCTCAAATATCCCCACACACTAACCACATTAGAATGGTCTAGCAGGCCGGGATGGGGCTAGGGAAAAGTGCTCTAAATAGCAGGGCTGGTTTTTTGTGCCCCTTCTAGAAGATTAAGTCAGAGGGCCAGGATTTGGTGGGTGGAAAGGTGGGTTGTTTAAGGGACAGGCACTATGGTGGAGGCTTCATGACCTTTCCCATATCTTAGCAAAAGGAATTCTTAAAGCTTAATCTGCTAAGCAGATAAGAGGGCCCCCACACAGTTTTGGGACCAATGTTCCAGCTAAGTATAGCAGTGGACATTCACCTTTGATGTTCTGTCCTTTAGGACAGTAACAGCACACAACAGGACTGATTCACAGATTCAAAGATCTTCAGATTGGATACATTGTACTAAAATTAAAAGAAGTAATGGTAACTGTGAAATACAGAGACTACCAGAACGTTTATAAAGGCAAAGAAAGGGGAAGCTGTATGCAAAAGCCCATCAGACTATGATTTCAAACTGTTCAATAAAAAGTCAAGTATGAATCCATGGCTCAAGACTGCAGAAAGGAAGGTAGCTCTAGAAAGATGGGAGGCTCTTAAATGTGAAACTGATCTTTCTTGAATGATTCCACTAAGCAAAGTAAAGGAGAAGCATTAAAAAATATGGCTATGTTCAACAAATTGTGTTGGGAAAACTGAATATTTATAGGCAAAAGAATGAAGTTGAACATTCACCTTGCACTGTATACAAAAATTGGATCAAAGGCCTAAATATAAGACATGAAACTGTAAAACTCTTAAAAAAAAAGATAAGGGAGAAACCTTATGACATTGGGCTTGGTAATGATTTCTTGGATATGACAGAAAAAGAACAGAAAACAAAAGTAAACATAAATAAATTGGACTACACCAAAGTTAAAAACTTCTGTACATCAAAGGATACAATCAACAGAGTGAAAAGGCAACTTAAGGAATGGCAGAAAATATTTGCAAATCACATATCTAATAAGAGGTTAATACCTAGAATGTGTATATATTCTATCTATATTTATAAAACTTCTATAACTCAACAACAAAAAACAAGTAACCTGATTAAAGAATTGGCAAAGGCGTTGAATAAACGTTTCTCCAAAGAAGAGGTACCAATGGTCAATAAGCATGTGGAAAGATTTTTAACAGTACTAAGTATTAGGGAGATGTAAGTCAAAACCACAATGAGATATCACCTCACACCCATTAGGATGGCTACTATTAAAAAACCAGAATATTACAAGTGCTGGTGAGGATGTGGAGAAATTGGAATCCTTGTGCACTGTTGGTGGAAATGTAAAATGGGGCAACTGCTGTGGAAAACAGTATGGCAGTTCCTCAGAAAATTAAAAAATAGAATTATCATATGACCCAGCAACTCCACTTCTGTGTTTACACTCAAAAGAATTGAAAGCAAGATCTCAAAGAGATATTTGCTCATCCATGTTCATAGCAGCATTATTCACAATAGCCAAAAGATGGAAGTAACCCAGATGTCCATTGACAGATAAATGGACAAACAAAATGTGGTATATACATACAATGGAATATTATTCAGCCCATAAAAGGATGGAAAGTCTGACACCTGCTACAACATGAATGAACCTTGAAGACATTGTGATAAATAGAATAAGCCAGACACAAAAAGACAAATACTGTATGGTTCCACTTTTATGAGGTATCTTAGGTTAGTCAAACACATAGGTAGAAAGAGAATGGTGGTTTCCAGGGGCTTGGAGAATGGGTAAAACTGGAGCTGTTTAATGGGAATAGAGTTTAAGTTTTGCAAGATGAAAAAGTCCTGGGGATGTGTGGCACAACAATGTGAATATACTTAACTCTACTGAACTGTTCACTTGAAAATGGTTAAGATGGTAAATTTTATGTTATGTGTATCTTACCACAATTATATATTTAAAGATATTTAAATGTGGCTATGAAATAAACTTCTGATGAACTTGGATTTAAGAAAACCTTGCATAAAAGACGAATGTGTCTAACCAAGTTGTATACGAAGTGTTGGTGACGAGTTGAGAAAAGACTATCAGAAAGATTAAAGCTCAGACTGAGCTGAGTGTCAAAAGGAGACAGAGTAACTAAAGTGCTTTCCTTGGTGCTGAATGAGAGAATGCAAAAGATGAGCTTAATTCTTAAGGCAAATGGCATATGATAAGAGATGATGCCGAGAAGGCTGATTTGCTCAAATTTTATCTTACCCCTTTATCTCAAGAGAAATAGCTTTCCACAAGCTCAACACAGGTTGATAGTGGCTTCCTTGTTTCTTCAGGTCATTGTAGACATGAGGACAGCGACCCCATGGGTTGTGATTGCTCTCTGCTTTGTTGCCTTCCTTCTTGGCCTGCCACTGACAGCACCATTTCACTGCCACTGGTAAATAGAAGGCAGTAAGAAGCCTGAACATCACCATCCCCAGAACCAACCCCAGTTGCCATTTGCTGCTAATCCTCTCTATCTAGCTGAAAGTGTTGCTCAGTTGCTTCTGCTACATTGAAACTTAGTGGTTAAAAGCAGGGGCCTTGAGTCACAAAGACCTGGATCCCACGTCTTCACCACCTACTATTTATATAAACTTGGAAAGTTTCTAAACTGCTCCAAGTCTCAGTTTCCTAATCTATCAACATGTTCCCTACTTCCTGAGGTTTCTTTGAAAATTAGGGAGGATGTTTTAAAACATCTAGGGTGTCTGACTCATAGTAGGACCTCAGGTCATATAGATTCCCCTGTCCGAAGTATCACTTGATCCTTAAGAGATGATAGTTTGTTCACAGCAACTGTTTGTCTTAACTGCAGGCCCAATGCCTAGTAGGAAATTATGTCTCATGAGTCCTAGCTTGAATATCCGAAGCCAAAAAGTTGCCTCTGATGCAGTTTTTCGATCATTCATTTTATTGCCACCAAAACTCAAAAGTGTGCCAGCTTTGTTAAACAAGAGAGCAAAGACTGCCAAATGCAGAGAACCTTTCTTTTGGAAATACATTTTTTGAAGACTGAATTTAGTTTAAAAATTATTGATGACCCTCTTTATATCTGTCTACATTCTTTGGCATATCCAAGGAGCTGGTTGGCTGTATGCTCCACAGATGGGCTCCACTTTAAGAAAACATAAATTAAAAACATCTGAACTCATAGAACATAATTGGTGTACCTTGCTTCAGGGATTTTCAGTGTGTGTGTGTAGGGGATAGGTATAAGGTTATCCTGTGATGCTTTGTAATACTACATACATTACCACATTCCTCCTCTCCCCTTTTACTACCTCTTTAAATATTCTAGCAGTGAGGCACATAGATCTTCAGGGAAAGGCATAAGTAGCTTAAAAATTCAAAATATCACAGGTGATTCTGAAACATGCCTAATGTATTTGCTTTACCAAAGTTTTGGTTCACAAAACTACTTGTTAACGAGGCCATGGGGAAGGTATATATTATATCTCCACTCACTGGGAAAACACAGCTAAATTTACAATGACTCTGTTTATACTCTGTAAACACATCTACCACCTAATGTAAAGAAGGTGTGGAAGTGTGATTGTCACCCCAAGCTCTCCAAAGCATTCTCTCTTCCAGTCAGCGCCATTTATTTACTTCTGTCAGAGAAGAGTTAGATGCTGGAGAATAAGGAAGGCCTGAGGATAGGAGATTTCTAGAAAAGGCCTTTGTGTACATACATTGCTTCTCCCCATTCTCCACCCATTTTCCATCCCTAAAACATAGAAGGGCCAGAGACTTCTTCAGCTGATAACTCTGATGTCTGTGGTGGGAACAGAGACAGGGGATGATTGGAGCTCTTTCTATAGAAAGAAGGAAGGGAAGGGAGTGAAGGAAAGGCTAAAGAGCTTCTTTTGAGCACTTGCCACCATAAGGTCTAATGATATGACAGTGCAAAATTGCTACTGTCTCTCAAAAAGCAGCATCATTAACCTAGCCTGTTTGAATCTAGTTAGGTGACTTCTGGCAAACAAGAGTATAGACTTTAATCAACATACATAAGAGTTCAATACAGGTCCTGCTAAATGTAACAAAAGCAGCAGGGAAGAGGGGGTTCATTTTCATAAATGCTATTGAGATAACTTGGCATTACCATGCGGAAAATTAACTTAACCCTACACCTCACTCAATATATCACAATCAACTCATAAAAATTAAAATGTCAAATATTTAGAAAAATTTCATTACAGGGAAAAAAGGGCGAAAATAGAGCACTTATTCAGTCTATGGAGGGAGATAATGTTTGATTAAAGGAGAAAAATAAATTACAAAGGAAAAGATAGGGAGTGTGATTACACAAAAAGGTAATACTACTAAAACACAACAAAACCAAGATAAAAGTTGTGACAAAATAGAAAATTATATTTAATACATACACATGAGATTTCTAAAATATATTGAGTTTTTATAAATTTGCATTAAGTTTGCTGTGGACAGTGGTCAAAGCATATGAAGAATCATTGCATAAGATGAAACACCATTAGTAAATTAACATAGGAAACTGTACAGTCTTGCCAACAATAAAAGAAGTGTAAATTAAAACAATGATGAAATGTCACTTTATATCTCTAAAATTAGCAACAATAGAGAAACATTATTAAAACTAGTGATGAAACCATCAGGGAAATTGAAACGTTTATACATTTCTAGCTGCATTGTAAATTATCTCAGTCAATTTGATGAATGATCTAGCAGTTTTTCGCAAGAGTCATAAAAATGTTCATACCTTTTTACTGAATAAGCTTACTCCAGGGTATTTGTTTTAAGGATATAATTAAGAAGAAGGAAATCATTATGTGTTATTTATTATCACGAAAAACTGGATATATCCCAAACAACCATTAATAAAGAGATGGTTACAAAATTATAGTATTTTAACTTAGAGGAATTGCTCACAACCAATAAAAATGATAAATAGGAATATTATTGAGATGTGCAGAAAAGTATATACAAAATATTAAATTAAAAATTAAATAAAAACAAATTATAAGAGCCCATGTTCGAAAGATCTCTAGGGGCTAGAGCTGTGTATTCCGTATGACCTATTAAAATTGACCAACTAGGACTCCCCTTCCATGATGGTGCATCATATTAAGGAGAAACTCCTAGCAGTTGAATGAAATTTGAACATGTTAGGAACAATAGAGAGGAGGGAAAGAGAAGGTCCAGATAAAAGTTGGGGAGGGAAACACATATGAGAAGTCTCAGAAAGCAAGTGGCCATATTGTTTTACACTACACAAAAAAAAACAGCAGAAAAGGGGGCTCTGTGAAGTTAGAAAATCTATTGGAATCATGCCTCTTTCTAAAAGTTGAGTCAAACTAAATCCACATTAAAATGAGCAACAGAAATGTATCAAGGTAAAATCTCATATAAAGTTAGTATAAGAAAAGAGAATAAGGAGCAAAAGTAATGCCCTTCATAGCATAAAAACACATAAGAAAGACATGCTTTAAAAACAAATCAAAATTGTCACATGCTATTTAAAAAAGACTAAAATATATTAAAGTGATACAAGATATGAAAGAATAATATATATCAGAATTATAAAAACTCATAAATAAGGGTACTAAACTCAAAAGATAATTAGAAATAACAGGAAAATTCATTTTAGAAATGAACAATAAACTGGAAGAAATATGAGAGTGAATAAGGAGAGCAAATGATGCTTTAAGAGAAAAGAGAATTAAAAGGAAAATTTTATTTTTATTTCATTTTTGCCTCTAAAGTTTCCTCCCACATCCTTTATTTATTATTATTTTTTTGTGATAAGAACACTTAAATATAAGATCTACCCTTTTAGCAAATCTTTAAGGAAAATTTTAAAAATAAAAATAAGTGAAGAGGTGGAGTAACTTGAGCAGAAATGCAACATAATGGAAGGCAAGCAAAGAAGATCCAGCATAGAGATAATAGGAGTCCCTGAAGAAGAAAACAAAGCAAGGGAACAGAACAAATACACACACACACACACACACACACACACACACACACACACACATACAATTAAACTACCCATGGAAAAAACACACTCACTGTGTACCTGAGAATATTGACCCAGAATGAGAAATACCGGGGATATATTCTAGATATATTCTAGTAAAATTACTGGGCTTTAAAGAAAAAGAAAACTTCTTTAGGCATCTTAGCTAAAGAGAGCAATGTTTATGAGGAAAAATAAAATCAGATTATCCTTAGATTTTTTAACAACAATGCTTTATGCCATCAGGGAATTGAGTAATATTTTTTAGATATTCAAAGAAAGAAAATGTGAGTCAAGAATTTTATATCTAGGAAAACTGACTTCCCAGTATAGAGGGCATAAATAAATTGTTAACAATATATAGGAACTAAAAGAATGTTGAGATAAGTCCTTCCTGAGAAAAATAATGGAGAGTGAACTTTAGATAACCAAATGATCTCTATATATCTCTAGAGATATATTAACATAAAGATTACTGGTGAGCATTATATATATATAGTTACTCCCAGAATTAAGTCTAAATGAGAGTTAAAAGGGTGAGAGTATGGTATGGCTGTATGATGAGGCATTGTAGATATAGTACAACTATACATATATATATATAAAACGAATGGGAGAAGAAAGGGGTTAGCATGTGTGAAATGTTTAAACTATTTAATAACCATATTGGTAGAGGCAGTAATAGTATTGTTGTCCAGCTATTACTATGTGTGGTTATATGGAAAAAGCAAATAAGTAATTCTAGATATAAGTAAATTGCCATATATTCTGAATGGGGCTCCTATCGCCCCCAAGAGGGCAAAAATGATTCTTGGAGAATGAAAAAAAATGTGACACAGAGCTCACCTAGTGCAAAAAGCCTTTTCCCCGGGGGTGTTTGTTGAAAATATTTGAGGACAATTGTTTAAATTCTATTCTGCCAGAGGCAGTTAAATGGGACAACCAATTGGCTAATCAAAAAGCCAAAACGGAAAAACTGGGGAATGAGATGTCAGTAGAAACTTTGAAAAGCTCCAACATATTCTTGGGAATCTAGAAGGACATACTGATTTATAGGGCTGTGAATATGCTCAGTAAAGACATCAGAAGACCCTACACTCTCACTATAGACTGACGTTCATTCTCGGCACAGGGAGGAAGTGATGGCATGGTTGAAAACTGCCTGGCTGAGTATTGAAAGCATGCCTCTACATGCGCGCAGAACCTCTAGGTAAAGACTTATTGGCTCCAGGCATTTAAGGAAATCTCTGTTTACTCATTAACTGATCACAAAGCTAACCTAGCAGAGACTTCAGTGACCACACACAACAGAGAATTCAGACTTTACAGAATTCGTTCAGAAAATTCACTAGACAAAGAGCAATAACAAAGCAGACTCTGGTGATGATTGCAAGACTCTGAATATACTAAAAATCACTGAATTGTACACTTTAAAATGGTTAATTTTATGGTATGTGAACTATATCTCAAGTAACATCATTCCAGCCAATAAAATAAAATTATAGAGTATGATCATTTTGAAATTGAGCACCGGTGGCTGCTAACAACAAAAAAGTGAAAACTCAAGACTGATGAAGACCTGAATCCACCAGGACATACAGAGGGGCATGTTGAACTGCATCATGAGTATGCAATCAGCGACATTCAGACTGTGGGGAACTCTGCAAGTGAAACAGCAGGTAAAGCAGCTCTTTGGGATATAAGTTATGAGAAAAAGAAATGAATGGAGGGAGAACCTATACATTAAAATAGGCTAAAAAGACATATCAGGTTTTTAAATAATTGGGCAAGATTCTTCTACAGTGTCTAGTGATTCACCCTCGATGATGAAGCCATAAGAATCCAAGGAAATGATTACCATAAAATTCAGGATAGTGGTTATATTTGGAGGGAGAGAGGGAATTATATTTGAGATTTGGCATTTGGAGGAACTTCTGAGATGGCTATTTTTTTTTTTAGCCCGGATAGTGGTTACGAGGGTATTATTCATATAATAATTCACTAAGCTCTACATTTGTGTGATTTTCTGCATTTTTATTTTAAAATAAGATAAAAAAATGACCTACATAAAGCTATAGGTTGGAAGAGGTTAGAAGGACAAAAATATGGGTTATGGGCATATTTCTTAAAGTAAAATTAATAATAATGATAAAGGAGACTAAGAGTTAGGAATTGACTTTTTATCCCATCCTGATATTGCAATGGAGGAATTGCAAAGGAGAATCATGTCACACTATATCTAGAATGATTGTTTTTATAAGAGGAACTGTGTCTTAACTATGCTATAAATGGGACCTGTATAAGTGGGCCACTCTACCCAAAGAACTTCCATCTTATACCCATGAATTATCTGGGATGAATTTTTAATTTAGTCAGCCTCTACAGTCATTTTTCAAAAGCTACAAACAATGGGACATTTATTTAAGGATGTCATGTTGATTCAAGATCCTTGATGCAGAATTTCAATCTTGTCAGTACCCAAGGGGGTTCCTGATAAGTTATTCCAGACCTCCTCTTCTCTCCTAAAGCCTCCACCCAACCCCAGCCTTAGCAAATGACCTCTCCTGCTTTGCTGAGACTGAGTTCCTGTATATCATCTCATCCCCACCTCAACTCATCTCTATCTCTATATGTATTTATCATTCTTCTCTGAAGTCTCAAAGGAAGAGCAGGACCCTTCCTCCTCTCCAAAAGTAGCCCTTCTACCTCAGCCTTAGCTTCCAAACATCTGTTGAACAGTTCACCCTTGATGTATTGCCACATATATCTTACTTTCATCAAAGACACTTCTGAAATATCCAGCCTGGGAGACTGGAAGATTCTTTGTGCCATTGATGCTAAAGACATAGATAAGGGAGATGTCAGAGGGGCTGGTTTTGGGAAATCAAGAATTCCATTTGGGATATGATCCATTTGGAAGAATGGCAAATCAGCACAAACTGAAGGTCCATGGCCTGTGGTATATCTGCTATTAACCTGTCACTGTTGTTATGCTTTATTTTAAAAATATGTCTTATTTACCTAGTATGTGCAAAGTCAGGCACAGTAGGTGCTGTGGGGGGCAGTGAACACTGAAATGAGGGAGACACAGTGCTTGCCTTCAAGGAACTAACGATATCAAACTGATTTTAATATAAGTAATATACAAGGCAGTGGAGAAAGGTAAGGATGGGGCGAGTGTTGGAGGTGAGTGGGAACAAATGGAATGCTGAGTTTGGGAAAACAAACACTTGCAAATTTTCCCACTGGAAAGTTCTGGACAGCATTGATGTATTCTGTATTCAAGCGTCCTTCAGGACAGCTGGAAGAAAAAAGTAGCTTTTGTGCTTACCTAACCCCTCTCTCTTCAGTATTTTAAAATGTCTTTTTCTCCACATGTACTATGGGAGGTAGATGCAAAGACATATAAACCGCGGCACGTGACCTGAAAGAATTTACATTCTAGTTGAGGAGATACGGCACATCTGTGGAACTAGAGATAAGTCGTGAATTAAGGGTTGCTATAGAAGCAAATATTATTCGAGTGCCCTTTATGAGTTAAACACTATTCCAGGCACAGGAAGAAAGACACCAAGATAGTGAAAACATGTTCTTGAACTTACTCTAGTTAAGCCACATTGACCTTGTTTTCATTCCTGGAATATGCCAAGCAGTGAGAAACTGCCAAGATTTAGAGAACAATGATAAAAGATTTTAGTGAAGGATGTGCATTAGCAAGATTAACTTGAAAATATTTTGCAGTAAAGGCTGAAGAGAGACAGTAAATAAGGTCTAATAAGGCATTGGAGTTGGACAAATGACAGTTAATAAGGGTCTTATCTGCCATAGTGCATGAATATGTACTTTGATGTCAGACATATATGGGCTGTAACACCAACTCTGTTGTTACGAATAGTGTGATCTTGGACAGGTCACTTGTCCTGTCTGAACTTCAGTCCCTGTATTCAGGGTTCTCCAGAGAAACAGAACACACACATACACATATATATGGAGATTTATTATAGGAATTGGCTCATGTGATTATGGAGGCCAAGAAGTCCCACAATCTGCTGTCTGCAAGCTGGAGAACCAGAGAAGCCAGTGGTATAATTAAGTCCTGGTCTGAAGGCCTGAGAATCAGGGGAGCTGATGGTGTAAGTCCAAGTCCAAAGATCCAAGAACGAGGAGCATAGATGTCCAAGGGCAGGAGAAGATAGATGTCCCAGTCCAGTCAGAGAGAGAAAATTCCCCCTTCCTCTGTCTTTTTGTTCTATTTAGGCCCTCAACAGATTGGATGATGCCCATCTGCATTGGTGAGAGCAATCATCTTTCTCATTCTACTGACTCAAATGCTAATGTCTTCCAGGAACACTTTCATAGACACACCTATAAATAATGTCTTACCTGATATCTGGGCTTCCTTTAGCTCAGTCAATTGCCACTCGAAATTAGCCATCACAGTCCCTTCAGATGTTGGAGATGGAGAAGAGGGAACAGATGGCAGAGATACTCTGAAGGTAGAACAGAGGAGACTTTGCAATTAAAGATGGGGAGCAAGTGGAAGGGAGAAATCAAAGATGCCAAGTCTTTGGGCATGGATGGCTGGGAGGGTGGTGATATCATTCACAAAACCAAGGAGTACAACAATGAGAAACAGGTGAAGATGGCGAGCAGACAGCTGGAAATTTAAAACTGGAACTCAGAAAAGTGGTTGGGGCTGGGAATAAGTTTTGGGAGTCATTCACAGAGTGGGGATTTCCTCTCAAGATGGCAGAAAGCTCTGGTCTTCCTTTTCTCCTGAGCTTTCCGAGAACATTCAATAATGTAGGAAGGCATAAGAAAGTCTACAATCAAGGGAATATGAGCTACTTTTAGAATCAGCTCAGAGGACAGAACAGAATAGTGATTTATTTCCCCTGGACCCTGGTTACTCTAATTGCACGAATCCCATTGAAGACAAATAGTGAACTAGACGATAGACAGCAGGGAGGCAGAGATATACAATGTTAGCCTTGTCAAGTTCCTAAGATTGGCTGTTACTGGTTTTAAACTCTAAGAGTCCAGACTGTGTCTATCTGGCTCATCACTCTGTATTCATCCCCTTGCACAAGCTTAGTACATAGGAAGGACTCAATCAATATCTGTGGGATGCATGACTATTGAGTTAATGTAGGCCCTTAGTCCTAATGATTCTATCTTGGAATTGTCTGTTTGCCTTCTTCCCACAGCCCAAGTTCCAGAAGTAATAAAAATTATTTCTCATCTGGTCTTTGTGGAGTCAAACAGGCCTGGGGTTCTGGTCCTGGCTAAATCACTTACAGCTGCCTGACTTAAGGGGAAATGTTTTTGGTTTATCTCCTTCCTCCTGAAACAAATATTAAACATTTCTAAACTAATGAAAATGTGGCCTCAAAGGCACTGTGAATTTGGTAAAATCCACGATTGGCACTGATGCCCTTGACAGAATGCTACTTCTATTTTAGTATCTCCATAATGCAATTGATAGAGAAGAGAAAGCATTCTTTGAAATTTCTCAACAAAGAGAAATATAAATGGCCCCTAGTCCTTTGTACATTGTTGAGAGGATGTGACAAATAAAGGGAAACCTGGAATTTGCTCAGTCACTGAAATGAGGTCCTTTGGACTCTTGACAGTAAGAGAACATTGATATTTTTGGTTCTCGTGCAAATGGACCTCAGCTGTGGGTTTGGAGCTCTGGTAAGTGGTTTATAGGCAGTTGGGAAGCAGCCATCATAGAAAGCTTCTAGGAAGACAAATCTGTCTTGCTCAGAGATGTATCCCCAAAATCTTGCACGGTGCCTGGTACACTGTAGGTACTCAATCAATATTGGTGACAGGAATGAAACAGGAGCTCAGTATTTACTACTGAACTGAGCGTAGGATACTTGGCTTCTTGTCTTGGTTCTGCCACTTTACCACTTCTGTGACCTTGGGAAAATCCTTTTCACTCTTGGGACACAGTTAACCTGTCAGAAAAATGACTTTCAACGTTCTTTGTGTTCTCAGGTTCTTCAGCTTGTATCAATACGCGTAGTTCTTCACAACGGCCCTGCAGAAAGGCTCCCTGATTCAAATGAACTCATATGTGACATTACTAGGCAGAGGAGCAGATTTCCTCAAGCTGACAGTACATAGAGCGATTCTGGCTTCATGTTTGTGCCTAAAAAAGCTTTCTTCTCTGTGACTAGACTGTTGGATGTTTGTGGTACCATATTAAATGACTGTCCCCTTATCAGAATAAAGACATGCCCTCCTCCAAACCCTTATTACCACACAAAATCTTCAGCTATAAGCCAGGCAGTCATTTATTCATGAGACCATGGCATCAAGACGTTCCACCGCTGAAGTGTTCTGTCCTTGGCATAAAGCTTGTTCGAAGTGGTAATTAGAATAGAGGCTCTTAATGTTAGAACCATTCAATGTGAGCCTCAGGGGGCTACTAACTCATGTTGGAAATCCTCTTGCCGCTTTTAATCAAGAACTAAGCGACATAGACTTTCTTTAGTTGCTACTTCAGTAGGGAAAGAATAATGCAAACACTGACACTTTAACATGACCTTCAACATCACAAAGCATCATGGGAATTTTCCCCCAATGTCTCAGAGCAGACATCCCAAGACAATTTATTAGAATGGGCTTGTGTACCTTGAAGCCTTATCTAATTGGTGTTCAAACCTGTTGCTGCCACTTCTCCTTTTTCTTTATCTCTAAGGGCTCCCAGCAGAGAGGACAGAGCATCCATTAATCATTCCTTCCCTCTCCCTACACACACACTTGCATGCACATGCTCACATGAAGACACACACCTCTCCCATCCCATTTCACCTCAACCCCTACACACACTCAGGGCCTTGGAATAGAATTGTGTCAGATCTGGAATGGACCAGAAACATCATCTGGCCCAACTTCCTCACTTTATAAATGGGGAAGCCGAAGCTCCAAGAGAGGTTGTACACAGCAGAGCCAATTCTCAAACCCACTTCTGGCACCACCAGCACCATATTTCTGTATTTCCACCCCCCATGAGCTCAAGGTTTCAAAGAAGTGCAAAAGCTCCTTGATTCAACTCAACGTATACATCATTCACTCTCTTTGTATATGAAACATTGTGCCAAGTCCCAGAGGTGTTTTATAGGGAAACGAAATGTAATCCTGATCCCAGGGGGCAAAGGGAGATGTGTGTGAATACGATTGCTAAGTGTTCTCACAGAAGCATCAAGTAATTTGGAGGTTAAAGTCAAAAGAGATTTGTCCAAATTGAATTATTGGTTTGAGGTGCCTCTTCTGCGTTTCATGTAGAAGATATCCACTGTGCTTTGAGAAGCTAAAGGTTGTATTAAAGTATCAGCATTGGCATTGTTCTTTCTGCACTTGTTTGGAGAAACTTCAAAAGTACTTCTACTTAAAATAAATACTATGTTTTTGCTTCTGAAAACATCAAAAAATAAAAAGAATAAAAATATGTAAGTTTGGGGAGAGTGTGAGGAAATGAGAATGGGCATGCATTCCCACTGGCAATTATGAAAAATTTAACACTACGTATTGGGAGCTTTACAAATGTGCCTATCTTCTAATCTAGCATATTTGACTTCTAGAACTATATATCCTAAAGGAACATATGTGTGTTTATGTACATTTAATTACATATGTATTTTGTGTGTGTGTGTAAAGGATGAACACAAGAAATATTTGTTATAGTGCAAGGGAAAAAATCAAGGAGCAAGACAATGTGTTACATTAAAATATCATTTTGTGTTTTTATATACCCACATATGTCATACATAACCCAAATGTAGGCTTGTCTTGTTTCCACCAGGTGTCCACCTTGAGGTCAGTGACATATATCACATTAAAATATACATGCCCACAAATCCAAGTCTAGAAATAGACAAATGATGTTGGTTTTATTGAGGATTTCATGAGAAGATAGAGTAGGGATAGAGTTATTCCATATATCAAACAGCAAAGCGTTCTAAATCCCTTTCCCTTCAAACATTTCTCTCTTGCCAAAGTTTGATGTCCTTCTGCAGCTGCTTTTCTCTCTCTTGCCAAAGTTTGATGTCCTTCTGCAGCTGCTTTTCTCCCTTCCCTTCCTCTCAAACCCCTTCAGTGACTTTCTTCCTTTCTATTGCCACCATCTCCTCCTCTTCCTCTTCTACCATCGCCACCATCACCGCCATGCAGCCTTCTGTGATTCCCTAGTCAAGCATTATTCCACAGAATTTTCTGCAATGATTCAAACGTTCTATAAACTTCTCTATCGACTATGACAGTCACTGCCACACTAGCTTTTAAGCACTTGAAGTGTGACTGGTGCAATTGAGAAAATATTTTTAATTTTATTTAATTTTAATTAATTAAAGTTAAATTAACCACATGTGGCTATTAAGCATTTGAAATATGGCTAGGACAACTGAGGAAATATATTTTTAATTTTATTTAATGATTGGGAATTTAAATTAAATTACCCATGTGTGGCTAGTGGCCACCGTATTGGACAGCAAAGCTCTAGTCCCTTCTTAGGCAGAACTCCTCTGGAGCTTCAACGTTGCTTTATTGAGTACAGGAGATGAAAGGGGTGACTTGTTGACTTTTCCTCAGTGTCCACCTCACTTAGAAAATATTAGAAAGGGTGGGGGGATTGTAAATAACCGGTGATTTTCTTTATTATCATAGGTATGCACAGAAAAAACCAGAAAGACGTAAATGAAAGTAACTATGGTTAATTTGTAGTAGTCGGATAATAGATGACTTCTTTTTACTTTGCTTTTCTGTGTTTCCCAGGTGATGTAGAGTAGGTATTTATTACTTTTCTGTTTAGGAAACATACGCAACAAATATTATTAAAATACTTCTCATGTATGATTTTTTAAAAAAGAAGCAAGTTAGAGAAGACATCTCTTCTAAGGGTCCTGTACCCAGCTCCCAGAGCAGTCTCTTATTTGGCAATTGGGGAAAAGCCCAATGGCAGGCCGTCCTGGAGCAGGGCCCAGGAATGGCATGTGTGTATGTTCTCCCAGCTGCTTCCTCGCATCAAATAGCTAACAAACCAGAGCTCTAAAGCTAAGCCAGTTCCTGCTGTCATCATTGATGAAGCCTGTACACAGATGGAGAAGTAAATAAAAGGGAGAGGTGGTGAGTTTTCTATATTTGACCCAGTTACTATTTTTGCCGAATAAGAGAAAAGCTTGGGATTTCAAGCATGAAGAAATGGATCCTGATTTTGTGAGCAAAATCTTGCTGCTCTCTTTTAGCCCTTTCCGGATGTGCATTTCCTTCTTGGAATCAGGGCAGAATTTGGCAGAATCCATGTGGACTCAAAGTTGCCTTAAAACCCAGCCCAGAAGAGGGTATTGTCTGAGAAACGCAGAGGGTCTGAAAAAGGCCATCTGACCTGGGGAGCCGCAGAGTAGCCATGGGGTCAAAACATTTGGTTTAATACTTAGAGTTGTAATTACCTGGCCTCCAAATTTGGACTCGAATGCTGCTTAAGGAAATGGATCCCCTCTGGAAATGGCAAACACCAGTAGGATCAATGAAGTCTTTTATTTCTGGCTTAGCCACACTCAGGCCGGCCCTATGGCCACAACTTTGGCAGTAACCTGACTTTCCTCTCAATACCTCCTCCCCAGAATACAGTGCCAGAAACTCTCTTGTGGGCCTCATTTACCCTCTCCCTGGTACATGATAACTGTAAGGGTTTACGTTTTGATGGCTTCCAGGGTTTCTCATGTTAATTTCATTTAGGGCTCTAGGAGGCTGAAAAGCTTTGTGGGACTCAGGAAAATTAAGCTAGAAAGAGGTAATGGTATGGTAATTGGGGGTTACTTAGGGTAGGGGGTAAATGGGGTCCTTCCAGGGTCTTCCCACCATCACATAAAGCAGATATTTCCTATTCCACTTGATTGCTGAATGAATTTCCAGGGACTAATGTCTACTTCAGCAGGGCAGAAGGGAGGTGAGCTGCTGTATTCTGGATCTAGTTGTGTAACAGCAGAAGGTAAAGCACATTTCGACTTTCGATTTTGTGTTTATTTTCACTGGTTATTTTTAGTTGGTTCAAGTCTAGGAATATTCAGAAATCATTCCTGAAATAGCTTTAGTTCCCCGAAATTGGAAAACTAAGATGTTCTCAAGTTGCAAATCGTTGCGCTGATGATTATAAGACGTTCTTTCTATTAAATACCCTGAGATTAAGTGAGCAGGAAATAGACCGTCTGGAGTCCTGAGGTATGCAGTGCCTCTACTCAACTTGATCATATTGCTCTTGAACAGTGCCCATGGAGCAGTTTCGAAAATGATTCCTTCTGGCAGATTTCAAGTGGCTCTAGAGAAGTGAATGCACATACTCCTTGTTTATTATACACAACCCGGCTACCAATGAGTTCTTGACACCATCCATTTCACAAAGGACTGTCTTATCTCTAATATAGAAGTGTCTTCAGGCTCTTATTTGTAGCAAAACTACACTGGGCCAGTCAGCTCTTAGTTGGCTAGAGCCCAGCATTGATGAGGCCAGGGTCATAGATTTAATCCCAAATGAGCCGTTTAGCTTTAAACAGAACATGAAAGTTATTTTTTGTGTGTTTCCAAGTTACAGCTCTCCCACTGCTTTCCAAGTTTCCATGCAGTGTGCTCATAAATAAGACTGTAGCTTGGTATCCAGCCTGTCTGAGGGTCTGTAAGAGCTTTCTTCAGTAGGCAAACAGGGGCATGAGTATTCAGAACTCTAAGCCATGGAAGGGCCATATTAGGATGATGGTAGAGCAAGAGACCAGAGCTGAACCCCAGAGCAATGAAGGTGTTCTAAAGTGTTACTGAGCCCTAAGGGACCAGTGACCCGCAAGTGAATCCTTTTGCTTGGAGCCATTCATGCCAGTAGAAGGAGACTGGGTTCAGAATAGCAGAGCGGAAACGTTATTCATTGATCAATGAATGGAGGTTATTCATTGATCAATGAATGGAGGAGGCAGAGTTCGTGCTCTGAAACACCTCCCCCTGCCAGAGAAGGTGAGCAGGGTTCTTTTGGATGTGAGGCGGGAGGGCTCTCTGTGTCATCGGCCAGGGACAGGGGCATTTGGTGCATGCGCAGATCTTCCCTTGCACATGGCACCTTTTTTTTTTTGAGGAAGACTGGCCCAGAGCTAACATCCATGCCCATC
The DNA here is from genome assembly GCF_021613505.1 of Equus quagga. Classification (NCBI taxonomy): domain Eukaryota; kingdom Metazoa; phylum Chordata; class Mammalia; order Perissodactyla; family Equidae; genus Equus; species Equus quagga. The sequence continues at coordinate 12,712,838 of NC_060276.1, forward strand.
TTCCTCTGCTTTATATGTGGGACGCCTACCACAGCGTGGCTTGACAAGCGGTGCGTAGGTCTGCACCTGGGATCTGAACCCGCGAGCTCTCAGCCACTGAAGTGGAACATGCGAACTTAACCACTGACATGACACCTTTTGGCATGCATCTCCTGTTGCGCATGGCACCCCATTGCCATCTTGGACCTTTCTGGTTTGGACTGGTTCTGCTGTTTGGCCATCTCGCATTATTCTGCTTTGGTTCCTATAAGCAAGCACAATTTAAAAACAAAGGATTACACATGGAAAATGTTTTAGGGACTTCCCTGGGTGACAATGTGATGATTTGATATGCATACATATTGTGAAATGATTACCACAATAGGGTCACTTAACACATCCATTACTCACATAGTTACCATTTTTGGGAGGGGGGTGAGAACTTTTAAGATCTACTCTCTTAGCAACTTTCAAGCATATAATACAGTATTGTTAACTATAGTCACCGTGCTGTACATCGGATCCTGGAATCTTTATTATGGTGCCTCAAGACTCTGTTGGTGTCACCTCATTTGTGAGACTACCAGACCACCACTCTCCTTACATCCAGGCAGAGTTTGGGATGATTCAACTCAACTTTCATTGGATCCTGTGATTAACTCTACTATATCAGTAACTACATAGTGTTTTAACCTTTTGTTTGTTTTTCAGTCTCTCTCACTAAACAGCAAGCTTCTTTATCTTTAGATCCTCTGCACCCAGCAACTATAGGCTTACTGCATGCTTGTTGGCTGACTGAATTAGTGATTGAATGAAGAGAAGAATGGAGAAAAAGGGAAGGAAATGCCAGAGAAGAGATACGTGTGGGTTCTTAAATAGGAGGTAAATGTTTGATAGGGTGAACATTCTGTGTTCTGGAGAAAACGAGACGTTTAGTATATCTGGTGCCCTGAACACCTGGAGGAAAGTCAAGGGAGATGAGGCTGGAAAGGGGAGTAGAATCAGAGGGTGAAGAGCCTCGTGTCACCTCAAGGTTGATGACACTTTTCTCTTCCAATTCTTCCAACACAAGAGTTGGAACCTCTTCTCTATCAGGGATTCTCAAACTTTAGGGTGCATATTAATTGTCTGGACGGCTTGATAAAATACACATTAGTGGGCCCCATTCCCTGACTTTCTAGTCTGGGTTGAGGCTTGAAAATTTCTGGGTTGAGTTTCTAGCAGGTTCCCAAGTGATGCTGATACTGTTGGCCTGGGACCAAAATCTCACAACTGCTGCTCTAAACTATGGGCTTTGGGCTGTAAGGTGGGCAGGCAGTCAGGGTAGCTGAGACTTGAAAAATTGTGCTGTGAAATGGGGGCTGGTTATAGAAGTCCATTCATTTATTTATGCATTCATTTACTCAATAAGTATTTAATAACCACCAGCTATGTACTTGGCATTTGTTTTGGTGCTAGAGATACAGGGGTAACCAAAGAAGTGATAAGATAGGGCTCCGGGTGAGTTCATATGCGAATTTGATTTATCCCTGGGTCACCAAATGGGCTGACCTTGATCTTCTAAAATTCTGCCTCCCTCAGATTAGGCTTAATCCAAGATTCTGAGCCTCCTGGTCAGGGTCATAAGGCATTCAGCTGTCAGGAGAGACAGCAAGAGTCTTTATATAACTTTAGGAAAGAAGTACCACAGACTGTTCTGGAACCCTACTAGAGGAAGGCAGTGACTGCACTACTTTTTATATGAATCCTGTTTTCCCAAGTTGTCCAGATGCAACTGTTACTGATTTATCCTTGGTGTGGCCTCCATGTTTGAGGGCCTTGGTATTGATTTAGAGCAGTGGTTTTCACCCCTGGCTGTATATTAGTCTAATTGGAGGAGACATTAACAAAATCTCAATGTTCAAGCCCTTTCCTAGACGAATTAATTCAGAACTTTTGGAGTGAGGCCGGGCTAGATATTTTGTAAAAGTTCCCTGGATGATTCTAATGTGTAGCCATGGTAGAGATCCTCTGCTATAGAATGATCTGAATTCTCAAAAGCTGATCTTAAGCACTTGTGACCAGCATAGATCCCCAGAGGTTGCTGTTGCTGGAAATGGATCCCTAAGGGTCAGGGTGGCAGAGATTCCAGGTGACTTCCTAAAACCTGATGAGCCACTGGAATGTGATAGATCTGTTGATTCGCAATGAATTGTGTATGGCCATTGGCATCCTGAAAGGTTCCAGAAACATTGGTCCTTCACTAAGAAATAATTGTCATGGTTAGATTTGCTTATTTCTGCCCCCCTCGCCCCGTTTCATCTTTGGGGGTATAATGTCATGGTTAAGAGCCCATGGTTAGAGACAGAGCTGATTTTGATTTCTGGCTCTATTACTATCACATGTCCTAGCCTTGTGACAATTCTCTAAGCCTCAGTTTCCTCATTTGTAAAACAAGGATGCTAGTACCTAGCTCACAGGATTGTTGAGAGTGAGGGTTAAATCAGCAAATATGTGTAAAGTATTAGCACGGTGCCTGGATCATAATAGGTGATCAGATAATTGTCTGGAAGATCGAATATCAAATACCCTCTGTGGTCACCTCTGGGCTGTGGGGTTGGGAGGGTGCAGGAAATGGAAGACTTTCACATTTTATTTTATACCCTTCTGTATTGTTTGAAATTTTTAGATGGCATAATTTACCTTTTTAAGTTTTGGAAGTGTCAAAAAAAAGACAAAATACGCTGACCCCCATGTCATGATCCCAGGGAGTCTCCAAGTGGGTTCAGAAGTCATCCAGCTTGTGCCCCCAACAAGTCCAAGAAACTCTGCTACCATCACCCTGCGAGGGCTCGCTCAGTTTCCACTGTACAGTCTCTAGGGCAGGATTTTATTTTTCATACAATTTGAAATGCTAGAAAGTTGTCTTTCTATATTAAACCTAAATCTGTCTGCCTGTGATGCCCTCCCATTAGGCCTACCTACTTTGCCTCATGGAGCCACCCAGAATAAGCTTAATAGATTCTGCTGTATCTGATACCTTATGACAATCCTTGATATGTTTAAAAAGAGTTCTCCTGTTATTTTGAAATTAGTTCTCTTCAGAAAATCCCAAGATGTTTCAGCTGTTCTTCAGAGGACATAGCTTCCCTATACTGTTACAGATTGGGTTCCGTGGAAATAGACATCAAAACAGATTTTAGGGTACAAGGTATTTACTATGAGTTAATCTTTATGAAAGGATTGGGGAAAAATCAGATTGGAGACAGGAAGAAGTTAAACTACAATTCAGGCCCAACAAAATCTCAGCTATCCAGGCAGGGAGCTCTGGAGAGAGTATTACCTGTCAGAGTTGCCCAGTGGCAGGCTGAAATGGCCAGACATTGTGTGCCACCTCCCTCAGTACCCACTGTGGGAAGTGTCACCTTGGGTGATGCAGTTGAGTCTGTCTGCTAGCTATGTTCCTCACAACTGGGCAACAAGTCCTTCCTTGGAGAGCGATCTGGATTAGCATATTCCCATGTCTATCATATTGCATCCATTGTGCTATGTGGATTCATTTCTCTACACAAATTCAAGGCACAGGTCTTCCAGGAACCACTGGAGTCAGTGAGCCTCTCTTCCTGAGGGGAAATTTAGAAGAGGTAGGCAAGGGAGGTTAATTGGACGAACTCCAGCCTCCACTACTACAGTTGGTCTCAGGACCACAATTGGTACTGGGTTCTACACTATTGTGTGACAGTGTGCCTATCTCCTTCTGATGACCAGAGTCAATTGTCCCTGTCAATACAATAACTCACTCTTGCCTGTGTGTCCCTGGTAAGAAGTCCAAAGTGCCCAAGTGTCAACAGTATCTTATAATTCAGTACAAGTCTTGCTGTGTCCCCTGGAGGAGGTATTCCCCTTTAGGGAATCACAGCCTCTAACCCAACAGAGCCCTGAATTTCATGGATGGGAAGCACAAATTCCACCAATGGGTCTTGTGAGTGATGATAAGTAAGTGGTGTGTTAGTTCCCTAGGGATGCGGTAAGAAAGTACCACAGACTGGGTGGCTTAACAAAAAATTATTTTTTCATTGTTCTGGAGGCTAGAACTCTTGAGATCAAGATGTCTGCAGGGTCGGTTCCTTCTGAGGGCCACGAGGGAAGGATCTATTCCAGGACACTCTCCTTGGCTTGTAGAAGGCTATCTTCTCCTTGTGTCTTTATATTGTCTTCCCTCTGTATGTATCTGCGTCCAAATTTGCTCTTCTTATCAGGATACCAGTCATATTGGATTAGGGCCCATCCTAATGACTTCATTTTACCTTAGTTACTTCTATAAAGACCCTATCTCCCAATATGGTTACATCCTGAGGTACTGGGCATTAGGATTTCAACATATACATTTTTGGAGATGGGCACAATTAAATCTATAACAAGTGTGGTCACTTTTGCTTCCACTCCTTGGTTCCCAGACTCATGTACCCTTTGTATTTGGGTCACACCACCAAATGGAAGTGTCTCATTTGATACATATATGGTACCTTGTAGGACAGTTCCCTGTCCTCACCAATTATGGCATGTGAGAAGGTGCTTTTAATTGTGCCTTCAGCAGGCCATTCCAATGATCTGTCAGATCAGCAGGTTCTGGGTGTTATAAGGCCAGTGGATCCCATGGTCATGGTCCCACTCTCACACATTTTGTGCTGTAAAGTGACTCCCCAGGTCTGATGCAGTGCTATGTGGGTCCCTATGCTGATGAATCAAATACTCTATAATCCCTCAGAGAGTACTGCTGGCTGTGGCTCTGTAGACAGGAAAGGTGAACTCGTAGTATCCCTGTGAGAATAAATCACTAGTCTTTCCAAGCAGGGAAGGCTCAATATGGTCAAATTGCCACCAATTGGCCAGTAGGACTCTTTAAGGAATAGTGCCATAGTGGGGGCTCAGTGTTGGTGTCTGTTGCTGACAAGTTGGATATTGAAAGGCAGTAATAATTAGACAGGGCTTCTTAAGTGGGAGTTCACGCTGTTGGGCCCATGTGTAGCCTTCATCTCTGCCACAATAACCTCTCCATTCATGCACCTATCATGCCAGGTTTGGGAAGTCCGATGATGAAGGCTGACTAAGGTCAACTGGCCAAATCATTCCATCAACTTGTTTATTCAGTGCCTCTTCCACAGTAGATGTTTTCTGATGGATATTAACATGTGATATAAATGTCTTCACAGTTTGTCCTCACTTCCACAAACCCATCCACATACCTCTACCACTGACCTCCTTGCCCTCTATATTCCCTGTCTTTCTCCTTCCAGGACCCTAACCAGCTGGCCAGACCATTCATGACTTCTTTTTCTGTAGAAAGTGAATGACCAGGTACACTGTTTAAAACTTTGCCCATTGGGAGTATTTTTCTTTGCCACTGTCTTTTGAGGCCATCATTGAGGGAGACTGTACTGCAAGTACTGTCCATTTTTCACTAGCACCTACATACACCCACATACACCCACATATGGATACTTGTGCATCCATAAACTGAGCTCAGGCTTTTTACTCCTTTATTAACTAGTGGTATGGGATCCCTTATATGACCATGTCAGCTAATAGAGGGCTCTGGATCAACAGTGGTGGATGCCATGAGGATCTGGGCTACCTGCTCATGCACCTTTCCTGTGCCCTCTGGTCCTATTTATGCTTAATTCAAGATGTACTACTTCCATCTCATGAAGAATTATTGACGGGCCTACCTAATCTTGTGACTTGGTACATCGGACAGAACACAGACCATGGGGGAAATTCTGGACTCATGGACTCTTGAGTCTAATGGTCAGGTATTCTGTGTCTACCAGGACGCAGTAGCACACCGTAAGTTGTTTTTTGTTTGTTTTGTTGTAAGTTCTTTAGGTCTTCACTGCTGTTGTCGTGGTCTTGCTCTAGAACCCCAGCAGTTTGTTTTGTGGCTCTTTCACTGGTGCTTGCCAAAGCCTGCATGTGGCATTGTTTCTTACCATTGATACCTCCAACAACATAGGGTCTGCTGGACCACATGGTCTAAGAGGCAGGATTGCTTGCACTAGAGCCTGGACCTTACGCAAAGCCCTTTCCTACTCTAAGTCCCAATCAAAGCTGAAAACCTTCCATTTCACCTAGTATACGAGCTGGACCTACTTTTCTAGGTGTGGAATAAGCAGCCCCAGAACTTAAAGGGGACCATCAGATGTTTTGTTTCCTTTTACATTGTAGGAGATGCAAGATACAATAATTTGTCTCTTGGTTTGAAGGGGGTGTCATAGCACACTTTTGACCATAGGGCCCTTAACATTTTTATAGATGTGGCAGGCCCTGAATCGTCATAGAGTTTATCTCCTACCTTCTGGAGGATTTATGTCTTACCAAGGCCTCTAACTCCCTTGGTACCTCTTCCTCATTCATACCAATTAACATGTCATTGATACAATGGATCAATGTGATGTTCTGCAGGATGTCCAAACGGTCCAGACTTCTTTGTACTGTATTATGTCAAAGGGCAGAAGAGTTAACTAGCCCTGCATCAAAACTATAAATATATATTGTTGTCATTTCCATGTGAATACAGCCCTTTCTGATCCTTTTTTCTACTTGGGACAGAAGGCGTTTGTCAAATCAATGGCTATAAACCATGTATCAAGGTCATATGAGTCTTCTTTAGCAAAGATCCACATTTGGCAAATTAGTTACAATCAGGGGCTACTATCTGGTTGAGCTTGACGTAGTCTACAGGCATCCTTCAGGAACTATTGAGTTTCTTCAAGGCCAAACTCGTGAATTAAATGGAGAAATGATGGGGACTATCATGTCCTTTAGATTTTTAAGAGTGGCTCTAATTTCTGTCATTTGCCTTCCCCTCCTGTGATGCGATATTGTTTTTGACTTACTATTTTGGTCGAGGAGCATTTTATCAGATGCTTCCATTTACCTCTACTCACTGTGACAGTTTTTGCTCCATAGTTCAAGGACCCAATTTGGCCATTGCTTCAGTTGCCAAGTATGTCAGTCTTAATTATACATTTGGACAAGGGGTAAGGAAATGATCAAATGTGTCCACAGATCCAGGGGATGTGTTGTAAACTGGACCTTAGCCAGCCCTTCTATGCCTTCACTCCAACAGTGAGGACAATAATAACACTTCAAATCTCTGGGTTTCAATGTCAGTTTAGACCCATGATCCAGGATCCTTGAAATGTCTGAGTGTACCTTCACTTGGGTAAATGGCTGTAGGTCTCTTTGGGAAAGGACTGAGGGAATCATTGCTGTGTGTACTTGCCATAATTTGGCAGAGACCTTCCTTCTGTGGACTGAACCTCTTTAGTCAATGGGTCCAGGTCAGAAAACTGGCTCAGGTTTAGAAATTGGGCTGAGAATCATTAATTTTTATTGGAGTGACTGCATTTGTGTCCCAGTCATCCATTTCTTCTGCTGGTACAAACTGAGTAGTATCCATGTTCTTTACCCGTCTATTTTTCCTAAGGATCTTACGTTTTATTGACTATCTCCGTAACACTTTTACATCAGACCCCCTTGACTGCCACTCTGACCTTGCCAGCTGTTATGGTAGTCGTGACCTTGTAGCTTCTGGCATTTAAGCTCCGCCACTTGGCCTCTATAGTTTTGGCGTCTTCTCATACACATTACTATCAGCAAGCTAAGTTTTGCAACTGCTTCTCCTACTATCAGCCCCAGTCTGCAGAGAAGATCCACCACTGATGATGGTGATGGTGATGCTGGTGCCCCTCTTGTCAGAGCATTCTTCATGGCCTCAGTACATGGTGTGTCCCCAGGTCGGTCCCATGGAACATACTCTTCTGATAGGTCTCTCTCAACTTTACAAAGTAGATTTGTTACTGCACAAAAAGGAGGTTCTCTGACTGATGTGCATAAAAAAAGCCAATTATTATGCCATTGGCTTTTTAGAAAGGAAAAGACTTTATTGTGAGGTCAATCAGCAAAGAGACAGGAGGCAAAGCTCTGAAATCTGTCTCCCCAGTTCAAGGTTTGGGGCAAAATTTAAGAGGTTAGGGAGAATGGGCTGGTACACAAAAATGCTGGCAGGGTAGGTTTCCATTGGAGGGCTTCAAACATTTATGGTAAGGATTTAAACATTTATGGTAATGTGTAGACGGGGCTTTAATACCAGATCTTCCTGGACAACAGACGCCTCACTTTTAATAAGAGTCTGACTTTCAAGTTCCAGTCATGTCCCTGTCTTTCGGTTCCTTGCAGGGGGGGAGAATCTTTGGTTCTGGTGTCATTTCAGGTCAATATTTTTTCCTCTGCACATGCTCTGGCTACATGACTTGCAAATTTTTTTGCTGACAGCCTCTGAAAAACAACTTTTAATCACTCCATTGATAAGATGGGGTCGGTTCGAACTGGTCCTAGTGGGCCTATGGTTACAGATCCGTTGTGCCATGACTATTTCTCTGAACCTTTTAATCCTTTCCTCCACCATCTGCCTTGGCACTTCTAACATTTCAACTGCACTCAGTATGAGCCATCACTTTTTTATGCTTTCAGGAGCTATCCTATTAGGGAGTTCACACCATGTCCTGGGGTTCTTGCTGGGGTGTTAAATCCTGTATTTCTGGAGAACACTCACAAGTCAACAGACTCTTCCAAATCCGATTTTATGATTTGCCTCCCCTTTATCAAGCGCTGTCAGAATCTAGTCCCATGTGTTACTCCCTGAGCTCCCGTGCTACTAGCTAGTTCTTGAATCTTCTATGGGGGTATAGTCCCTTTCCTCCCTTACCAGGCACAACACCTTCCCAGCTTAGTTATGTTGCAACTTAACCCTAGTCATAGGCCTAGTTGTCAGGAGAGGTTGAGTAGGGAGGAGATTCTCAGAAGAGTACCTGTTACCTTTTGAGTAGAGACTTCTGAATTATCCTCTAGCAATGGGATGGAGAACTAACTCTTACTAGATGGACCACTTCTGTAGGATCACAAGGTTCAGAAGTATCTGCTATTTCTTCCACCGAAGCCTGATGCATCTTAGTGCCTTCCTTTCCATGGGACCACTCTCCCAATTCTGGTGAATGTTTTAACAGTTGGACCACCACTTCGGGCCAGGAGCTGACTGTGCTCCACCTATTACTAGCGAGGGGATTCTCCCTGCCAGCCTGGCAGTGAGTGATCCAGCTCCAAGGCCTGTCTTATCGCCTGCTTTCTTGGACCAGTCCTCACACAAACTTCCTCATGCTGGGTTTTGTGGAAGCAGACACTAAGATGGAATTTAGAGTACAGGATATTTTTTAGGGACCAACACCTGTGAAAAGAAGCATGCTTGAGTAGAGCAAGTCCAGGTGCAACGCAGGCCTGGCAAAGCCTTGGCGAACCTAGTGAGGAGCTCTGGAACCAGTGTTGCCCTTCATAGTCGCCCTGTGGCAGGCTGAAATGGCCAGGCCTTTTTACCCATCACCTCTCACCCACTTTGCTCAATCACAAGATGATGGCAGCCTCTGGAAAGGCATTCCTTTGGGTCACTTTGCCCTCTGCAGGCAATCCCTCAGGTGAGGCAGCTCTCTGCATCTGAGGCAGAGCCTGAAGGAGCTGACAGCTGGTGTCTGCGTGTGACCCCACTCCCTGCAGGTGGGCAGCACGTCCTTCCTTGAAGCAGGATCTGGGCAGCGTGTCTCCATGTCTGCCACTTCCCCCACCCTTCTGGTCACCTGTGCCAGTACTGCTTACAGTTTGTGAACTATCTCATTAATCAAGATCAAGAGCAGAACACAGTATTACCACAGTGATTCTGTGACTAGCACACTGTGCTCTGAGACCAGCACCTCATTTGAGCAAGATCCAATAGATTGGTCCATACGCTCAAGATGGCATTTTCTTTTAGATTTTTAAAAATCATGTCACATTATCCAAATACACAAAGCTGCTGTGGAGAAGAGAAGATAAAATAGAGGTTATTAAAGCAATGCACAGCAGAGAGAAGGTGCGTGTTGGGTCAGGATGAGATTGATGGAAATCCGGGCCATGTTACTTACTTGATATGTGACCAGCACATATCCAGTTTTCCATAAACATTGGTGAGAGTCATTCTGAAGTGATTTAAAGAGATTTGAGTTCTCTAAGCCTCTTTCATTCTCTGGAAAATAAGAGTAAGAAGCACCTACCACAGGCTTGTTCTGAGAATTAAAACAGGATAATTATGAAAAGTTGTTCACTGATATATCACCAACACCAAAAACAGTATCTGGACCTGAGGTAGCACTCAAATATTTCAATGAATGTGTGCATGAATGAATCAATAAATTTGGTGCAAAATAAATGCCAACTTTTATGATTATGCACTAAACACTTTACCTGCATTAACTCGTATAATCTTTGTAACAATCCTATGAGGCAGGTATTTGTATCTTCACCATTTTACAGATGAGGAAACTGAGGCTCAGAAAGGGTAAGATTAGGTTGCCAGTAAGTTGGTGAGTCAGAATTAGAACCCAGATCTCTGTGTTTCAAAAACCTGTGATTTTTCTCGTATGCAACTTACAGTTTTCAACTACCTGTATCATCACACTGAAGTATTGACCAGGTAGTGGATCTCCTGCCAGAAGAAAAGGAATGGTCAACCTTTTCAGAGCAAGGCTTTCTCATTTTCAGAGGCTGAGGCTGCTGAAAATACGATAGCTCTTTAGGTTCTGTCAAGAATAGATGCCTTACTCTCAAGGATCAATCCCCTCTGTCTATCTTCTCAAAGAGCAGTCGCTCAGAATATAGACTTTTGACGATGGAGCAAGAATCAGTAGAAGGCCAAGGAGGACGTTTCATTCATCAGTCAAGGTTTAATCTTAGCAGTGAGACAACAGTAAAATGAGTGTTATATAACATGCTTTACACACTTTAAAAAGCACATCTTTCTACTGCTACCAGCTTTTCTTCCACTCTTTCTTAGCCTTCTACTGATGCTTGCTGGTAGCTTGGTGAATGGAGTGTGCTGGTGGAGGTGAGCATGCCCCTCCAAAGGGAATTACCCCAATCTCACCAGCACACTCCATTCACCAAGCTCAAGTCCACTGAATAGCTTCTGATAAAACACTGATTTCAGGACACTCGAAGAGCCAGTTTGGAGCTCTTCTCTTTCCTTCCTCTCCTATTTCCTTAGAATCTTGAATCCAGCAAAATCTCTCTTTCCGGCCAGGTGAAAGTGGGCCATAGTTAGCCTTGTCCAGAGCTCTCAAACGCACAGCCAGCCCTAGATCTTCATCTTTAATCTTGGGACCAGGATCTCATGTGCTTTTGAAAGTGTGTAAAGCATGTTATATAATACTCGTTTTAGTGTTGGCTCACAGCTGAGATTAAACCTTGATGGATGAATGAACCTTTCATATCTAAAGGCAATGGCTAAGTATTAAAATCCTTGCACTGGCAGCAGTACGATAGCGCACATGCTAGGAAAGTGTAAGGAGCTTTAAAAACAAGCATTCTCTGCTAATTTTAGCTTTCCTACACTGAAAGAAACTCTAGCTCCATGGCTCCATACTTAGGAAATAATGAAAACAGCTCTGCTCTTTCTCCTAGTAACCAAAGTTTGGGCAGGGGTGGGGATATTCACCTTGTTCTTCATTTTCTCACATAGTGTTAGCTTTTTTCCAGCTAGCCACTGTCAGATCATTACCTCACTATCTACACACTGTATCAATTACCATTATCATCACTAGCATCATAATCATCATCATTATAGAATATGATGCTACCCCTGCCTGAATATTCTCCCCTAAGCCTGTTTTCTGTGGGACCCCTTGCCTAAACCACTGCAGAATTATTCACTCTGACAGTTAACTGCCATCATTCACTCAAAATTGAATGATATTATGTTCTTTCAGTCTAGTGTCTGCTGCTTTTCTTCTATCTTGACTTTCACAAAAGAGAAAAGAAATATATGTATAGCATTCACCAACAAATCAATTTCCTCCACCTTCAAAAAATATCAAGAATGTGATCGTATGTATACAATATTTTATATGTGTATAATCTCTGGCCTAGACCACAGCCACGGCCACCTGACTGGTCTCTCTGGTCATTCTAAGGTATCACTCTTGCCCTGTAGCGTCCATTCTTTCTCCAGTAGCAACCTGAATGATCCTTTATTAATGTAAATCAGATCACGTCACTCTCCTGCTCACAAGTGTCTAACCATTTCTAGTTACATTTAGAATAAAAGCCATATTTCTTGCCATGTCCCATGAGGCCCTGCATGGTCTGGGCCCTACTGACCTCTTAAGCCTCATTTCCTCTCACTCTCTTCCTGCCTTCCTCTGCCTCATCCATTCTGAAGGAAATGGGATAAGGTGAATGTTATAGGATGCATCATGCGACTTTTCCTGTGGTCCTGGAAAATTGACTGAAGCTCAAAACTGGGGGCAGTGGGAGTTAAGTAAATTAATAATAATGAAAGCTCACAATTATTCATCACTCAGCGTGTGCCAGGCATGCTTCTAAGTGCTCTCGCATGGATCGACTCATTTAAAAACAACTTCATGAAGGAGGCACTATTATCATTCTCATTTCGGAGAAAAGGAAGCCAAAGTACTGAGATGATGTGTAACTTGCCTGAAATCACACAGTGAGTGCTACGGCCAAGAGTTGGTTCCAGGTGGTCTGATTCTGGAGTCCTTGCCCTTCACAGCCACTTTTCAGCTGTTCCTCACAGTCTCAAGGGATCAGCTAAGGAGCTACCTAACACACCTTTCCAATACCTGGTAAGAGGTGGCTAAACTGCCCCTTTAGACCACATGTTCCACCCCATCCACCCTAAACAAGCAGAAAAATGGGACTTTTTGAAGGCAGGATAGTCTTGGAAGACAGGGATTTTTTTTTGGTGTCAAGGGTGAATTTTATGTCTATGTCTTTTTTTAAAAAATATTTTATTGAGGTCATGTTGGTTTACAACAGTGCATAACTTCAGGTGTACATTATTATATATGAGTTTCTGTATCGACTGCATTGTGCTCACCAACAATAGTCCGGTTTTTATCTGCACCATACATATGTGCCCCTTTACTCCTTTTGCCCTCCTCCCCAACCCCCTTCCCCTCTGATAACCACTAATCTGTTCTCTTTATCCATGTGTTTGTTTATCTTCCATATATGAGTGAAATCATATGGTATTTGTCTTTCTCTGTCTGGCTTATTTCTCTTAACATAATACCCTCAAGGTCCTTCCATGTTGTTGCAAAGGGGACGACTTTGTCTTTTTTATGGCTGAGTAGTATTCCATTGTATATATATACCACATCTTCTTTATCCATCCATCAGTTTATGGACACTTGGATTGCTTCCATGTCTTGGCTGTTGTGAATAATGCTGCAATGAACATAGGGGTGCATAAATCTCTTTGTATTTTTTATTTCATGTTCTTTGGATAGATACCCAGTAGTGGGATAGCTGGATGGTATGGCATTTCTATTTTTAATTTTTTGAGGAATCTCCATACTGTTTTCCATAGTGGCTGCACCAGTTTGCATTCCCACCAGCAGTGGATGAGGGTTCTGGGAGAGAGAGGATTTGTATTAGGGGGTAGTTATCAAGCCAAGTTGGGGGCATTTTCCATCCCACTTCATGGAGGGCAAAAGACTCCTCAAATTCAAGCCAAATGAGACTGAACTGTTGATATGTCCTAGAATGGCAATTGCATCGAGCTCTTTAATGGCATGGGCTATGTCTTTTTGGGTCTCTGTATCTGCAATTCCTAGTACCATACCAGACACAGGATAGGAGCTTGGTACACAAGCGACTGAGGCACAGCTGTGCTGGAGCATTTGCATATCAAGCACTTCCTTCAGCTGGCTGGGGAGCACCCAGCAAATGAAATGAATGGTTTGAGCCTTGAGCTGCTTATGATCTAAGGGACATAGACAGGGAGATAGAAAGCAGAGAGCAACTGCAAAAAAAAAAAAATAGACAAGTACAAAAACACCCAGAGAAAAGTCCAGTTGCCAAGTATGAAAACTAAAGGAAACCAGCAAGGAAGGCTTAATAAAGGTTGCAGTTATTATTGTCTTCATTTAGTGGATGTCAAAACAAGATGCAGAAAGATGATGAAGGCCATGGATTTATGCCCATAGTGCAATCAGACATGCCAGGAAGATGCAGTCACTTTTATTTGCTGGGGTCCATCTCCTAATTCTTGTGATTGACTGGGACTCAAAGACATGGGAACATTATTACAGGCAAAATCATGATAATGAAACTTGCTGGAGAATAATGACTACATCTTACAGCTGCATCTTATTCTACTACATCTGTGCCTATCGACTCAGTCAGCAGTCAAGAGACACTTGAGTAATTGTAGCTAGAGTTAGAGAGGCGGCCAGCTATGGCCCCTGCAGCAGGCACTGTAGCATGGAAAATGGAGTAAGGAGGTGTGGGAGAGGAATTGACTTTCAACAAGAACCATGGACAAGGGGATTAGAGAGGCCTCTTGACAAATAGATGGCAGGGTAGTATAGACTGGGTTATAATCTAGGGCATTGGAGTCATACTATCTGGCTTTAAATTCTGACTCTGTTTCGTAATAGCAATTAACTTATTAATTCTGGCACTGGCATGTGGTGTGTTAATTAACTCTTACTTGACTCTGTTTTCTCATCCATAAAATGGAACTAATAATAGTGCCTACGTCGTGGGATTGTTATGAGTGTTAAATAAAATAGTGTATGCAAAGTGCTTGACACTTAGCTAGTGCTTAACAAAACATGCTATTATTGTTATCTCCTACCTGTATTTTTCACACTCTGGTTTCAACCCATTAATAAATGAGAAAAATCATTTAGGTAGTCATGACCTGGATATTTCATTAATAAAATATCATTGATTAAAAAATATGAGTGCATTGAATGTTATAAGTATTGTTTCATGAAACTTGTTTCAGTGTTTACGTGCATGCATGTAAAACATACATGTATACACATGTAAATAAACACAGATACACACATACACACGGGTACACATGGAAATATGTACATACTTATAGATGTAAATATACATATATACTTATATAAATAAACACAAACCTATAAAACACATATTCACATGCATACACACATAAACACTTGCACACATATCACAGATACACAAACATACAGATACATGTTCAGGTATGCACATACTTGCACACATACATATATAAACATACTTATATACACACATATGAACATGAAGCATACTGATACATATAAACATACTCATACACATATATACATATAAATTCATGCACACAACGCAATACACACATTAGTGTATATATATACATATACACACATACTCACATACAGAAATACAAATGAACATACACACATACACAGATGCACAGACATGTGCTAACATACACACATATAATAGACACACAAACACGTAAGATATACACACCACCACATACACACACAGATACATGTTCACACAAATGCTAATGCACACACGTGTACACATACACATTCACATACATATAGACACATGCCACATACACAGCCTTGCACACACACATGTACCTACACAATACATATACATGCTCAAACCCACACACACACACAGCACTATCCTGTTGGCATGAGAACCAGGTTCTAGATTTCAGGTATGCCTTTGTCTCTGATCCGTGTTCAAACTAGATCAGTCCTCAGACCCTAGCACACTTTGTGCCAATGGAGAAAAACGTTTGATCACACCAGGAGCATTTTATAATCATTATCGGCAGATTTCATTACTGCTTTTCAACCATTTATTCATATTACCTACCAATGTGAAGATTTTTAAAGTAGCCTTGCCTGGAATTCATTTTCAGTCCTGCCTTTGAATCTGTAAAAGGAGAAACACAAAGCATCAGTAGCTACCTCTTCAGCAAAGGAAGGACACTTTCTGGAGTTACCAAGCTTGGACAGTTGCCACTCAGAAAAGACTGGTGACGTCAACAGTTCATGTTCAAAGCCTTAACTTCTGGGAGGTGTTTGGACTTGGGTTACATCACCGAAGCCCGACTCCACGAAACAGACTAAGTGCTGCTGGGAATTGTTTCAACTGGCTAATTTTGGAACAGTTGATCCCTAACGAGAATTCAAGGAGAAAGGGAACTTGCATGAGTGAAACCTATCACAAAAATGGACAGAGAAACCCCAAATTAGAGAGAAGGCTTTTAATATTTCTGTAACATAAACGAGTTTTAAAATGAGTGACTAGAGAAGATGAACTGTATTTTCAACCTCTCAAAAAAATGTGCGAAGGAGAAACCCACTGCCTTCAGGAGGGGAAGGAGGGGGAAATACTGGATCCTTCTCATGTGGTGATGGAAAAGGTTTGGGAAACTTTAGGCTTCAGTCCACATA
The DNA here is from genome assembly GCF_021613505.1 of Equus quagga. Classification (NCBI taxonomy): domain Eukaryota; kingdom Metazoa; phylum Chordata; class Mammalia; order Perissodactyla; family Equidae; genus Equus; species Equus quagga. The sequence continues at coordinate 12,729,139 of NC_060276.1, forward strand.
TGAAGGGTGAAGGATATGGTTAGAAAGGTTGAGGATGGAGAGTACCGGGTAGAGAGACCCATTAGAGATAGTTCACAAGTAAGAAGAATTTCGGACTCTACTGGCATATTTCTCACTTTACTTCTTTGACCCCTACAAAGAAATCATCCCTGTGCTGAGCTCTAAGGATACAGAGAAGAATGGAAGGCGGCTTCTGACTTCTAGAAGCATAAGTCTTACCCTACCCCTACTCTGCCAATTTGAAGCTTGTTACCCTGGAGCCTGTAGTAGAGACGGCTAACTGTCCACCAAATTCATGCTGCCCTTCCATTACATAGAGTGGTTGCTGGAAAGTGGCTGTCCAGCCAGGGACTGTATTTCCTAGTCTTCATTATAGTTTTTGATGGAGTCATGTCACTAGTTCTCATTAATAGTGTACGAGTGAAGAGATGAGTATCACTCCCGGGCCAATCATGTGCAGTTTTTCCACTCAATTTTTCCTTTTCACTTGCCTGATGCAGAGGAGAATGTGTTCTGGGAAGCCATGTGTTGAAGATAAAGGAGCCAAAAGGTAGGAGTCTGGGTCCCTGAGTCACTGCTTAGGAGAGAGCTGCCTGCCTAACAGGAACACCCATTTGGGCTTTTATGTGAGTGAGAAGTAAAGTTCTATTGTGTTTGAGCCTATTACACAGTTGAGTCTGTCTTTTTCTAGCAGTTATTCTCTAATACAAGTACCTTACGTGAGATGTATCTTTCCGGATTTATAGTTTAGATCAGAACTTTCCCTGACTTTGGTTGTTCTCTTAGTCTGTTCAGGCTGCTATAAGAAAATACCATAGACTAGGTGCTTTATAAAAAACAGGAATTTATTTCTCATATTTCTGGAGGCTGGGAAGTCTGCACTCAAGGCACTGGCAGATTTGTTCTGGTGAGGACCTGCTTCCTGGCTCATGGAAGGCTTTCTTCTCACTGAGTCCTCACATGGCAGAACAGGAGAGAGAGCTCTCTGGGGTCTCTTTTGTAAGGGCACTAATCCCATTCAAGAGGGCTCCACCCTCAAGACTTAATCACCTCCCGAAGGCCCCAGCTCCTAATACCATAACATTGAGGGTTAGGATTTCAACATGTGAATTTTGAGGAGACACAAACATTCAGTCCACGGCAGTCATGGATTCAAAGTAACGTGAGGCTATCTAAAAGCCTCTCTACTGATCTTGGCCATTAGTACTTGCGCTCTGCAAGTAGGCTGAAGATTTTTAATAAAGGAGAAAGGCAGCTAAATTACTATTGACCTTCAGATACTTTAGTTGGTGCCAAGCATATAAAGATTATTTATTTTGTTTAACAAACAATTAAAAAACACTCTGCTAGGCACTGTTATAATTGCTTTGATAAGTTAAATATTAACTCTTTCAATCTTCTCAACAATTCTGTGAGTTAGGCTCTATTACTACCTCCAATTTACATATGAGGAAACAGGCGCAGAGAGATAAATAATTTGCCAGAGGTTACACAGCTAATAAGCAACAGAGGCGGGAGGAAAACCCAGGCAAGCTGGCTCCAGAGCTCAGGCTTTTATCCACCACACCAGATTGCCTCCCATTAATGGAGGAATTGTTTTCTCTGCCCTACTCTTAGTGGAGGGCAGGTCTGAGACCTCCCCTGAACCTTAAAAGAGCTAGTGGTTTTTCAAGAAGTATTTGGGACGATGGTTTTGCTTTGAGCAGAAGACAGCCTCCAATCCCTGAATTCTTCCTGAATTAGAAAGTAGATGACTGCCACCTACTGCCTCCATGATACCATTTTGAGTGTTCCTTGGAGGTTGCATGTGTGCACGTGGAGGAAGGCAGCCAGCCCCACAGAGCTGCTTTGCCTCTGAGAATTAATAGGATCACAGTACACGGTGGTATGATTGCAAATAGAAATACTGCTCTGTTCAAACAAATCTGTTTCTTGCTTCATGCCAAGAACTTCAGTGGGTAAACTTGTATTCAAATTGGCCTTGATGCCTGGAACGTTGTTTCTTCTGTAACAAACCCTTGGCCTTGGCCGGATCTCCCTAGCCGTGACCCTAGTCAGTGAGTGTTCAGTAGGGCGGAAGTGGCCCAAGGCTCTGAGTTGTTAGGGGTCTGCCAGGTGTTTGGGTGAGAGGAGTGGAGAGAGGTAAATATCAGCAGCGATCATCTCCTGTCTTCACTGACACTGAAGTTGGGTCATTAATTCTGACACACTCCTTTCCTACTTCCTACTTAGAAGTTCCTGTGGGAGTCTTACAACTCTTTTCTCTATCGGGTTTTATTCCTAAGGGTTGAACTCTCACTACCTCCTCTAACCCCATTACTGAGGCACTCCTTCACCCTTGTCTTTGCCTCTATCACTTCTTAAAAAATCTCAAGAACATGATGCTTCTACATGTTTATATTTCTACATATAAAATATAAGAATTTAGAGCATCAGAGCTGGAAGAGCGCTTAGAGATGATCTTCTACCCAAACCCCTTCATGTCATAAATGGGGAGACTGAAGCCTGGGGGAGGGCGATCTACCGCAAAGGCCTATGGGAAGCGGAAGTGAGGAAAACTGCTACTAGGGTTTGACTTGTGTCCCTAAGTTATACTGATGAACCGCATCTGCCTGGATAGAATGGCGTGCTTTGGGGTTGGCATCCTAAGCAGTGTACTTGGCCGAGTCCAGACTACTGTTCAAGGGGCCCTATGGTTTAGTGAGTATTCTGGCCTGGTAAGAAAAGGTTACAATCCAGTGCTAAAAAGTAGAAATAGTAATGGATGCCAAACGTCAAGTCCCCTACTCTAGATCAGATGTCATCCTGTGTGCTTACATGCTCGATTTTTGAGGCAACTAAGGCTTAACTATCACAGCTATATTATTTCATTTGAGCTGCACAGTAATCTTCCAAGGTTGGTTTTATTATCTTATTTTACAAAAGAGTAAACTGAGGCACAGATATATTAAATAACTTGCCAAGGGTCACGTAGCAAGTAGTTGCAGACCCAGGATTCACATCTGGCTCCATCTAACTTCACAGCCCGCATGTTAAACACTGAGCCAAGTGAGAAGTGCTTGGCCACAGTGAGACTCTCAGATGCTCCCAGAAGTGTGCCTAGATTGGCTCCTTCTGACAGTTCTTGGCTCATTTTCTTTGGGATAATTACTAGTAGCATCTAAGGACCATGCCTTGGCTCATGACCAGGCCTTAGCATGGACCCCATGAAGAAGCAGGAGTTTGGCTTTCACAGCCCATTGTTCCCTAGTAACTTCTCTTTTCCCCTGTGACCTGCTGGCAGGTGGCCTGTTGAAGTTGCTCTACAAATGATCTGCACCATAAACTCCTTCACTCTAAGGTACTGGAAAGTTTATGGATTTGGTTTCTGAGTAATTATCGCATTTCAAAAAGAAACCGTTTGTTTGAGTTTTCATTTTATCCCAAAGGGAGAGGGCTGGCTCATGAATGGTGAAACCTGTAGCATGCTTGGATTGTGGGCAGGGGAGGGAGAGAAGAGTGGAGTTCTCCTCACTGGAATAAAACCTCATCTGGGAAAAAGCTGCGGTTTCTATCAGTACCATCTAAGTCTCACCCTCTCCATTCCTTTAACCATATAGTGAAGAAGGAAAATGAGAAGTAAGTTTGTCTCCTCTGAATATGTTCTGGAATGAAGCCGTGTGTCCTGGCACTTGGAGAACTGTGCAAAGTCCAGTGATAATGGCTAATATTTGTATAGCAACTATTTGTCTTGTGCTGTTGTAAGTGCTTTATATATACGTTAATTCACTTAATCTTCGCAACAACCTTAAGAGATGGGTAAATTTTCATTGTTATCATCACCATTTTACAGATTTAGAAACAGGCACAGAGAAGTAATGTAACTTGCTCAAGATCACACAGCTAGGAAGTGGTGAAGCCAGCGTTGGAAACCCAGGCAGTGTGACTGTAGAGTGCGTGCGTGTGATCATCACACCAGCCTACTTCAGGGAGAGAAGAGGCGGCCAAAGTGTGATCCTGCACGTCTTTTGAGGACAGGCTGTGTGTGCTCTGACTCTAACTTGGCCGTGGTACTTGCCAGACCATTGACAAAGACTGGCGTGTGATGCACTGACCTTTATGCTGTGTGTATGATTGTTCGCTTGTCTGCCATCCTTGTCCTGTGCTGCTCATGTCAGGGCTACCAAGAACAAGAACGGTCAACATCAGGGAAATCAACATTCTGCTTTGTCCTCTTTCTCTAGCAAAACTGAAAATTGAGCCCTTTATTTCTAGTCAACTGTCTCTCCTCTTGCTAGGTCTTTTGTGGACCAAATCAGCTTTTTGTTCAAATGAGTGAAGAGAAAACCAATACTCACTTTGTTATGTCTTCTCCGTGGGAGAAAAGTGAGCATGCATGTTTAACCGTAGTGTAGTCAAATACTCTAAATTGGACTGGTTCCAAGATAATTTTCAGCTATAAAAACATATGATTCTGCATGTAAAGATTGGGAATCCTAAGCATTTTTGCAATTTCTGCCAATTGCAATAAAAAAAAAATTTCAAGTCCAACCTCAAGAATTTCATAGTCCCGAGCACACGGTGTCACAGTAAAGAAGAAGCAAGTGGCAAGGAAAATTTGATATTTGTCGCCCTATATTGAGAAAAAGACAAGTGGTTTTAAATATTATAAATGTGTTATTTTTAGAAGGCCCCAAACTCTCACTCACTCTCAGTTTAGAAGGCTGATCGAAATAAAATAAATAAATAGCAATGGTTTCTGCTTAAATTAGGTCTTTCTCAGTTTCCATGGCATCCAATCTGTTAGCACCAATATTCTTACCAGGATCTGTGCTTAGCCTTTACAATGGCAATATTTGCTTTAAGGTTTATGGGACATTTTATAGCTCAATGCGTTCGATTATACTCAAGGAAAGAGAGGATTTGTGGACGCCAGTAGGTGATGCTGTATTTGACGCCTGGCGTTACTGTTTGGTCCTAGCCTTCACACGAGTCTGTGGGTAACTGGGATTTGATAGAATTACAGATGATATGTTTACGCTAAGTGCTCAGTCTCTCGCTGCACTGTTCTACAGCAGCCACTGCAGGTAACATTCATAGGCTAACCCTAATAAGAGGGTACTCCAGGGAAATCATTCCAATGCAGAGAATGCGGAGACAACTAGGGTTTGAGCAATGTGTAAATCTTCATTTTGCACTTGAAGAAGCTTAACTGCAAGGCTCAAGAGAACTTTTTCATGTACCAGTGGCTCCACACTAAATTTAATTCCTCAAGCAAACAAACAAACAAACAAACTAACTAACTAACAACCATACAAGCAGTACCTTTGTAGGCCTTCCTTAGAAAGGGAAGAAAATGTAATTAAACTAATATGTGCAATTTCCAAAGAAACTGACAGGAAGGGAAGTGTGGACTTATTTGTTAAAATATACATGACAGTGTGAAATAAAAGAAGGTATGATAAATTTAGCAGGTGGAATGGCCTTCGTTCTTCTCTGAACATATCACTTAAAAATAATATTCCATTTAGAAAATATGCAAGTCCCACATTTTATAATCACTCCAACTCTCAAAGTTTATTCATAGTGATTTCTTATTAGTTGACATCTCTTAAACCTCATGTCTTCAGTTTCTTTTTTAAGTTTTCTGTTTTTCAATCAGATTGCAATTGGAGCAACATCTTTGGGAAGATCAATTTAGGTAGGTCCTTACCCTTAGCTTCCTCGTCTTTAAAAGGAAAAGGCTGCATTAGAATGCAGATTCATAATCCGGGCTCCATGGGTGGGCTTCACGGGGCTCTCTAAGCCCCCCGTGAAACTGTATGCAAAATTCTGTGTGTATGTATAAATACTTATGTGCAGTGTTCTAAGGAGAGAGGCTGTGGCTTTCATTAGACTCTCAGAAGTTCATGTAATCCCAGAAAATTAAGAATTTCTGAGTTAGATACTTTCTAAATTCCTATGTAACTCTAAAGTTCAAAGAGATTTGCTAAGCAGATTTATTACAGCTCTTCCTTAGTTGAGGGGAGGATAATGGGAAATTCAACAGGCAGCCCAGCGAAGGCTGTATCATATTTTCCATGGACAAGCATAATTGAAAATCTGTCTATGTAATCACACAATCTAATGTATGATTTTAAGCTGGAGAGAGAAAAGTAATAAGGACCAATAAATTCCAAACCCCAATAATTTTAAGTCAAGTTAATAATGCTAAAAGATTTCTTGAAGCCCACTTTATTTTCAGTGTTGTTTATCATCATGCTAACTACCTACTTCTAATTCTTTTTGCATATCCACGGATATCCTATGGACTTTCAGAGTAAGCTACTCAGAAACAGAATAAACATGTGAGGGAGACAAGATGAGAATGAAGCTGACTATGATTGCAACTAGGTCAAATCTATTAATATGTGATATTTATGTCTCTGCATGGTTGAAGCTGCAAATCCTTTTGCATAACACTTCCTCTTTGATAGAAAATTTCTCACTCAAAATACTTCAATAACTTCATTTTAATTTTTATCACCCCCGAAAAGTTCATTTTTAAATGGAGCAGAATGTTATCATGCTGAAATAGATGTTGTTGGATTACATCACTTTGTATGGTGTGAAACTCCCTCTCTAGAGTTAATTTCACTACTGCGTATCAGAAATGTGCCTGTGAACTTGAGGGGGTGGTTAGAGGACAGAGCTAATGAGGACAAGGTCACAGGTTCAGTCTCTGTAAGAGTATTAACTCAGTTACGTTCCCTGACCCTATGGTACTAGACTGTACCCCAACCCTGGCCAGAAGACTCTTGGGGTCAAGGGAATCCAGGGAAGAGAGGAGATGACGCAGTGTAAACCCATCCTCCATGACTAGGGAGACAGCTCAAAGAACACACATTTCAGAATCTCCCAATGTGAGTGTTGGAAAGAACCTCAGAGCTCTTCTTTTGTTTCCTTCCCATGAGGTGTGCGATAATTTTGTCAAGGAGTTATCCAGTCTCCTCTCGAATACCTCCAGTGACAGAGAACTCATCGCCTCCCAGTACCACCCATTCAGTCTTGGAACAGCTCTGATAAATTCTTTCTTATGTGAATTACAACTGTCTGCCATTCTGTAAACTGGTCCTAGGCCTTCCTTGTGGGATTAACAGAATAAGACTTCAAGCCAATCCTTTGCAGGTTGGAAAACAGCAGCAGAGTTGAAGTAAGGACTTCTGGCTTTACCTCCACATTGCTATTCTTATTGGCTTATGTCAGCAGAGAGAGCCCTTGCTTAGAGATGCGAGCATTTAAGCAGAGGTTTCGATTCCTGTATATAAAGGACTTGGGGTATAGCATTTGGGGAGGGAGGCTAAATTCCCTTCGAGCTCTTGAGGCCGGTTTCACATATAGTACACAGCTGGGTGACACAAAAAGGACCACTAAGGAGGCATCTATCAACTCTCAGTCTGCAAAGAACACTGCAATGGGGCACTGTCTCCAGGCAGGAGATTTGGAACATTAATGGGTGGTCCAGACCAATCTGTCATTGCTTCTCCAGAGGGCCTAGTGAGGAGACCTTTGAATGACAAGATTGATGTTTAATCCCTCCAGAAGACTTGTACTCATGTATTCATCCATTCAAAAAGTATTGACTGCAGGCCTTCTGTGCCCTAAGTCTTAGGGATACAGTGATAAGCAAAACAGACAGGACCAACTGGGGGATATGGACATCAAACCAACAATCACACACAGTGATATATAATTCCAAACCATAGTTAGTGATAGGAAAGAAAATTACAGATTGTTTTCAGAGCATAGCAGATCTGACTTGGTTGAGGGATTCAAGGAAGGCTTGCCTGAAATTTGAGTTAACATATAAAGGATAAATAAGAATTAACAGTAAAGGGTGTAGAGATGAGGGAAGCATTTCAGACAGAGGCAACAGCATATGCAAAGGCCCTGTAGGAGAGAGGTGTAGGAAGAAGCACAGAATATTCAAGGAACTGAGAGAGGACCACTGTAGGTGAAATTCAGAGATGAGGAATGTTGTGGTACAAGATGAAGCTGGAGGGGTCATAGGGGCCAGTCAGTGGAAGATCTGGCAGTCTATGGTAAGACCTGTGTGACTTTACCTTCTGCACTTCCCCTCACAAATTCTCTGCTCTTTTCAGCCAATGCCATGATCACCTCCCACCTTCAGTTCTCTACTTGTTTTATTCTTGTCCTCAGGAGCATTCTCCCTTCTCATCATCCATCTCCTACACAAAGATGTATTTTCTCATTCTCTGAACTTTGGCATCCGGGCAGTGCGGGGGAAGAAAGGGGCTCTAATGTATATTAAGCACCTACTATTCACCAAGCACAGTGCTAAGTCCTTTATATTTACAACTTTTTAACCCCTCGTCATAACGCTATGAGGTACTACCCTTTCCACCATCGTTCAGAGGGTGAAATTGGCACTCAAAAATCTTGAATAATCAGTCCAATGGCATATAGTAAACTAATAAGCCCAGATAGAAATTCAGGTTTGCCTGGTTCCAAAGATTCTGCTCTTTCTCATAAACCAAGTTGCTTCTATCTGCCTTTCTCATTGTTCATTAACCTCCTGGTGGAAGTGTCTGGGAGAAACCAATTTTGACATTAAGGTGACCATGTGAAACATGTCAGTTACTGGCATCAGTGGGATGCCATCCAGTGGGAGTTGAAGTTCCTGAGAATAAGAGCTCCATTCATGGTTCATAATGCCCTTCTATTCACAAGGAACCAAATGCAGTCATTGTGGGAGAAGCTTGTACACAGAACGTCTACTTTGCTATTACTCCTTGAAAGTGAGCACTTAATGCAAGTGTTTGTCAACATTTTCTAAGAAATTTTATGTGACCTCTATAAAGCTAATCTACCTCAAGACCTAGTCTTGGCACAAGGTCACATTTAAATAAACATTATTCTGAACATCAAGAAAAAAATGTGAAAAACAATTGTAATTAACATTATTGATATTGTCTCAGAATGCACCAAAGGGGATTCCAATCTCAATGTATGTCAAACCTTCATAAAGTTCTTTCTAAAACTTCTTTCTCCATGTCATTCTCTCTCAATAGCTTAACACAGAACAGAGACCTCAAACCTCTCTCCTTTTTCTCTCTCAATCTCTCCAAAGTCTTCCTGAAACCTAGCCTGTGTTGCTGACTCTTGTCTTTCTTGCTATTTTCTCTCATCTTCAGGATTTATTCATCTTTTTCTTGCCAGTACCTTTCTGCTCTGTCCAATGTAAATGCTTCGTAGTCAGGATGGCAGAAAAAGAATCTTCATAAATCAGGAGGAGGAGGAGATGCCCTGAGTATCTAAACATGAAGTTTATTTTTTCCTTCACATTTATTTTTGTTATGTGTCCATTTCAAAATTCTTTCATAAATACTTTGGTTTCCATTTTCTAATCTTGGCAGAGTCTGTCAATGCCCATGGATAGCCCTGAGCCACTCTGTACTTGCCAGCACCCCTTCATGGCTGGATCGGCCATGAGACTGGTTCCAGTATGTGGAATTTGAGTGAAAGTGACTTGTGTCACTTCTGCACCTAGATGGGTAAGTATCCAGTTTGCCTTTTGTAAACTCTCTTTCCCCTGTTTGTTTCCTGGATAATACCAGGTGATCTTGAAGCCACCAGATGGAAGCACTCTGAGTCCTTGAGTTACTGCTTAGAAGAGAATTAATCCATATTCCACTATAACGTGAGAAATAAACCAAGGGTGCATTGTTTGTTTCAGCAGCTAGTGTGAATGAAGCTAATAAATTATTTATATTTTAATTAAAACTCATTAATAAGTTCAAAATTATAGTGAAGTCTACTTTATCAATCTTTTCATCTATAGTTAGTGCTCTTTATGCACTAACCCAGGGTCATGAAGCTATTTTCTGATACTTTATTCTAGAAGTTTGATTGCTTTACCTTTTAGATTTAGGTCTATGATCTATCTCAGGTTAATTTTTGTACACAGCTTGAGGGTCACGGTTAGTTTTCCATATAGATATGCAATTGACCCAGTACCATATGTGGAAAAGGCCATCATTCTCCCACTGGATTTCAGTGGCCCCTTCACTGGATGTCAGATGTAGTAGATAATCTCTAAAATGGCTCCCAATGATCCCCACATGCTAGTTACTATTTACACCCTCGTGTAATCTCCTTCACTTAAGCGTGGGCTGGGCATAGTGACTCACTCCTAATGAACAGAATATGGCAAAAGTGTCTGGAGGTCACTTCTGTGATTAGGTTAAAAAAGGCTGTGAATTCTATTTACTCTCACTTTCTCTTATCCTTTCTCACTCTTCAGTAAAGAACTTTACATTTCCCCATTGTAATCTGGTGTGTGCTGTGGTGAGGCTGGAGAGAAGGGATGGTCATAGGCTTGCAAATGGCATAGTTTGTGGTGATATTGCTCAGAATAAGATGGTCCTGGAAAGACACCCCTCTGACAATTGGATTACTAGGGGGAGACTCCACCGGTTATCTTCAGGAGAAGACGTCACACAGGAGCCCCCAGGTGCAAGAGGCAATCAGATTGAATCCCCTGGTGCTGCACTATGTTGGCAAGGATGCCTTTATGGCAAAAAGGGAAGACCTTACCACATCTGGGCTATATGACGGGGAGCCAAATTTATTAAGATTTTGTTATCTGGATTTAGCCTTCTATCAACAATATTACTATCTATAAAATAGACTGCTATTTTCTATTTTTTATAAGATTTTGATTAAGAAAAGTCTGAGGTACACAATTTCATTTTTCAACAGCATCAGTTTTCTACAAGATAGACACAAGTCAAATAAATATCCCTTTGCCCCATCCCTGCCATCCCTCACCCCAGTCTAGAACCAAAACATATATTTAGAACATAAACTTTCAGAGGCCAGACAACATTCTTCTTTGCTTCCTGATAAGTGAGCTAGTCCACCGTTGCTTCAAAATGTTTCTGGTATAAAAGCAAGATTCTAAACACCAGAGACACAAGCTACAGTGATGGCTGGAGTGTGGTTGATTTTACACATGGGAAATTTTAAATCAAACCAGTTCTTCTCATTTTTATTTAACAGTTTCCTGGGATCCCCACATTCCCAAATCCTCTAGTTCTGGCAGGAGGAGCAGAAGGTATTTCAGTCTCCATTTTGCAACCTATTCAGTTGATGTGCTTGGGGGCATCCTTAGCCTCATCCTCTTCACGTGGCATGTGTCAGTGCTCAAAAATAGAGTGCAGGGGTCCCAAATTCCATCAGTTCCTGTGCAAAGGAAGATCAAATGAAAAAGAGGGGAGAGGCTCAGTTAGTCTATTTGGGCTGGGTTGTGTTCTTACTATGGATTTCCAGGGAAGGGAAAGCACTAGGGAGCGACTTTGCCACTTCAGGCAAAAGCAAAATACAGCAATTTAACTTCCATTTCCTAGGAGCATGGCACAATCCTGAATCCCTTACCTTCTATTATTTAATACTCACTATAACCCTGAGAGGCAGATACTGTTATCACAGGTGTGCAAATGGCTTAGACACAGAGAGATTAAGAAGCAGTATGAAATCACATAGGTAGTAAGTAGTTGATCCAGGGTTTGAACTCAAGTCCGTCTGATTCCAAAGTCCATTCCCATAACTCTCATGTGACACTAAGCTTTTATAGTAATAAGATGCTCAAGGGAATGAATGATACCACATTTTACAATGGGAAAATATGCAGCCATTACGAAAATGATTTAAAAAATGGAAGATATCCAATATATATTTTTGTTTATTTATATGCTTTAAAATGCCCAATAGTCACCTACCGCACGCCAGCCACAGTTCTAGGTGCTAGGGAATACAAATACCCTACCCTGGTGTAGCTCTTATCAGGAGGGTTTGGCACAGATAATAAGCGAACACAAATGCTGTCATTTCTGCTTGCAATAAGTGCTATGAACAAAATTAAATGGAGCTATGGGATTGGAGGGAGTGTTTTAGCTTGGGTGGACAGGGAAGTCCTCTCTAAGGAGGTGAGACCTAGGTGATGAGAAGACGGTCATTCTGCATTTCAGGCGGGGGAAACAGCAAGTGCAAGAGCACAGAGAAGGGAAGAGCATGTATGTTTCAGGGACAAAAAGAAGGGTACTGTGGCCCAAGAGTAGTGGATTGACTGGGTAGCAGCAGTGAGGGTAGTAGTAGGCGATGCAGTTTGAGAGGCCAGCAAGGGCCACATCATATAGGGTGTGTTAGGCCGCATTAAAGGGTTTGGATTTTAATTTTAGTGTTATGGAAAACCAGTGGTGTGTTTTAGATAGGGAAGGGATGTGATCTGGCTGCTTCCTGAGGATCGAATGTAGCAGAGCAAGAAGGGCGGCAAGGGGAACAGTTAAAGGCTATTATGGGTTATGGCCAAAGGAGAAGATTGGCAAATATTCTTCCCCCCAAGCAATTATAGGCCTGGCCGAAATTGACAAAATATCCATCTCTGATCTCTGGACTGTGGAAATTGACCAACGGCATATAATAAATTGAGAATTGTTTATTTAAGAAAAACTACTGAACTTCAGGTCAGAACAGGAGGAATTCAATGTTTCTTAGCCTGGGGCTGTCCCTATCTCCCCTACATTTATCAGTGCAGCAGTTCCACTAGGGTAGGACAAGCTGTGAACCAACAACTTTGCTTCCAGAAGTGGTTGAACTGGTATGGAGCGCAGCAGAGAAAACCCCATGTTCCTGGGAATTGTATGAAATGGAGGTGATCTTGGTGACAAACGAATGGAGGAAGGACAACATCACAGCCTGCCTGATGTGATCCTGGTTGGCAAGCAACAGCCTGACAGACTAATTTTAAACATAACAGGAAAACCCTGGAAATGAGAAACCATGGCGGGCCTTGATAAGCTCCCACACGTCTCTGGCCGTCTAGAAGGCTGTGCACATGCTTCAGGCTACATAAATACTGAGAGACCAGAGAGAGTCCTTGCTATCCATAGGGCTCTGGCCGAATGTGAGGCTTGGCATGTGACAGAGGAGACAAGAGAGGGCCTGCGAGAAAGTAGAAGCTGAGACATACCCATAAACTGCCTGAACTTTGAATGCAACCTCCAATCCACAAGCAGATCCACCAGCAAAAGGTAAAAGACTTTACTGACTCAAGGTGTTTGAGCACAACCTCTGACCAGTCATTGGCTGCTCACCAAGGTATCCGGACACTGGGGTGACCCATAAGAAGACAGCTTAAAAATGAAAAACAAAGAATTTTTAAAGACCTAAGCCAAGACATTAGTGGCCACATGTTTTAGGGGCAACAGACTTTACACAGTGAGTATAGAAAGTCCATAAACTAACAAAACACAGCAACAACAATCCCCTGGGGAAATCAATCTAGAGTTACTAAAGTTTTGTTGAAAATATCCAGTTTTCCACAAAAAATTATTAGACATTCAAAGAAACAGCAAAGTGTGAGCTATACTCAGGAAAAAAGCAGTCAAAGAAGCTGTCGCTGAGTTGGCTCAGATGTTGGGTTTAGCACAAAAGACTTCAAAGCCACTATTATAAATATGTTGAAAGAACTAAAAGAAATGATGTTTAAATGATTAAAACATGGTATGATAAAAATAACTCCTCAACAGAGAAACTGGAAGCCTCATACATTAGTGGTGAGGATATAAAAATGGTACAATTGCTTTGGAATAGGCTCATCAGTTTCTTAACACATGACTCAGCAATCCCACTCCTAGAAATATAACCAAGATAAATGAAAATATGTGCCCACAAAAACACACACATTCAAATGTTCATACCAACATTATTAATAATGTCCAAAGACCGAAAATAATCCAAATGACCATCAATACAGATGTAATACATAAACAAAATGTGGCATATCTATGCAATGGAATAGTATTTGTAATGAAAAGAAATGAACTATCAGTACATGCAACAACATAGTGGAATCTGAAAAACATTGTGATACCAGGCACAAAAACCCCTACATTTTGTATGATGCTCTTTATTGACATGCCATTAAAAGGTATATTTATAGAGACCCTAAACAAATCAGTGGTTGCCTAGGTCTGGGGATGGGGGGCACAGATTAACTGTAAAAGGCTGTGAGCAAACTCTTTAGGGCATAGAAATGTTCTAAAACTGGATTGTGGTTCTGGTTGCAAAACTCTACAACTTTACAAAAAGTCATTTTTCTATGCTCACAATAGATGAATTTCGTATTATGTAAATTATACTTGATAGAAGTGTTAAAACTAAAATAAACATTTTGTATAGTGGTTAAGTTTCCGTGCTCCACTTCAGCAGCCTGGGGTTCGTGGGTTTGGATCCCGGGTGTGGACCTACATGCTGCTCATTGAGCTGTGCTGTGTCGGCATCCCATATACAATATATAGAGGAAGGTTGGCACAGATGTTAGCTCAGGAACAATTTCCTCAAGTAAAACGATGAAGACTGGCAACAGATGTTAGCTCAGGGACAATTTTCCTCACCAAAAAACAAACAAAACAAAACAAACCCTAAAACAAACATTTTTTAAAGGCTGACAGATATCCAGTCTGGGAAGCCTCTTTGTTCCAAAGAACCCAAGACTCTCTTCCCTTGCTTAGAGTCACCAGGGCAGGCAGGAGGAACTGGTAAAAGGAACCCAGTCAACAGAAAGTGGCCAGATCTTAGAAACCTCTTTATTCTCATGGGTAAAAAATTTTTTACCCCGCCACCCAGAGACACCCGAGCAGTTCAGGGCATCAATAAGGGGATCCAACACACCCTTCCCTTGCCCCGCTGGAACACCTTGCAGCCTGACCTTGTGATACCCCTTCTGCTCCTGTTACCCTGCTCAGTCAGCACTAGCAGGAAACACAGGGAGCCCCAGAGGCCCCAGATAAATGAAGCAGATCAAAACACCACCACGAAGTCTCTGAAAACAAACTGCCATTGGAACCACAGCCCACAAAATTAGATCAAGACCTGCAGGCTAAAATGAAACAGTGTGACTGCCTGGTGAAATAAAAGAATTAACTAGTTCTCAGAGTGTCTTAACATCATTGAACAAAATGTCCAAGATAAACTTGAAAACCACCCATTGTAACAAGAACCAGAAAATCACAACTTGGATGAGGAAAGACAAGCAACTGGTGCCAACACTGAGATGAATCACATGTTGGAATTATGTGACAAAGATTTCAAAGCAGCTATCATAGAAATGCTTCTGCAATCAATTACAAATTCTCTTGAAACAAATGAAAAAATAGAAAATCTCAGCAAAAAAAATAGAAGTCATAAAGAAGAACCAAATGGAAAGTGTAGAACTGAAAATTACAACAACTGAAATAAATAGCCTGCTGAATGGGCTTAATGGTAGAGTGGAGATGACGGAGGACATATACTTGAGTGCAGAAAAATAGAAGCCACCCACTTTGAACAACAGAGAGAAATAGACTGAAAAGAAACAGAGCCTAAGAGACCTATGGGATAATAAAGTAGTCCAATGTTCATATAATCAGTGCCTCAAAATAATAGGAGTTAGGGAGGCTGAAAGAGTTTTTGAAGAAATAATGGCTGAAAAGTTCTAATTTGGCAAAAGACACAAACCTACAGACCCAAGAAGCTGAGTGAACCATAGCTAGGAAAACCAAAGAAAGATGCTAAGACGCATCATAATTAAAATTTTGAAAAAGAAAGACAAAGAAAAAAATCTCAAAAGCAGCTTGAGAGAAATGACATGTTACCTATAGGGGGACCTCAATTCAAAAGTGCATTTCTTATCTGAAAACATAGAGGCCAAAAATGACACAACATTTTTCAAGTGCTGAAAGAAAAGAATTGTCAACAATAAATTCTGTATCAGGTGTAACTGTCTTTCAGGAATGAAAAGAAAATAAAAACATTTTCAGGCAAAGGAAATCTAAAAGAATTTTTCACTAGCTGACTTACCATTAAATGTTGGCTAAAGGAAATTCTTCAGACAGCTAATGATAAAAGAATGGCATTTGAAGCATCAGGAAGGAAGAAGGAATAATGGAAAGAGCAGAAATATGTATACGTATAATAGACTATCCATTTTCTCATGAGTTTTATAAATCATAATGGGTGGTTAAAGTAAATATTATAACACCGTCTAATGCTCAAAACAGTGTTATTTAAAAGTGGGGAAGGTAAAGAGACCTAAATTGAAGTGAGGTTTTACACTTGAAAGGGTAAAAAGTTGATACCAGTAAATTGTTAAAAGGCACATATTTATATTGTAATACACCAAGCAACCACAATGAAAACCACGTGAAGAGATAGACTCAAAAACACTGTAAATGAATCAAGATGGAACGGTAAAAAATGTCTAAGCAACCTGCAAGAAGGCAAGAAAAGAGAAACTGAGGAGTGGGAAGCAGAGAGATTAAAAAAGAAAACAAATAATAAAATGAATTCAAGTGCTAACGTATCAATAATTACATGAGACATAAGTGGTGTAAATACAACAATCAAAAGACAAAGGCTAGACAAGTAAAAGAAAACCCTGACCCAACTATACACTCCTTACAAGAACGTCAGTGCTTTTTCTAGTTTCTTAAAGTAGGAACTTAGGTTATTGATTTGAGACCTGTGCTCATGTCTAATGTAAACATTTAGTGCTTTAAATTTCCTTCCCAACACTAATTTTCAATGTCATAAGTAAATTCAATGGCATAAAGAAGTTGGAAGTAAAAGGATGGAAAAGGATGTGTATTACAAATATTAATTTAAAAAGTCAGGTGTGGCTATATTAATAGCTGATGAAACAGACATAAAAAATCACTATGAAGATGGACATTATATAATTATAAAATGATCAATCAATACTACACAGAAAATCAGCAAACATATAGAAGATTTGAGCAAGGCCATTGACCACCAGGAGTGAATTGACATATACAGAAGATTCCTCCCAACAACAACAGAATGCACAATTTTTTCAAGCATATGGAAAAGCACAGGCCCTAGGATAGATTAAAAAAATATTAACAAAGAAGAATAAATTGGGAGGAATCGCTTTACCTGATAACAAGGCTTACTATATAACTACAGTATTCAAGACAGTGTAAAATTGGTGGAGGAATAGACACATTGGTCAATGGAATAGAATAAAGAATCCAGAAATAGACCCTCACAAATACACTGAATTGTTTTCCAAATGTACAAGAATAGTTTAATGGAGGGGTAACCTTCTCAACAAATAGTGCCGGAGTAATTGGACATCCATAGGCAAAAACAACAATAGAAATCTTTCACCAAAACCTCATACTTTGTACAAAATCAACACAAAAAGGATCACAGACTTAAATGTAAAACATACTACTGTTTAACTTTTTTTAAAAAAAAACGTAGGAGACAATCTTTGGGAATTAGGGCTAGGCAAAGAGTTCTTAGACTTGACACCAAAAGCATGATCCATAAAAGGAAAAATAGAAAAATTTAACTTCATCAAACTTCAAAACTTTTGTTCTGTGAATGTCCATGTGAAGAGGATGAAAGATAAACTATGGACTGGGGGAAAATATTTGCAAACATCATATCTGACAAAGGACTAGTGTCAAGGATATATAAAGCGCTCTCAAGACTGAGCACTAAGAAAACAAAAAATCCAATTATAAAATGATCAAGAGACATGATGAAAAGACATTTCACCAAAGTGGACATACAGATGGCAAATAAGCACGTGAAACGATGTTCAACATCATTATCCATCAGGGAAATGCAAATTAAACCAAAATGAAATATCACTATGCATCTATCAGAATGGCTAAAATAAAAAAGTGACAATACCAAATGAAAGTGAGGACTCAGAGAAACCGGATCACTCCTACATTGCCATAGGATGAGAGATGGTACAGCCACTTGGGAACTAGCTTTGCAGAGTCTTACAAAACTAAGCCTGCAATTATCATAGGACCCAGCAAGGGCACTCTTGGGCATTTATTCCAGAGAAATGGAAGTTTATGTTCACACGAAAACCTGTATACAAATGTTTATAGCATCTTTATTCTTAATAAGCAAAAACTGGAAACAGCCTAGCTGTCCTTCAACAAATGAATGGTTACACGAACTGTGGCATATCCATACCATGGACCACTGATACTCAGCAATAAAAAGGAATGAACTATTGAAACACGCAGCAACTTGGATGAATCCCCAGGAAATTATGCTGAGTGAAAAAAGCCAATCTCGATAAGGTAAAAAAGCGTGATTCTATTTATGTAGCATTTTTGAAACGACAAAATTTGAGAAATGAAGGACAGATCAATGGTTGCCAGGAGTGAGGGATAGGAGAAGGGGTGGCAGGAGGAGGGCCGCGTGGTTATAAAAAGAGCAACAGGAGGGATCTTTGTGTTGTGGGAACTCTTCAGTATTTTGACTTTTCTGATAGATACATGAACCTACACAGGAGAAAGAAGTGTATAGAACTAGTTACACAACACGCACACACACACACACACACACACACACACACACACACACATGCGGATACCAATAAAACTGGGGAAATGTGAATCAAATTGGTGGATTATATCAATGTCACTCCCCCGGTTGTGATAGTATACTGTAGTTTTGTAAAATGCTGCCATTTGGGTAAACTGGGCAAAGCAAACAAGCAATCTTTCTGTATTTCTCACAACTGCAAGGGAGGCATCAATTATCTCAAGAAGAACTTTAATTAAACGTGCCACTGCAGAAGTCTGGAGAATAGATGAGGATATTGGACTTGGGTGACAGTGGAGGTGTTGTCAGTGCATTATTCAATGAAAAGAAACAAGGTATAGGATAGTTGGTGCAGTGTGTTCCTACTTATGATTTCAAAGGATGCATATATACATATTTGTATATCAACATCAAAAATTACTGGGAGGAGACATAGGAAATCGTTGAAATAGTGGCCTCTGGGAAGTCTAACATGAGAGGAGACTCACTTTTCAAAATATGCTTGATTTTTTTTAACCATATGCCTATATTGCTTGTGTTAATTTATCCTAAAAATACATAGAAGTTAGAATATCTTACATAAAATATAAACTTCAGTGTTTTAAAATATGCATTTTATATTCAATGCTATCATAATTATTACAAGACGTAAAAGAATCTGTAAGAAAAATCTTACAGGGGGCAAACAAATTTACTGGATTCTTTGGAGGAGGAAGCTTCCGTTGGAGAATGATTCCCATTGCTCTGATACTCCTGGACCCCCAAACTGTACACCAGAGCAAATCGCAGAGAAAGCTATCACAAGGGAGTGGGGTGAGCTGTGATACCAGCTTCATGGTAGTTTAAAAAAAAAAGGATCCTGAAGGCACTGTATTTTGAGGTCGAACTGTGTGGAAAAGAATTCTTTGTGCTAGTGTTTTGTCGTTTACACTGTCTCTCTGATCACATTTTTAAGTGTGTTCATGAAAACAGGCATATATAATTTAAAAGTTTATAGCCTCCTAATGCTGGGTTGTAAATATCAACAATATTGACAGTAGCTGGTATCTGATATTCCCTACAGCCTACCAGCAGGGAAGAGAGAAACTGACGTACAGATTATATAAATCAGCTGGGCCTAATTCTGGGCTCATCAGAACTCCCGAAAAGGTTGATCCCTCCTGAGTAAATGAGGAACAGCCAGGGAGCAGGTCTGCAGCGCAATTAATTGATGTTTAAATTGTCTAAGACCTTTTGAGCTAAATGTAAGCCTCAACCTCATACAGAGGAGTCTGTGTAAACAGCAAAGGTGGCGGGTCACACTTAGGTTACCTTGGGCCAATGTGATTTTGAAAATGTTTGTGTTTTGACACTGAGGAAAGATCTCTGATAAATCACTACTCCACAGCAACATTTTCATCATAAAACCTATCTGTTTATCCCCTTATTTTTATTTTTACCACCTGCTCTGTATAGGAAGGAGTTGACAAGCAGCTGTTTAAAGCGGCTGAAATAGCTTTTAAAACAAATACTCTGGGCCTTTCGCTCCTTCTTCCACACAGCTAAAGGGCTGGAAGGTATCACTTTGCAGCACCCCTGCTCTGGCCTTGGTTTTGTTAAGTGATCACGCTTGTTTAATCCTCAGTGGCTACCATGCTCTGCCCAGCATTATTTCAGATATATTTCAGAGACCTTTGCAAATGTAGATGAAAACACCTGATCTTGGTTCAATTCCACCACACAATGTTTGGCTTGAGAAGAAGAACATGTCTAATGGGTTGGATTCTGACTGAAGCTAGTCTCTAGGTAGGCCCCAAGGGTTAAGGTAGGGTTGCCTGCCCTGTACCCCCAGTCTGATATCTGGCTTGCAGAGGAACTCCTAATGAGTCTGGGTGACTGAACTGGTGAGTGACTTGGGAGTGCAAATGTGTTTTGACTGAGCAAGTCTTGGCAACCAAGTGTTTGATGCTGTCTTCACAACATATTACTTTCTTCTCCAGTGTGTCAGCCAATCTATCAGGACAACACGACTTGGAAGACCTGTAGGCTTCTCAGAATCCCCTTATTCCAAAATGAACTCAGGATTTTGCTTCCAAAAGTTAAGTTTTCTTCCTCACCTCCTCTGCTTTCAGCTCGAACTTGTTCTCCCTACCCTCGTCCAATCAGTGAGTAAGTCCTGTTAATAGTCCCTCCAAATGTCCTTCAGCTTGGCCCTTCTCTTCTATTCCCACTACCAGTGCCTTAAGTCATGCCCCTAGCATTAGCTACTCAGATGACTGCAATAGATCCTTCTTTTACATTCTCACTCTTCCAAGAAATAATGATAATAAACTCCTATAGAGTTCTTACTCTATACTAGTTATTTTCTAAGAGCTTTATATACCTTACCTTGTTCAGTTCTCACAACAACCCTGTAAGATGTGTGATTATCATTGCCATATTACAGATGAAGAAACTGAAGCAGAGAGCGGTGAAGAAACTGGTCCAGGGTTAGACAAACCCAGTAAGTGCTCCAGTGCATCCTATATTGCAATGATTCTGATGCTTTAGTGAACATAAAAATCATGGAGGAGAGAGTACGTTAAAATTTAGATTCCCAAACTCCACCATTTGATACTCTGATGCAGTAGGTCTGGATTTTGACTACCAATCTGCATTTCTACCAACACCACTGATTCTGATGCAGGTGATCCAAGGAGTATACTTTGAGAAGCACTGGTGTGCAGCTTCAGAGGGAACTTATTAAAACCAAAACCTCATCGGTTCACTCCCTGCTTTAAGACATTTTGATGGCCCCCTGTTGCTTTTAGGATAAAGTCCAAATCCCTTGGTATGGCACACAACACCCTCCACAAAGCAGCTTCTGACAATCTTTCCAGCTCTATCTTCCACCTCCCCCTCCCATACCAGATGTCTTATAATTTCTTAGCTATTCATTAATTTCTTCATTCACCCACCACCACTGACAAAATTTTTACTCATGCTTGGCACTATACTAGGTGTGGAGATACAGCCAAAAAGATAGGGTACCTGCTCTCAAGAGACTTAGTCTAGTGGAGGTTAATTTTAGGGGTGAATGCACAAAACACAGTGAAGGCAGAGGAGAAGGAGCACTTAAGTCTGCCTGGGAGTCAAGGAAGGCATCACCAAGAAGATAACATTTGAGCTGAGACATAAAGGATGAGTAGAAGTTTCCAGTAGACAGACAGAGGGAGGAGCATTCCAGGTAGAGAGATGCAGCATGTACAGAAGTAGGGAACTATGTACTCCAGAATCTATACATAGTTCTATAATTCTAGAGTGAAACACAAGGGGATGACAGAATAGTTGTCAGAGTTGTTGCTAGACAGGCAAGCAGGTGCTCGGGACTTTAATTCTGCAGCAGGCAGAAATCTAAGATGGCCCCCAAGATGCCCAGTGTTAACTGGTTTGATTTTTCCCTGCAAATTCCCCTACCCTTGAATGCAGGCAGGACCTGCAAATATGATAGGATATCACTCCAGTGTTTAGGTTACTAATCAGTTGATTTTGAGATCATCAAAAAGGAAGATGTCTTGTATGGGTCTGACCCAATCAAGTGAGCTATTAAGTGAGGATTAAGAAGTCAGAGACATGTACCCCTACCGGCCAGGAAGAAAAAGAAATTTGTGAACTGCCTTTGGGGAACATGTGATAAGGAACTGCAGGTGGTCTCTAGCAGCTGAGAATGGTCTCTGGCAAACAGCTAGCAATAAAATGAGGCCTTCATTCCTACAAATGCAGGGAAATGAACACTACCAACAACCTGAGTGAGCTTGGAAGAGGACAGTAAGCCTCCTATGGGAATTATAGCCCTGGCCCACACTTTGATTTCAGCCCCGTGAGACCCTGGGCAGAGGACCCAGCTAACCTGTACCTGGAAACTGGGACATCATAAATTTGTATTGTTTTAAAGTGCTAGGTGTGTGGTAATCTCTTATTCGACAATAGAAAACTAGCTCATATTCCACGCAAAAGAATTTAGATTTTGCCCGCAGGTGATTGAGAAATATTGAAGGATTCTGAGTTGGGTAACGTATATACAAGTTAGAAACAGAAATCTGACAGCGGAGTAGAGAATGAATGGTAGAAACTGAAGGGGAAAATTCAGGATATTTCTCCTCTTTTTGCTCACAGCAGTGGCTGTGCTCCCTCTGTGCTTTCTCATAGCCCCTGCCTGCATGATCTCAGCTCCTATCAGGCAGTCCCCACCATGGTTCCAGCTCCCATTGGACGGCCACAAATCCTGGCCTGTCATTACACTAACTACACCTGTTCTTCGATCCCTGGTGGGCAGGTAGCGGCAGATCTTTAAGTTACCTTGAGATTGCTGTTTGGTTTACCAGCAATTTAATCACCTATTCAACCAATTCCCTCCTTTAAATTCTCTATGTTTAAAATTTCTGGAATGGTTTCTGTTTCCTGAGTAGAGTCTCACTGATTCAGGTGTTAAATTGGCAAGTGCGAGTGATTGATTATATGTAAGAGGGAGTAGACAGTGAAGGATCTCAGATGACTTCTGAGTTTGAGCAACCAGTTGGACGATGATGCTGGTGAATTTTCACCAGTAAATTGAATAAAATATTTACAGAAGAAATGCCACTAATCATACACAAACTTGTTTAGAAAATGAAAGAGGAGATACGCTTCATACATTTTTCTCTGAAGCAGCAAAACCTTGATATCAAAATCTTGCAGAATGTTACAGGAAAAGAACTACAAACCAATATGCTCCGTGTATATAGGTGCAAAAGTCCTTAACAAAATATTAAGTCGAAACCAGCATATATAAAAAGAATAAAGGGGAAAAAGTATGATCATTTCAATAGATGTAAGAAGATTTTGACAAAATTCAATACCTGTTTGTGATAAACAACAACAACAAAACCTCAGCTGACTAGAAATAGGAGACTTCCTTCATATGAGAACCTATAGGGCTCATGATATTTAATGATGAAATATAAACACTTTCCCAGAAATTCAGAATTAGGCAAGGACATCCAATTTCATCACTTCTATTGAACATCGTTCTGGAGATCCTAGCAGGTACAATAAGGTAAGATAAATCAAAGACATAAATATTGGAAAGGAAAATTTAAGGGCTTCTCTATTTGCATGCAACTTTATTGTTTATATAGAAAATCTAAAGAATCTACAAAACAATTGTTCAAACTAATAAGTGAATCTACCAAGGTGACATGACTCAATACACAAAAAATAATAGTAAATATTTATAGTGGTGCAAAACAATTGAAAAAAACTTAAGCAAACAATTCTGTTCATAATAGCATCAAAAACATAACATGATTTAGGAAAAAATAACAGCAGACATTCATGATCTCTACATTGAAAAGCACAAAAATTGCTAGATAAAGACTAAATATTATTAAGATGTTTATTTGCTCCAAACTAATTGCTAGATTGATGCAATCAAGTAAAAACCCTGGAAGGCTTTTTTGTAAAAGTTGACAAGCTGTTTCTAAAATTTATATGGAACTTCAAAGGACAGGAAATGGCCAAATTTTCCCCCATCATTTTTTTTTTTTTTTTTTTTGCTGAGGAAGATTCACCCTGAGCTAATATCTCCTGCTAATCTTCCTCATTTATTGGGGGGAGGGGGGAAGATTAGCCCTGAGCTAACATGCTACCAATCCTCCTCTTTTTGCTGAAGAGGATTGGCCCTGAGCTAATATCCATGCCCATTCTCCTCTACTTTATATGTGGGATGCCTGACACAGCATGGCTTGGTAAGTGGTGCATAGGTCCACACCCGGGTTCCGAACTGGAGAACCCTGGGCTGCTGAAGTGGAATGTGCGAACTTAACCACCGCACCACTGGGCTGGCCCCCAATCTTCCTCTTTTTGTATGTGAGCTGCTGCCACAGCATGGCCACTGACAGACTAGTGGTGTAGGTCTGTGCCCAGGAACCAAACCTGAGCTGAAGTGGAGCACCCTGAACTTAACCACTAGGCCACCAGGGCTGGCCCCCCATCTTTATTGAGGTATAATTGACAAATAAAAATTATATATATTTAAAGTATATGATTTGATGTTTTGATATACATGTACACTGTGAAATAATAGCCAAAATCAAGCTAATAACATATCCACTAGCTTACATGGTTACCATTTTCTTTCTTTCTTTTTTGTGGTAAGAACACTTAAGATCTTCCCTTTTAGCAAATTTCAAGTACTGTACAATACGGCATTGTTGACTGTGTTCACATTGCTGTACATTAGATCTCCATAATTTCTTCATCTGCATAACTGAAACTTTGCATTCATTGACCAACATCTCCCCATTTCCCCGTCCTCCCCAGCCCGTGGCAACCACTATTCTACTCTCTGCTTCTATCAACTTGACTATTTTAGATTCCAGATATTAGCGAGATCATGCAATATTTTTTATGTATCTGGCTTATTTCACTTAGCATAATGTCCTCCAGGTCCATCCATGTTGTCATCAATGGCAGGTTTTTCTTCTTTTTGGTGCTGAATGGTATTCTGTTGTGTATACATATCACATTTTCCTTATCTGTTCATCCCTCAATGGATGTTTAGGTTGTTTCCATATCTTGGATATTATGAATAATGCTGCAATGAACATGGAATGCAGATACCTTTTTGAGATATAGATTTTAATTCCTTAGGATATATACCCAGAAGTGGGGTTGCTGGATCATATGGTACTTCTATTTTTAATTTTTTGGGGAACCTCCATTCTGTTTTCATAATGGCTGTACCAATTTACTTTCTCACAAACAGTGTACCGGGGTTCTCTTTTCTCCACGTCCTTACTAACAACTTGTTATCTTTTGTCTTTTGATAATAACTGTTCTAAAAAACGTGAAGTGATTTTTTATTGTGGTTTAGATTTGCCTTCCCCTGATGATTAGTGATGTCGAGCAACTATTCATATCCCTGTTGGCCATTTAATGTCTTCTTTTGAAAAATTTCTATTCAGGTCCCTTGCCCATTTTTTAATCAAGTTATTTGTTTTCTTGCTCCTGGGTTGTATGAGTTACTTGTGTACCTTGGATAGTAACTCCTTTTTTGCTTGATATATGGGTTTCAAATATTTTCCCCCATTCTGTGGGTTGGCTCTTCATTCTATTGAATGTTTCTTTTGCCATGCTGAAGATTTTTAGTTTGATGCAAAAAAGTGCATCTTAACCCATACCTCACACCATACACAAAATATAGTTCAGCATGAATTGTAGATATAAATATAACGCTTAAACTACAAAGCTTGTAGAAGGAAATATAAGTGAATAAGTGAAAAACATTAGGCAATGTTTTTTTGTGGACAAGACATAGAAAGAAAGAAATATAAGAGCAAATATCTAGGTCAATTAAACTTAATAAGAATAAAGAACTTCTGTTTATCAAAAGATACTATTAAGAAGATGAATAGGCAAGGCAAATGCTTGAAGAAAATATTCACAAAATTTATTAAGCATAATAAAAAGGTGGAAAAGACTATTTTCTTCCTAACCCCATTATTCTTTATTATAGCTCCCCATTTTTTCTGTTTTGCCGTTTATCCTAATACCTAATTATCCATTTGCTTATTTACTTGTTCAGTGTCTCACCCAGAAATGTAATCCCCATGAGAGCACAGTCTTCTACCAATTTTTAGCTCAGTGTACACAGTAGGTGCCTATGAAGTATTTGTTGAATAAATAGTATTTATCCATCGATCTAGGAGGAGCTGGGATTGTACATTTATTCACTGACTGAGGGTTGGCATCATCCAAAGAGCTAACTTGGCTGTGTGTGGGAGGCTTTAACTGTGCACCTTTCACAGCTCAGGCTGGGTCCGCTTTGGAGTTTCCTATTGCTGACAACTTGAGCTGTCTTTATTCCATGCCTCTGCCTCAGAAATTGAAATTTGATGTTTCTTAGTCACCAGGAAACTGAACCAATCTTTTTACTTGCATTGTTCATCAAGTTATTCCTATGCTTAGGTAACAACTCACTTGGAATGGTCCTAAATTTCATGGTACATCTTTTCGTTTGGAGTATGGCAAAGCCTAACACCTTATCATGAGTTCAAAGTTGTTTTCACATATTGGCGAGGATGTCAAAGTATTTCAAGCTCCAGATGGAGGTGCTTAAATGAGTTGCACATCATCTTGGTGCAGGAAACATTGACTTTGGCGCTCATTACAAATGAGACCTATCACCTCATCTTACATCCTAAAGTGCCTACAAAGATAGTGAACACCGAGAACAGTTTGGTTATTAATTGTTTATATACCAGCCAGAGTTAAAATTTTGCTTTTAAATTTCAAAATCAATTTCCATTTATTTGCACACAAGTAAAGAGGGCAAGGTTTTGAACTCAAATTGGCACCTAAATAAAAGCACCCGATAAATGCTTGCAGTTGGCCAGCACTTCTAACCACCATCTGGAAGGGGCGAAGTGGGTAATTTGCAAAGCTGTGTTTACTGTGAATAAATTTGAGAAATTCTATTTAAGTCTAATATATACTTAATAATAAAACATTGGATTAGACAACAGAAGATTACTGTTAGAGACGGTTGTTATAGATTAGCCATCCTCAGCCATGGTTTCAATAGGCAAAGTTAGAAAGGAAAATAGCATTCTGTAGGGTGTGAGGAGAAAGCCACTGGCTGCCTGTGAGGAGAGGATTCATCTGGGCTCTTGTGTGACTGTTCATTATTCCCGTACCCATCACTGGAGAGCACCCTAACTCACATTTCATCACAACTGTACAATTCTTGAATACTTTCTATGTGCCAGGCGCTAGGCTGCCTACTCTATTTTTACATTTACAAAATATTTTTATATGTATTTCCTCATGTAGTGCCCACAGGTGCTCATCAAAGTAAGCATCTTCAGCCCTTATTTAACAGATGAAGAAGCTGAGGTCCAGAGGGCGTCAAATGATGCCATACTACCAGTGGAAGGAAGAGCAGAATTCTAATTCCTCTCTGTGTCACTTCAGAGGTTTACTTTGTTTTTTAATTTCCCATCACAGATATAATGACATCAACTAAAAGATGTGGCAGAATGAGATGAAAATACTTAGGGACTAAGATAGCAAGAGTAGTGCAAGGGTCATGCAGGCTAGCTCTTCTGAGGCTTAGAGCTCAGACTAGTACATTTCTGGAACTATTATTGAAGGTATGGGCCCTACGAGAATTGCCATGGAGAGCCTACTAACTTCTCAGGGAGCCATACAGGGTGAACCCTAAGTTCTCCCTGCACCTACTCCAACCTGCAGAAATACTTCCAAGCCTCTGGCTTCCAGCCTTTGGAAGAGTAGCCTTCAGAGATGAAAGAATGGGCTGGCCTGTGCTTCTCTGAGTGAGCTCTGTCTTTCTTCTGCTGAACTTCATGGCATCTGGGCTATCTAGGACTTTGGGCTCTCTGGATGGAGGAAAGAAGCCCAGTCAAGACAGACCCCATCATCAGGGGCTCAGTTGAGGCTTGTCCTGAAGATTCAGTGGAGGGATATAGGATACAATCCTCTTCCCCAATACGTGAACAAGAACTGGATGGTGTGGGCTTGGAGAGTTTGTGGGGCCTCTGGCCCCAGGCTTAGGAGATTCCTGACTAAGACCAGAGGCTAGCTGCTTTGGAGGATCCTTACTGATTCCACACCACTGAAGGATTTGGCTGAAGGCTGGGCCTCTCTAGCTTCAATGGGACAATAGCCTGACACATACAAATCGGTGAGATTGACTACAGTTTCAATATGTGGACCAGGATTCTGACTCTGGAAACAGTTCTGGAGCTCAGGATTCACTGAAGCCTGTCCCTAGAGTACCGATAAAGACCCAGAGGTGTTATCAGTAGAAGGCTTTGATGCAAAGGGAGGCAATACTTCATAGTGAAAAGGGCCTGGGCTTGAGAGCCATGCAGGCATAGGTTGGATAAAGCTCAGTTCTGCCACCATTTATCTGTGTGACCTTGGGAAAGCAACTTAACTTCTTGGAGCCTCAGTCTCCTCGTTGGTAAGATGAGGATGATAATTATATCTATTTCAAGGACTATTGTGAGGTTAAGGGCATGTAGAGCTCCTCACCCAATGCCTGATACATAGTAAGCATTCAACAAATGATGGCCAATTGTATTATTGTTGTGAGAGATTAAACTGTTCTACTCTGAGGTCCTTCCTAACTCTACAATTCTACCACTCTAGAATTTCAATCTTGCTCTCCAGGTCTGGAAGGAGTACTACCTTCTGGGTCTACTTCTGTCAGAGACCTTGCTATGCTCTGCCATAATCCCCTGTTACTTGGCTGTATCCTCTGCAGACACATGAGCTCTGCAAGGACAGGGACTGAGTCTTAGTCACCACGTATCTAGTGCTTGGTGCATAGTTAGCACTTGGTAAATGTTTGAATATTTAAATTAATATATCAATCAATCGATTACCATGAGCCCCCTTAGTGCTGTCTGACATTTCCATTCCCAGTGCCTACTTGCTGACATCTGCTCCTCCCTCTCAAGTAACCCTGGAAGGCCTAGTTAGGAATGTAGGCTTCAGACAAGAGAATATATGTACTCTATGTCACTCAGTGAAGAAATATTCATTAAGCACTGTTGGGAAAAGCAGTCTCATGTGTGCATGTGGTCTTTTACCCCTATGTGGCTGCATAAGAATGGGCCTTGGGTCTGGAGCACTTCCTTACCAACAGATAAAGTCCTCACAGCCTGTGCTGGGCTTATCACCTTGTGTGGTACTCTTTCCCTGTTTCAGACTTAATGTGTGCTCCTTTGTTCTGCTTAAACATGTGCATCATATGGTACCTGGCCAGCTCCACTGCTCTACCTGTTCCTGGTGGGAAGAGAATGGGGTCCTTCATTTGCAGCAGGAGACAGGTGGGTGCAGAACATCTCCCTATGGGCCAAGACCCGCTGACTGTGAGGGACTGGTGCCTACTATTAAAGCTGATCTTGCTCTGTCTCTTCTCTATGTGAGTAAAGCATGGTTCCATCTGGTGCCTGTGTGAATCATATCTTTCTAGGTGACCTCAAACTTTGGTTGATATCCTGGGACTGTTCTTGGTGGCAGGCGTTGTTATGCTCTTTGCTATCCTTCATACGGTGGAACTTTCCATGGAGGTTGTAACAGGTGTCATTTGCTCGACAGTTCAACAGCACCTGATGTTTTCAGGCATCATGTAAGTGAGATTCTGGGGAGGTGTAAAAGTCATTAAAACCTAGTCTCTCCACTCTCAGAGGCTCACAATTTATTAGGGAATGCGAGTACACAAAAATAATAGTTATCATTTGCTAAATACCTGCTATGTGCAGGGACTTCATTTGAACGAAAGCTTCTTCTCATTCCATTAAGCATAGAGTTATACATGTCTTGGTTTCATTGGGACAGTCCTGGTTTATTCTTGTTGTTCCAAAGAAATGATTAATAGCACCCTTTTCACTCTCAAAAGTGTCTTGATTTGAACGATAAATTATATGATCAGCCTAACTAAGCTACACAGGCTCTCAAATATGCTGGGACAGAAGTATGACCAGAGTACTTTGGGAATCCTGAATAAGAGGCAAGTAGATTTCCCTGGGGTTGGATGAGAGAAGAGCATCAGGGTTGGGGTGGAATTTGAGGAGGACAAAATAGACTTTTTGACAGCAGAGGTGGTGATTATTGATATGTTTTTCCTTTTCTTTTGTTATGAGTATCTCTGGACTTGGATGTCCAAAGCCGGGATCAATGAGTTCTGATACAAAACATAGGGACCTACATCTAAGTACAGAAAAATGCGTGAGTAAAAAATAGGACATAACATTTATTGATCACTTATTATGCACCAGGCACTGTACTAAATAAATCGTGTGCATCATCTCATTGAATCCTTATAAACCTATCATCATAAGACAGCACTTATAAACTATCATCTCCTTTCTACAATAGAGGAAATGAAGATTAAGAGGGGTTAAATGACTTGTTCAGGGTCACACAGCTAGGAAAGGGTGGAGTCAAAATTCAGACAGAGATCTCTCTGAGTCCAGAGCTCACACTGTTATTTTTTTAATTGAGACAGAATTGACATATAACATTGTGTAAGTTTAAGGTGTACCATGCATTGATTTGATATATTTATATATTGCAATGTGATTACCGCTGTAGCATTAGCTAATACCTCTATCATGTCACAAAATTATTTTTTGTGTGTGGTGAGAACATTTAAGATCTAGTCTCTTATCAACTTTGAAGTATATAATACAGTATTGTTGACTATAATCACAATGCTGTGCATTACATATCGGAACTTATTCATCCTCTAACTGCAAGTTTCTACCCTTCAACCAACATCTCCTCAATTCCTCCACCCCCCAGCCCCTAGTACCCACTGTTCTATTGTCTCTTTCTATGAGTTTGGCTCTTTTAGATTCTGCATATAAGTGATATTATGCAAAACTCTCCCAAGTTTATGGCAGAATTATTCACGATAGCCTAGATATGGAAACAACCTAAGTGTCCATGAACAAATGAATGAATATATATATATATACACACACACACCCTGCATCTCATCTATCTTTGAATATTAATCAGCCATGAGAAAGAATGAGATCCTGCCATTTACAACAACATGGATGGACCTTGTGCTGAGCTAAGTCTGACAGAGCTTACGTTCTTAAATCCTTCACTCTCCTGCTTCCAGAAATTTCCATAATCTGGAATCAGAATTCCACTGTTGCCCATGCAACTTTCAGTTTCAGTTGACTATCATAAACAATGCTAGGGACCACTACGTATTCAGCATCCATGATGTGCCAGACACTTCACAGAATTTATTTTGAATCCTCGTAACAACACTGTTAAACGGGTACTTCTCATTTTATGGATGAATCTGGTGTTCATAGAGATCGGGCACCAACTCTTAGTTGTAAACTTCACGTCCCTCAAGATGGGAAGAATGGTAAGCATAAGAATGCCTTTGGGTAGCACAAGGACTGTACGCTACTAGATTTCTTTAGACAATTCCTGAGCTGGTAAGAAAGACAAAACCTCCTGTTCTTTTTAATTAGTGGACCTCTGAGAAATAACACAGAAAGTGGAATGTTATCCCTTCACTTTCTCAGAGTCACCAGCCATGTCACCCTGGGCAAATCCATTCCGCTCTAGGAGTTTGTTTCTTCATCTGTACAGTGGGGATAACTCCTACCTCACAAACTTGCAAGGAAGGTTAAATGAGAAAGTGCATGCAGACTCTCTAGCCTAGCATCTATCGCCTTGTTGCCATTTCCTTCCCTATAATTATGCATCTTCCCTTTCTTTGGTCAGTGGCAGGTTTCCATTTCACCTTTGCAGTAGTCATGGCTGAAATTAGCTCAACTATTTTTCACATTAGGACTATATAATTTTTCCATATTAGAATTTGTAGAAATTGTGGAAATTAAGCTGGAGCAATTATTACCTGATTTTTTTCCCCTCTGAAAAATGCAAGCATTTTGTTTTCTTGGAATTTGCATGGAAATACTAACCTCCCAAAGAATGTACATCACAGAGGATTCCAAAATTTGACCTTCATTTTTTAGTTTATATTTTAAATAATACATGCACATGGGAAAAAAGGCAAAAGCTATGGAAGGTTATACACTGAAGAATAAATTGCTCTTTCCCGCCACCCTCAACCCCCCAGTCGCTCTTCTTAGAAGTAACCACTGCAATTATTTTGTGTGTCTTTCAGGAGATATTCTATTCATATACAAGCATATCTGTATATTTATATCTCCCTGCTTTTATTCACAAACATAATAGCATAGTCTACACAGTTTTGAACCTCACTTTTATTATTTAACAGTGTGTCTTGGCAATCTTTCCATTTCAGTATGAATAGATTTCCCTCATTATTTTTAATGGCTGCATGGTATTCAAATATATGGATATCCTATAATTTATGTAAACGGCCCCAAAGTTGTTTATGGTCTTTTGCTATTACAAATAATTTCGAAGGCATTATCTTCATATGCACGTCGTTGCTCATGTACACGTAGTGTTGTGAGATAAATGGCTATTTACTGGAATCACTGGATCAAAGTTCATGAACATTTACAATGTTGATAAATATTGCCAAATTGTCCTTCAAAGAGGGTCCCAATTTAATTACTACCAACAGTAAATGAGGGTGTTTCTTCACATCCTTGAACACAGTAGACTTTTTTATCCTTTTTAATCCTAGTTGGAAGATGATCATTTGTTTTGGTTTAATTCTGCATCTGTTGCACTATGAGTGAATTGATATCTTTTCACGCATTTAAAAGTAATTTGCATTCCTTTTTCTATATACACGTTCCTTGCCCGTTTTTCTTATGGATTATTATATTCATTTTACTTGTGTGTAAAACCTTTTTATATATTGAAGATTTAGATTCTTTACCAGATACGTTGAAAGTGTTTTGTCTGCCACTTGTCTTTTGACTTCATTCATGGTGTTTTGATACATGGCATGTTTTAAATTTTAATGTCTCTGTCTCTTGTTTAATGGGTTTTGGTGTATGTGTCATATTTACAAAACATTTCTGAGAGTATAATAAAGCTATTTCCTCAATTTTTTACTTTAGTGGTAGCATTTTCAAGAAAACATTTAACATTGTTATATATTTATATATGTATATGTCTTTATAGATTCTCTGTTCTGTTGCATTGATTTGCCTATTCATTTACTGGTTTACTGGTATCAAGTTGTGTTAATTACACGAGTTTTATGGTATTTCAATAGGTGTTATTGCTAGTGCCCTCTCACTACTCTTCTTTTTCAGAATTTTCCTTGAGTTTCTTACAAGTCATGTTTCCATTTGAACTTTAGAATAAGTATGGCTGATTCAAAATAGAATCATATTTGTATTTTATTTGGATAGTTGAAGTTTATAAATATTCTCGAGAGAGTTGTTTTAGTAAGAATCATTTCTGTTGTTACCTTAAATGGGTTATTTTCTTTGATTAAATTTTCTAAGTGCTTATTTGTTATATATAGGCAAGTTCTGATAGGAAAGCTTACGTATACAGTATACACGATGAGCACTCTTGTTCCAGTTTTGAAATATAGACTTATATAAAGACTTCTAGAAAATACATTGGCAGGACACAAGCCAAAATGTCAACCTTGATTATCTCTGAATAGTGGATGATGATTCTGAATGATCTTTCTTTTCTTTTTCGTGGTTGTCCAGTGTTTCCCATATTTCTTGCAGTATGCATATATCACCATTATATCAAGAAGCAAAAGATACTTTAAAAAGGAAGGAGAGTTGACAGCATAGTTAAGGGATGCAACTTTGGAGTATAATTGTGGTGCTCACATGGGGAGGAAAGGAACAACATGGTAAGTGGTGTAATCAGGGTAGGCTAACTGCTGCAATAAACTACCCCAAAGACTCAGTGGCTGGATATGATAGAAGTTTCTTTCTTTCTTACAAAATAATGCAGGTCCATAGAGATTGCAGCAGGGAGGTGGGGAGCTGTTGCATATAGTAGGTATTAGGGGGTCAGCCCAGAAGCGATATGGTCGCTCCCACTCACATTCCATTGGTCAGCACTCAGTCATCTGGCCATATCTAGCTGCAAGGGTGACTGGGAAATGTAAGCTGGCTGTGTGCCCAGGAAGGAGAGAGCATGGGAACCAGTGAGCACTCCAAGACTCTAGTGAATCTAGTAAGCACTTAGAGTTGCGCTAGTGTTTTCGCATCATTTTCCAGGGTGGTTACTTGGGTTTGAGAGTGTTCCTCCCAGGGAGTTTTCTTGAAGTTGTTGAGAGTACCCAGATTGTACCTGAATAAGAAAACAAGCAGAGAAGTGCCCTCCCTGCCCTCCACCACAGGATTCCCATGCAAATTTCTTGGTACTTCGTTCCCTTTGTCCAGCCTTCTTGTACATCAAGCCATCTCCAATCTGAAGCTAAATCCCCAAACTCTGATTCCTGACCTTGCACCTGCTCTGGCTTGGTGTCTTCAGTCATTAACTCAGTGTCTGACTTACTTTTGTCTGTATTGGGTGCTGCTTTCTTTATGTACAATGCTTTGGTGAACTGTTGACATTTTCTTCCGTCTCTGAACGCAATCCATCTTCTGCTTTCTGACCTGACACTGGGTTGTGAGGTTGGCATCTCACAAGGGCTCTGTGTCATCTCACCAGGGGCTGGTTACTTCCTGGAGGAGGGAATCATTTTCCTTGCCCTGGTTTCTGGAGAGTGATTGATGAACTACTTCCAGTTCAGTTCATGCAGTCACCTGCCCGGTGTCCTTTGGTACCCCAGTTCGGTGTAAGGAAGTTGATAGATGTATGTGGTACAGCCAGACATGGCTTATCTGGAAAGGATCCCTGATGGACAACTGACACTGTCACCATCTCATAAAATATCAAAATGCATGATAAGGTGAAAACGTTCAGTGTGTTCATAAAGCACAAACCCTCAATAAATATCCCAGGAAGCTGGGGTCCATTTTTCTTAGCTCTGCACTCACGTTGAAATAAACTCTTTCTATCTTTACCGTAGAAGCTTCAGAGTGTAACTCCCTTTTCACCCAGGACAAGTTTTCTGTGATGGGTTTTAAATGGGGCCTTCATTTAAGCAATTTCTGTGTGCTGCTCATGTTTTGCTATCCAACAAACTGCCAGGCAAACAAAATGCCTGGGGCCTATGATTAACCACGTGTATTGAAGTCCAGAGCTATTTTTAAAATAACAATTTCTTTCCGATTATAAACGTAATGCATAACCATGACTTATGCTTTGGAGTCCATACTAAGAGCTCAGTACTGGCCTCAGTGTTTTGCATGCATTGACTAATCTTCATAACAACTTTCTGGGGTAAATATTATGATTTCCACTTAACATAGAAGGAAATAGGTCCAAATAAATTCGGTATCTTGTTTAGGTTCACACAGTTAGGATGTGGTAATGCCAGAATTAGAACCTGGGTCTTCTGACACTGGAGCCTGCACACTTTACTGCCACCAAATCCTGCCTCTATAAATGACTATTCCAGCAAATTTGAAGAAGATAAAATATAGTGAAGAAAAAAACAAGGGTAAAAATTATCCATAATACCTTTACCTAGAATATCGATTGTATTTGGTACATTTTCTGAAAGTCTTTATCTCTGATGGATAGATAGAGTTTTTAAATATACAGGTTTTATTCATGGTACTGTACTCTGATTTTAACATTTAACCTCTTATTGTGGGACTATAGTCAAGTCATTAAATCTTGTTGAAAGCATTCTCATGGTTGCTTGACATTCAACTGTACCATGATTCATTTAAGCAGTCCTTTATTACCGGACCTTCTTCTGCCTTCAGTTTTGCTATTACAAAACCAATTATAAATAATTCTACCATGAATTCATTTGACTATATTTTGACTGATTATTTCCCTGTTATGAATTCCTAGTAGAATTACTGTTTTAAATATATGCACATATTTAAGGCCCTTGATACATATTGTCAAATATAACGGATTCTTGGTAGTATCTATATCAATGAGCCATAATTGACTTTAATATACTTTGTAATTGATTCTAATCAATGCTAGAGGCATCTTTTCTTCCTCATCTAAAGATCTGTGTTTTGGGAGTAAGGGAAGGATTGGGCTTCAACCTAGCAACTCAGAAAGGGCTTGATGACCTCAGGAGCGCTGAAGTGGAGCTGGATGGCATCTACGGCAGTACATGGCTAGCAGAAGGGAGGACCTGCAAGACAGAGGCTGAAGGAATTCTGCTGCTGACTATAAGAATTGTACATGGATGCAACACTTGCAGGTATATTCTCTTTGTGAGATTGCCATTCTTGAGTAAGGAAGAGAGGTAAAAATAGCTTTGAATATTCACAGTCTCTTCCAGCTTAGAGACTGAATTTAAAATACTGTTCATGTGAAGTCATGACTTTCCCTATGTAATGCCCTTGCAACAACCCTGTAAGGCACACAGATTAAGTACTATTATCCTCACTTTACAACAGAAAACAACAGTAACAGTGGAAAATTATCAAGCACATACTATGGGGCAAGCATTGTGCTAATACTTCGTATGTATTACTCTTCTTAATGCTCAAAAGAACCCTATGAAAGAACCCCACTTCATGGATAAGGACAATGATAATTTAATTTAACTTATTTAAATAATAATAATTTAAGATAATTTAAGATAATTAAGATAAGTTAAGATATTAAATAATATCTTTATTTAATAATAATTTAATTTAATAATAATATAAGATAACTTATATCTTATATAATAATTTAAGATAACTTATACTTTAAGATATAATTTAATAATAATTTAAGATAATTTAAGATAACTTAATAATTTAATACAATAATTTAAGATAATTATTAATTATCAATAATTTAAGATAACTTATTTAAAGTTACAAATTTAACAATTGGCAGAACTGGTATTCAAACCCACTTTGTCTTCAGCGAAATCTCAGAGAGGTTAAGTGACTTGTTTAAAGCCCCCCAGAGAGTAAGCCGTTGAACTGGAACCCGTGTCCAGGTCTCAGTGTTCAGTGGTCTTTCCTCTACACCAAGGCTCCACTGTAGCCATTTGGGTGCAGTTGGCAGTGTCAGCCTTCATTTGAAGTACCCAACACTATTAAGAGTCTCTCAAGCACAGAGCAAGTTTTCTCACAGATATAGAGTGGCCAATCACTATTTTTGTTCCCTGACATCTGTGTATGCCCCTGTGTGTGTTTGTACCTGTGGGGACCTGAAGGTTGCCAGGCATCATTTTACCAATGAGTAGGTAGAGGAACTGAGAGGTAAAATAACTTGTGCATGGCCACATAGTTGGTAATGAAAGTAGAGATCATACTACTCATCTCCCAAAGTTATTCAGAGCATTTTATGCACGTTTGAAAGTGCCTGTCACAAAGTAAGCATTCAGTAAATAATAGCAAATATTAATGATGATGATGACAATTATCTTGTTACTATGATAGCATAATTAGTTCTTCTGCCTCATTAATCCTTGTGTCCTCAAATGAGGACCATTGGAGTCCTTCATTGTCTTACCAGACCAAATACTACCTGAGAGATTTGCAAATATTGATCCTACTTTGTATGAGGAATGCCTCTTAGGAAGCAGCTAATCAGCTAGGAGAAGCTGGCTATCACTGAGACCCTCAGATCTGTACCCAAACTACAGAGACTTCTAAGCAGAGGCATTGTTTTCAATGCGTCGACTTCACACGTATCTTTGATAAGCAGGGGCACCTTTACTTTTACACACTGTACATGGACACGAGTCTGCTTCAACACGATAGGAAGCAACAAGCTACCCAATCCCTGCTATTTTAAGTATTGAATAGCAAAATCCTGTGGCAGTCTAGGAAACTTATTTCTACAGAATGTGCTGACACAGTGGAATGGAATTAAATGGGACCTCATACCTAGTGTATTTCACCACCAGCATGTTTTATTCATCCTTGCTCAAGTGTATGAATGGGCAATTTTCCTTCCAGATGAAGAGCCACTCGAGTAACAGAGCTACAGTTTTCCAAGGAGAATTACTGGGCACCTGATTTGAAGGGAGAGGTCATTTTGGCTGGGAGAAATTAATAGTTTCCTGGTATGGCATTCCCTTTACTACCAAAATATATGGTGTGTAGAATCTAGCTTGAAATTTCCTATGAAGAGTGAATGCAAATACCGAGACTCTCTAGTCCTCTGCTATCAAAGACCATATATTCTAGTAAGGCCAGAATCAGACAAAACTCTGGGTTGGAGTTCTGGCTATAGTTGTACTTGGGATCACATCACTGCTGTGTGCCTTAGTCTTCTCACTGGGAGATGGGAAAGCAGAGCAAACCATACTCCTCAAAAAGGCATAATGAAAAACGTAGGTTCGTGTCATTAGCTCTCCCCAAAACCCTGAGTGCTGTGTATTGACATGCCCAGGGCCAGCCATTATCATGAGAGCAGGCAAGAGAGTATGGCACTATAAACCCATTCCCACTACCAAAATAAAATAAAATACAAAAGAAAATAATAAATGCAAGATTTGATTTTTACTGAGCATCAATTATGTGAAAGAATTGAGCACCTAAAATGTACTGGAATATTGTAGTAGATGCTTTACTAACAGTATTGCCAAACTTCAAAACAATTATGTGGGATAGATATTATTATCATGCTCATTTTAGTGATAAGGAAACTGAGGCTCAGAGAAATTCAATACTTTTCCATGGAAAGACAGTAGGAGACAAAACTGAGTTTGAACCTAAGTAGTTTAATTCCAGAGCCTGTGTTATTACCACGAAGTTCAGTTACCAAAAAAACAGGTGCACTGGTGTGGACACCAGATCGATACAGAAATTTTACAATGTATTCATTGGAAGAGTTGTGTCCAGTTCTGTGTGGAGCACTTCATAAAAAAAAATAACCTCAGGGGCTGGCCCCTTGGCCGAGTGGTTAAGTTTGCGCACTCTGCTTTGGTGGCCCAGAGTTTCACAGGTTCAGATCCTAGGCACAGATATGGCATTGCTTATCAAGCCATGCTGTGGCGGCGTCCCACATGCCACAACTAGAAGGACCCACAGCTAAAAGTATACAACTATCTACTGGGGGGATTTGGGGAGAAAAAGCAAAAAAAAAAAGATTGGCAAGTTGTTAGCTCAGGTGCCAATCTTTAAAAAAAAACCTCACAACAGTCCACAAAGTTAAGCTCTCTTATCATCTTCACCATATACATAGGGAAACTGAGGCGCATGATAACTTCCCCAAGGTCATCTAACTTGTATGATACAGAGCTGAGACTCAAACTCTAGTTTTTATGATTCTAGAACATCAACCTATAAGGAGACTATAAAGATGAATAAAACAGGGCCCTTGCCCATTATGAATTTGTATTCTAATAAGTGAAGAATGAACCCTGGACATGAATTACAAAGTAATACAAAGTCCAATGTAATAAATTCCGTAAGAGTAGTGAAGAAGAAGAAAGAGAAGGAGGGGAGAGGGGAAAGAGGAGGAGAAGGAGAAGGAGGAGTAACCCTGTAGAAGAGGGAGATATCATTTCTGTTCGTGAATGACTCCGTGGAAAAGGAGGCATTAACAGCATTCTTGAGGGATGGATAAGACTTGAATAGACAGAGCCTCCTTTTATTTAGAGCCTGCTGTATGCTAGGTACTTTACATCTATTAAAGACTGGGTCTCACACGAATAATGTTATCACTCCCGGTTGGTAGATGAGGAAACAGAGGCTAAGGAAGATGATGTAGCCAGGTGTGGGTAAATGGCATGAAGAAAGGCCCAGCCCAGGGATCATGAATAGAGATATGATTGATTGGAACCAGAGAATTCACAGTAGTATTAGAAAGGCCCAGATTACAGGAGTTCTGGAACTCTATCCTATTGACAATGGAGAGTTAGTCAATCTCCTGAGGCAGCAGGTGAGAGATAATGACAGCTGTGTTTTGGGAAGATTCGCAGGCATTTGTATGCAAAGATGAATTGCATGGCAGTAACTAGAGTGAGCACAGACGCTATTTCTATAATCCAAGCACACGGCAATAGGCACAGGCCCCCGGAGGCCTCAGTCTGAAGCCAAGCTCTACTGTTGATTAGCTGTGCGGCTTTAGGGAAGGCATTCTCTCTCTCTTGACCCTCAATTGTCTCAGCTGTAGATGAAGATGATAATAGAATGTACCTGCCTCACGGGGATGCTGTGGGGAGTAAACAAGACAAAATATGTGAAATGCTCTGCTCAGTGCCTGACCCATAGCAATCATACAGTAAGTGGAAGCCCCTATTTGTTTTTTCGTGAAAAACAGCAAGACCAGCTTGGAGGCTGTTATGATCCATGCACGAGGTGGTGAGGGCGCAGCCTGAGATGGTGGCAGGAGAG
Source organism: Equus quagga (assembly GCF_021613505.1). Lineage (NCBI taxonomy): Eukaryota > Metazoa > Chordata > Mammalia > Perissodactyla > Equidae > Equus > Equus quagga. Next base: position 12,769,377 of record NC_060276.1, read on the forward strand.
GATGGGGAAAGAGGAAATAATAATGTTAAGGGTAAGATAGTGACTCCTCCTTGCATGGCTAGGTTGTTGAGAAAAAAAAACTTACTTTAGCCTGAATATTCTGCTGTCAAATGCAAAACAGATTTGAAAATGAAAATTATCTATCATGTGCAGTGTAGTATTCCTAGGGCTTTTGTTAGACTGCAAGACATTGACTCCAACTTTGTAATATCCATATCTATCATTCTTTAAGCATTCAGCATGTTGATTTCATATCTCCCAAAGCCTTTCCATTTTGTAACTATTCAAATGAAAGGTTTTGAGATAAAGCAAGGGATTTGAGAATATATGAAAATGAGTCATAAAATGGAAGATTTAGTTTCATATTTACAGCCTTTTATTCTATGATTCCAAAAGACTTGCATTTTCATCATTTCCATTATGTTTTCTGAACTGGCATTAATGTTATAGATATTAAATCTGATATTTAATTAAAGGGAGGTTGTCTGTTCATGTAATTGCTGCCCAGGGTAATTAGTCGCTTGTCTGAGGTAGCTAGAGCTGAATGTTTTTACCACAAATCCATGTCAGCTATTTGATACATAAATCAGGTCCTGGAGAGAACAAGCTTAGGAATTTAAAATGTTGGACATGCCTTTGATTTCAATATTAGCCCACAATAAAATATCCTGGAATGCCAACCTCCACGTCTTTCTTAAAATGAGTTTATTAGCTGATCGTTAAACATACTGTATGTGCCACATAATTAATTTTATAGTAAGTTGGCTAGAGCCTGGATAAATGGACAGTTAGCCTCTCCTCTGAGAGCAGATCTATTATCATAATTGCTAATAAAAACAAAATTCACGTGTATACGTAAAACAAAATTAACCCCTTCCTCTGGCTTAGGTATTTGCTACAGAAGCTAAAAGCTCAATTTGTAATATCCAGTAGGACTAATTCACTTCACTTTTTTCTTCTTTGCCTTACAATGGTAGTCAGGTTTTCTTATGGAGCTCTCCTATCTCCTATCTTGTTTGCATTTAACTCTCCAGCTTCGCTTATTTGAAATCTAAAGCTTGTGTGTAACACTGGGATATATTATTAGCTAGATTTTTAATATCTAGATAAGATAAAGAGAGAACATATAAATTTCATTAGGAGGCTTTAAAGTAATGATTAGCATAATAGAGCAATCATTTATAATGTCTCTATACATTCATAGATTAAATATCTCTGAATGAAAAATAAGAGAAATAACACATACTTTGAGCTGGTGCATACTTGATAACTCCTCTAAAGGGGGCAATAGTGTGAATGAATAAAATATAGAAAAGATAAAAAGACACAGCTGGTCTTGGATAGAAGACAAGCAGCTCCATGGATCAGATACAGAAAAGAAAAGCACAGGTGTGAGTAGGGCTGAGAGTTGCTGGGTTCCTGCTCGGGTAACAGGCAATGACGGCCAAAAATTTAGGTCCTTGTGGGAAAGGCGGCTAACATGCACCACATATGAAGGGGGATAAGGGCTAACTCAGTGCTTCAAATCAAGAACTGGGAATGACAGACAGAACACTGCGCCTTGTCTCACGAAAAGAAGCTGCAAAATGTTACCTAAAACTGTATCCCCTGCAAGATACAGGCCTTAGGAAACAGGAGGGCACAGAAACGGCCTCATGACCTAGGAATGAACCAAGCTGTCCATTTGTTCAGTGAAAGGATCTGCCAAGTCCCCAATGTTACCACTGGGCAGAAACTCCAAACTGACTCCGTAAAACCTGGTTCTGGAATAGAGATCTCTAGGGCTGGGTGGAGCCAACTATAAAACTGTTAGATGGAAAGGGACAAAAATAGAAACAGAAGCAGAAAGCAAAGGCCCTAGGCATGTTACTTTTAAGAAGGCACTTACACAACACTGAGAATAAGTGCCTCCATAAATTTTGTGCCCCTGCTCCCATCCCTCCCCACTAGGCCCTGCTAAGAATCTACAAGTCCATACAAATATAAATAAATAACAAATAAGTGGAGAATTAGAGTCCTTCCTTACAAAAATGTTAATAAATGTAGAAGGAATAATAGAAAACCACCATTTGGCAATAATCGTCAACAGATGCTAAAACTACCGGGTTACATTTTGATGAGCAATGGCATCTTTGCACATTTTCAAAGGATCTCCTCCACAAGATACTTATTAATAACAAAAGGGCAAATAGTAACTTTATAGTGGAGAAACCTGGAAGACACCACCATAACCGAGTGATCAAAATTAGTATCACCAGTAATGGGACACCTAGATATCATGTGTATTCTGATAAGATGTACCGAGAAGGAAACATTATCTCTGTGACATCCCTGCCAAAATTATATAACCAGAATTTAATCATGAGGAAGAATCAAACAAACCCAAATTGATGGACATTCTACAAAATTAATGGCCTGTGCTCTTCAAAATTGTCAAGATCATGAAAGACAAAGAAATTCTGAGGGATTATTCCAGATTAAAGGACACTAAAGAAACATGAAAACTCAATGCAATACACAATGCTGGATTGGATTCTTTTGCTATACAGGACATTAGCGAGACAATTGGTGAAATATAAATAAGATCTGTAGATTATAAAACTGTATCAATGCTAATGTTCTTTTTTGAAGAAGATTAGCCCTGAGCTGACATCTGCCGCCAATCCTCCTCTTTTTGCTGAGGAAGATTGGCCCTGAGCTAACATCTGTGCCCACATCCTCTACTTTATATGTAGGGTGCCTGCCACAGCATGTCTTGACAAGCGGTGTGTTGGTCCATGCCCAGGATCTGAACCGGTGAATCCCAGGCCGCTGAAGTAGAGCGCAGGAACTTAACCGCTAGGCCACCGGGCCAGCCTCTGCTAATTTTCTGATATATGATTATCATATAATAGTTGTATAAAAGAATGATGTTATTTTTAGAAAATACACACTAAATTATGAGGGATAAAGAGGCTTTATGTCAGCAACTTTCAAACAAAGCAGTTGAGAAAAATATGTAATATATACAGTTATGTGTGTTTATGTGTATGTGTATATATCATGTTAACATTTGTGGAATTAGGGTTGTGGTACATAAGAATTCTTTTACTATTTTTGCAACTGTTCTGTCAGTCTTAAATTATTTAAAAATAAAACAAAAATCTATATGAGAATAAAATTATATACTACAAGACTAGTGTTATCTTGCTAAAGTGATAATTAAAGGTAATTTTACAATCTTAACTACACTTAATAAAAATTTAAGGAAAATTGAAGATAAATGAATTAAATGTTCAACTTAAAAAAATAAAAACAAAATAGAAAGAAGGAAATTGTAAAGAGCAGAAATTAATGAGTTCGGTAGAAATCAGAGAGGGTCAACAAAATAAAAAATTGGTTCTTTGGGGAGAAAAAGAATAATGAGAAAATATCAACAATAGTAAGGGAAAAAAAGCAATTCTTAGAAACAAAGAAAGGAATACAACAATTGTATAGATGAATTAGAAATTTCAGTGATCATAAGATAAATCTATAATCGACTTGGCGCCCATAATCTTGAAAAAAGAAATGAATATTTTCCTAGAAAATATATCAAAAGTGACTCAAGAAGACACAAACCTCTATAAACCAGTAAACATCAATGAAACTGAATTGATATTCAAAAATTTTCTACCATAAAAGATAGTAGACTCAGGCAGTTTTAAAGAAAAAGTTTATCAAATCTTCCAGAATCAGATAATTTCTCTTTTACAAACTGTTTCAAAGAATAGAAAAAATAGAGGCGAAATATCTAAGAGATTTTGAAAGAACTAAGCAGAGGATCCTCCTCTTACCTGGTGTCCAAGCTTCCTATAAAGATACGGTAATTAAGACCCTGTGTCTCGGTGCAGGGAGGGACACAAACACTGATGGACTAGAACAGAGATCCAAGAAATATACTCATAAGTGCGTGGAACCTGGATTATATGTCAGATGTGGCATATCAGATCAGTGAGGGGGAAGGAAGTATCATTTACTGTATGGTTCTACTAGAATTGGGGATAATATGGGGGAAAATGAAATTAAATCTCTATTACACATGATACGAAACTAAACCCAGGAGAAAATATGATCATAGAACAGGGAAAGTTTTCTTAAACAAAACTAGACAAAATAAAATAAAACAAAACAAATCATAAAGGGAACGACTGATAAATTTGCTTCTGTAATTTAAAAAATTCTGCAGAGACACTATTCAATATCTGGAAAACATAGTGTCAAGTGAAAAAACCAAGTTGCTTCACGATACAGTATGACCTCATTGGTTAAGTGTTGAGAAATACACACACTAATTGTCTACGTTGTTTATGGATGTATATGTATGGTGTAAAATTATTTAAAAATATGCGTAGAAACTTTAATACTGAATTCCTAACTAACAAGAAGGGAAAAGTGGGGAATGGAATTGGGAGGAGTACAATGGGGTTCTCAACTCTATCTGAAATATTTTTTTATTGAGATATGATTGACATATAACATTATATTAGTTTCAGGTGTACAACATAGTGATTCCTTATCTGTATACATTGAGAAATGATCACCACAATAAGTCTAGTTAACATCCATCAGCATAGATAGTCATAAATTTTTTCTTGTGATGAGAACTTTTAAGATTTACCCTCTTAGCAACTTTCAAATACACAATACAGTATTATTAACTATAATCTCCATGCGGACACTACATCCCATGATTAATTATTTTACAACTGAAAGTTTGTACCTTTTGACCCCCTTTATGCATTTCACCCCTCTCTACCCCTTGCCTCTGGCAATCACCACTCTAATCTCTGTATCTATGAGTTTGTTGCGTTTTTTTCAGATTCCACATATAAGTAAGATCATACAGTATTTTATCTTTTTCTGACACCTTACTCAGCATAACACCTCAAAGACCATCTATGTTGTTGCAAATGACAAGACTTCCTTTATTTTTATGGCTGAATGATATTCCAGTGTGATATATATATACACACCACACTTTCTTTACCCATTCATCCATCAATGCATGAACACTCAGGTTGTTTTCATATCTTGGCTACTGTAAATAATGTTGCAATGAACATGGGGGTGCAGATATCTTTTTCAGTTAGTGTTTTCATTTCCTTTGGATAAATATCCAGAAGTGGGATTTCTGGATCATATGGTAGTTCTGCTTTTAAGTTTTTGAGGAACCTCCATACTGTTTTCCATAGCGGCTGCACCAATTTATATTTCCATCAACAGTACACAAGGGTTGGCTTTTCTCCACATCCTCGCCAACACTTGTTATTTCTTGTCTTTCTGATGATACTCATTCTAACAGGTCTGTGGTGATATTTCATTGTGGTTTTGATTTGCATCTCCCTGATGATTGGCGATATTGAGCACCTTGTCATGTACCTGTTGGCCATCTTTGCAAAAATGTCTATTCAGGGGCTGGCCCAGTGGCCGAATGGTTAAGTTTGCGCGCTCTGCTGCAGGCAGCCCAGTGTTTCGTTGATTCGAATCCTGGACACGGACATGGCACCACTCATCAAACCACGTTGAGGCAGAGTCCCACATGCCACAACTAGAAGGACCCACAACAAAGAATATACAACTATGTACTGGGGGGCTTTGGGGAGAAAAAGGAAAAAAATAAAATCTTTAAAAAAAATGTCTATTCAGATCCTCTGCCCATTTTTTAATCAAATTGTTTGGTTTTTTGCTATTGAATTGTATGAGTTCTTTATATATTTTGAATATTAACCCCTTATCAGATACATGATTTGCAAATATTTTCTCCCATTTAGTAGGTAGTCTTTTCATTTTGTTGATGGTTTCCTTTGCTGTGCAGAAGATTTTTAATTTGATGTAGTCCCACTTGTTTATTTTGCTTTTGGTGTCAAATCCAACAAATCATTGTCAAGATCCATGTCAAGGAGCTTACTGCCTATGTTTTCTTCTAGGAGTTTTAGGTTTCAGGCCTTATAGTCAAGTCTTTAATCCATTTTGAGTGAGTTTTTGTGTATGGTGTAAGATAGTGGTTGAGTCTAATTCTTTTGCATGTGGCAGTCCTGTTCTCCTGGCACCATTTATTGAAGAGACTGTCCTTTCCCCATTGTATATTCCTGGCTCCTTTGTCATAAATTACTTGACCATATATGTATGGGTTTATTTCTGGGATCTCTATTCTGTTCTATTGATCTATGTGTCTGTTTTTATGCCAGTACCACATGGTTTTGATTACTGTAGCTTTGTAATATAGTTTGAAATCAGGGAGTGTGATGCCTCTAACTTTGTTCTTCTTTCTCATGATTGCTTTGACTATTTGGGATCTTTTATGGTTCCATACAAATTTTAGAATTGTTTGTTTTATTTCAATGAAAAAATGCCATTTGCATTTTGATAGGGATTGCATTGAATCTGTAGATAGCTTTGGGTTGTGTGGACAGTTTAATAATATTAATTCTTCCAATTCATGAGCATAGAATATTTTTCTATTTATTTGTGTCTTCAATTTCTTTCATCAGTGTCTTGTACTTTTCAGTGTACTGGTCTTTTACCTCCTTGGTTAAATTAATTCCTAAGTGTTTTATTCTTTTTTACGATATCGTAAATGAGATTGTTTTTTTAATTTCTCTTTCTGATAGTTTGTTGTTAGTGTATAGAAACTCAACAAATTTTTGTATATTGATGTTTTTTGAGGAGGATTAGCTCTGAGCTAACATCCGCCACCAATCCTCCTCTTTTTGCTGAGGAAGACTGGCCCTGAGCTAACATCCATGCCCATCTTCCTCCACTTTATATGTAGGATGCCTACCACAGCGTGGCTTGCCAAGCGGTGCCACGTCCACACCCAGGATCCGAACTGGCAAACCCCAGGCTGCCAAAGTGAAATGTGAGAACTTAACTGCTGTGCCACTGGGCTGGCCCTATATTGATTTTTTTTATCCTGCAACTTTACTGAATTCATTTATTAGTCTAACAGTTTTCTTGTGGAGTCTTTAGGGTTTTCTATATGTAATATATCATCTGCAAATAGTGACAGTTTTACTTTTCCTTTCCAATTTCAATGAAATTTATTTCTTTTTCTTGCCTAATTGCTCTGGCTAGGACTTCCAAAACTATGTTGAATAAATGTGGCAAGTAGGCTTCCTTGTCTTGTTCCTGCTTATAGGAAATGCTTTCAGCTTTTCACTGTTGAGTATGATGTTAGCTATAGGCTTGTCATATATGGCCTTTATTATGTTGATGGACATTCCCTCTATACCCACTTTCTTGATAGTCTTTATCATAAATGGATGTTGAATTTTGTCAAATGCTTTTTCTGCATCTATTGAGATGAGCATATGATTTTTATCCTTCATTTTGTTAATGTTGCATATCACACTGATTTGCAAATGTAGCATCCTTGCATCCCTGGAATAAATCCTACTTGATCATGGTGTATGATACTTTTAATGTAGTGTTGAATTCAGTTTGGTAATATTTTTGGAGGATTTTTACATGTTTTCATCAGGAATATTGGCCTGTAATTTTCTCTTCTTATGGTGTCCTTGTCTGGTTTTGGTATCATGAAATTGTTTTCATTTATTTAAAAAAAATGTCTGAAACAGATATGGGCTAAAATTAAGATTTGATAGCACAGAATGTGGGTAAATGGGCATTTGTTAATATCACCTATTCACATATATATGCTTGAACTACCCATACTCCATATCCAAGCTGTGTGCTATAATGGAAAAGCATCAGTCCAGATTACATTTGAAGTCCGGGCTCTACCGTTTGCTAGCTGTGTGATCACTGCCAGATGACTTAATTTCTTAGTACCTCAATTTCTTTATTTGTAAATTGGGGTTAATTGTAGTACTTAAATTATCTTTGTGAGAATTATGTGAAGTGATGCATGTAAAGTGTTTTTCACAGTACCCAGTACAAAATAAGTACTCAAAATACTCTGGCCTTTGTGATCATTTTCAACAAATCTCCCAAATTTTGATTTTTTGCTTGTCTTTTTTGGGTAATGTTTCATTTTGAAATAATTTTACATTTACGGAAATAGTTACAAAGAATTTCCACTTACCCTTCACCTCAATTTTTTTTTAGGTATGCTTTATGGTGAGGAAGATTGGCCCTGAACTAACATCTGTTGCCAATCTTCCTCTTTTTTCCCTCCCCAAAGCCCCAATACATACTTGTATATTCTGGTTGTAAGTCCTTCTAGTTCCTCTATGTGGGATGCTGCCACAGCATGGCTTGATGAACAGTGTGTAGGTCTGCAACCAGGACCTGAACTAGCGAACCCTGGACCACCAAAGTGGAGTGCAGAAACTTAACCCCTATGGCACCAGGCCAACCCCTGCCTTCACCTCAATTTTACCACAATTATTCTTATTCTATCAGTTGGATCAAAAAAACTTCATGATGAATGAGAAACCAAGCTATCATATAGCCTGTGCTATGGAAAAACTGGACTATGTGAAAGGCACTCTATAACCATGGTTAAGAATGTAAGCATTGTATTTCAACAGTCCTTGATGGGATCTCAGCTTTCCTACTGAACAGTGGGTGACTTTGGGTAAGTCACCCAACTTCTCTGAGCCTATGAGAGAAAAAGCCAGCATAGTGTGGCAATACTAGCCAGTAGTCCATCCTCTGAATCAATAAGCAGCCTCAACACTTCTGAGCTGGAATTATTTCAGAAGCATTTGCTGAAATGCTTAGCGAGGCCTTCCCTGATGGCTGGAGAGATCTGGGATATGTCATTTTTCTCTGTGAACCAGAGTCACATGAGTGAGATCCAGCTTCAGATGCCTAAGGCCAAACTTCAAATTTCCTAGATTCTACTTTTGGAATGTCTGTGCACGTGCACACACATACGTATGTTCTCTTGATTTGTTTGTTTGATTTTTTCTTTCCCAACTCATCAAACCCAGCTTCCTTTGCCACTTTATTCTCCTTCTTGTTCTCTGCTGAGGCTTTTAGATATGGCTGTTCTTTGTCTCTTGGAGAGAAAAAGGCCTGATGGGTTCCTGACCTTTCCTGATGAGGTTCTGACTGGAACAGCAGTGAGCGGACCTGATAGAAGGGATCACACACTCAAGGTGACTTAAAGGGAGAAAGAAGTTTTGGTGCTGCAGAACATTGAATCAAAAGTGGGTCTGAGGGACTATGCCAGTCTATCAATATTTCCCATATCTGTATCTATATCTAACTGAGAAAAAATAAAGAGAAGGTAGTGAGTTTTTCATAAAGCTAAAAGAATGGAACATAATGATCTGTGCTCTATTTTGAGATCATGTCTTTCCAATTCTTTGGTGATAAAATGTCTTTTCATTTTTGAAATTATCATGGTAGGCTTTAAAAATGCCTTCACTTAGCAATCAAACCTTGTAAATCCTACATATGCCCTCAAAATGTTTGTGGGAAATGTTATTGATACATGAAACATGAAAACCCGGGCACCATTGATTCTGATTGCCAAAGATGAAAGGATTCTTTAACATTAAGCTCCTCATCCCAATTTTACAGATAAGTCAACTGAGGGACTTAAATTCACACAGCAAGATGGTGGCAGAACCAAAACTAGAACCACATCGCCTAATTTCCAGGCTACTGTGCCTTCCTCTCCCGGGCCCTGCTGCTTCAAATGGAAAGAGGCACTGAAGAAAATCTACCTTGACCTCACTGTGTAACAAGTTTTTACCATGCACTGTTTATTTCCTGTTTTGTTTTAATTTCAAGAGCTAAAAGAACAGCCAACATCCCAATGGGAAATGACGACAACTAATTTCCCTGCCTCATAATCGTTAACCCTGTCGGAATGGAGGTGGGCAATAAAATGGTCACGAAGTTTTGCTGACTTGCTCACTGTTGAGTCAGGAGAAGTGCCTACTCAGAGCATTAATTTCTGATTAGCTGTTAATCTGGCCAGGTTAGAAAATAGGATGGAGAAGAATAAGCATTCACATACCTTTTCAGATCATTAACTAGCAACAGCTTGCAGATGTGGGTCAGTGCTGTTACAGAAGGGGAAACTGGAGGTTTCTGAGCTCTACCTAAAGCAAGAGACAGTCAGCTTCTGACCTGGGGAAGATGATGAAGGTGGAACCAGTTCAAAATTGGGGCACTTGGGTAGCTCACACCTAGAATTCTAACTGCAGTGCCAGGATAGAGGGACACTAGAAAGAGTCACGGAAGACACTGCTCTGGGGAGACATCTCGCCACATCTAGGATAAAGGAGGCCTGGCTTTGATTTAGAAAGGCCTCCGAACATCATAATGTTTTATACTAGTATATTTGTTTCCTATAGTTTCTGTAACAAATCACCACAATTCAGTGATTAGAAACAACATAAATTTATTATCTTACAGTTCTGGATGTCAGAAGTCCAAAATGAGTCTCACTGGGCTAGAATCCAGGTGTTAGCAGGCCTGTGTTCCTTCTGGAAGCTCCAGGAGAGAGTTCATTCCTTCCCTATTTGGCATCTAGAGGCTGCCCACATTCCTTGTCCCGTGATAGTTTCACTTAAACTTCTGCTTCTGTTGTCACATTGCCCTCTCTCTTCCTGACTCTGACCTTCCTGCCTCCTTGTTAGCAGGACCCTTGTGATTGCTTTGGTCCTATCAGGATAATCCCAGATAATTTTCCCAGCTCAAGATCCTTAATTTAAAATACACTTGCCAGTCCCATTTGCCATACAAGGTAACATTCACAGGTTCCAGGGATTGAGATGTGGACATCTTGGGGGGAAATATTTAGCCTACCACAATGAGCAAAACTATTTTTTCATCTGAAATCATGTGAGGAACCCCAATATATAAATTACATCAAAGCAGAGCTGCTATAGTTAATAGTCTTATTCAGCCTCTGTTACTTCCCAACCTTGACAGTTCCAGAAGCACCCAAGTGGAACCTTGTGGCCCCAGGACCAGTCTGAATACAACTGATGTGTACCTGAAGGAAGAACAACATTTGAAACACCTCAGCCTCCACATACTCTCTGTTCATTATATTTTTCAGTGAAACCAGATGCCTCTTAATCCTTGTCAATGAGCTCCACGGGACAAGAGACCTTGCTCATTTAGCCCTGTGTCACCAGAATCTAAGGTGCTCAGTGTTTGTTGAATGACTTGAGTGAATAATCAATTAACAGTGAATGAAAAATGCTTAAGTAGCATCTGTTTCCTGCTTCCCTACTCACAATTATTCATCAGTGAGACCTATACCTCAGTATTATTGGACAAAGATCAAAATGGAACTGTGCCACCTTTCTCTCCCTCACTATATCCAGTCCCAAATCATTTATATACATGTATGCACACTGAATTTAACTGCTCATCATGAGACTTAACAGAATGTATTCTTTCAAATCTTTATCACAGACATCTTATTTGCACATCATGGAAGCAAACAGTAGTATTCTAATATCTTTCTCTTCCTGTTTTCCAGAACCTCATTCCTGAGGGCAAGATTAGAAATAAGAAAAAGACTGTTAGAGATGAAGATGCTTTGGTGCCTTAAAGGCCATCTAGGGCACGCATCTTCAGAGATGAGGAAACTAAGGCCTAAAGAAGAGAGGGGACTTATCCAATATCACAGAGCACGTTTGTAAGATCTAAACTAGAGCATGGGTCTTCTGTTCCTGAACACAGTGTTCCTTCCATTGTTCCACAGTGGTGCACAGCTGAACAGTTCTATCAAGAAGAAGTTTACCTACAGAGATCATAAAATCTGAAGTTTTAAGGATGGTACAGTTATCTTTTATTTCTGTAAACCTACGTTTGGCAAATTAGTGGCTCCCAAGACAAATCCAACCCAGGGAGCTGCTTAATTTGTCCCATAGTTTTCTTTTTAATTGAATTGGTATGTCTTTAAAGAGAGTGGGTACACTCTAAACTCGCCCATGTCCCCAACACTCCCTATTGTCTTACATTTAGCCCATTTTACTCACTTTTGTTATATATTTGAACCTTGGAGACATATGAGTTTTTAACCCCTGACAGAAACAATCAAAATGTACAAGAATTGTCAATGGGGTTACAAACTCTAATTGTCTTTCACACTGTAAGCGGTATAAACATTTGTTTGATAGACCATATGTCTTGAAGACCAATGGTTCAGAAAATAATGCCCATGGTTAACCCATATTTCAGTCAGTGCATGAGAAGGGAGAGATGATAAAGCAGACCATATCTCCTTCTCTTCCTCCAAACCAATCATCACTAACTTCTCACCTTGATCTCTTCCCACCGACACCTTTGGAATCTTTAGGTCTGATTGAAATTGAGATTAGTCTTGGGTCACCTGTGACTATGACTTTGGCAGTATAATCTTATAGCATATGAAAAAGCATATGAAAAAGCTAGTTATCTTGTGAACTCTTGAGCATGAGATAAATGTCAATAGTGGGGGCAGAGCAGAGCTCCAGTACCAGTGGGGAACTGAAATGATAATTAGAAACTGTTGTTGGGTGTGTACAATAAGATTTGGAGTGGTGGCGGTATTTCAGTTGGCATATGAGTGCCCAAAGTCTCCCCTTAGATACACCAGAGAGCCAGTTCCAAGTAGCATGACTGAGACTAACCCTACTCCTGGTGGAAATTGGTTTCTGGTATCCTACTTAGCATATAATTTATAGGCATTTCATACCTAAAGCTGATCAGAGCTGGGGCAAGCAGGGGTTGACAGTTACCACACTTCTGGACATTTTCTTGGCACCCAAAGAATATTGATTGAAATGACTTATTGGAGGTAGTGCCAATCTACCCACTAGATATATAATTCATTCCAAGTTGCAGTTCTGGGCTTGCACAGCTAAAAACATTGAAAAAACCTATAACTTAAAGCATGGTGCACCACATAGAATATTTTTGGAAACTCTCTGGTTTTATTTGGAAAATTATGTCTGATATTTGGTCAAGGTTTAAAGTTTCCTAAGCTTTGAAGTAATGCTGAATCCTAAACAGTGAACCTTCAAAAGCTTTGACTCTGCCACAGGGCATTGATGTGATCTATAAACAAGGGAAAAGAACAGTATTTGAAAAGGAAAAAAGTGCCAAGTTTCGACGTTAGATATAATAGGCAGAATTCCTTCTCTATTTCAGCAACAGTTCTATCCCTTAGGAACACAACTCTAAGCAAAGACATCTTCAGAAAAGGCCTCAGCAAGAAAGCAGGATAAAACATCTACCTGGCTCTGCTACTGATGTCGTATGGCTGGGGGACTGCCCCCACTCCATGGAGATAGCATGCTGTGCAGGTGATGGTGTGAGAAATGCACTTCACACCAGAAATGTCTGCTGGAGACTTTGACATATAAGCTCCATGAAGACGAGAACTCTGTTTATGACACACACTATTATATCCCCACGACTTAGACTATGAGCCTGGCACACAGTGCTTATGGGGGCTCCCAAAGGCCCAATAAATAGCACTCCATTTCGTTATCCAGATTCTGAACAAATTGAGAAATATGCAAGATAGTAAATATGGACTTTAAAATATCACTTCATTACTGATGGAGGCCAGGCTAGAAGACCTAGTTTAACAAGCAAGAGGAATGTGTCTGGTAAATGAATTGTAAAAATTAGGCAGACTTATCTACTTAAATATAAGCAGCACAAGACCAGGGCAGCCTGCCTACCTGGAGGAGCAGAATAGAGCACCTGCTCCCATGAGTATGATTGCTCCCAAGAGAAAAGAGGACTGAACTGAGTTGAGCTTGTCCAGTGATCTACACCAATTTACCAATCAAATAAGTATTCCTCACTTGTGCTCAATCAATACTTTAGGAAGGCATACATGAATAGTACCTGTGGAATGTGGAAAGTGAACTTGAATGCAAAAGTTCAGAAACATCACCTGTGGTAATTAGTGTAGCCAAAAGACTGACCTTCATGTTTGCCCTAAAAGCACTGGATAGCCAGAATGGGGTCCTTGTATAAAGAGCACTGTGGAGCCCATGGTAAGTTTCTATAGCACCAGACTTCGGATCCTCTCATATGCAAATAAAGGGAGATAAAGACTCCTTTGACTTCTAGAAAGGGAGTTTTTGGAAAACATCCTTCACTCTGACAGAAGTTGACTTCAACTTGGGGTCAGGGCAAAGGGTTACTGATGCAGCTTGAATAAGAGGGATTAGCTAACATTTTCTCCAATACCAAACTGGATGAAGAAAACAAGATTCATTAAGCCAAAGCCAAAGCAAGTTACTTGCTTTGTTTTGTTTTGCTTTGCTTTGTAGAACACCTGTTAATGTCACTCTATTTCTAGCCATATGTTTCTCATTGAACTAATCCAGGACAACAGAAAGAAGCGCCAAGGGGCCTAATGCTAGCAGGAGATCCTCAGAAGGGGGCTACTTGGTTCCATAGGCTTGAAAGGGAAAACATTTATTTGAATCTTCTCCACTTCCCTAAAGTACTGAGTTCAGTAATTGACAGTGACTAGAAAGGGTTGTCATCACGGGTACCACGCTTTTGAGGTAATAAGACACTGGCAGTACTTCTCCTTTCAGGTTAGCTGTATTCAAAGAAGTCATACTATCACCGTGTGCCCTGGTATGTGACCCAAAATTCTGGGCTTGACTGTGGTAAAGCAGAGTTGACAAACTTACCATCCGTTAATGGTAATCACCCGCATCTAATCTCTCTTTTTGCCCACAGACTTTAATCAGACCATCTTTGTTAACTTACTCTAAATAATATCTGAGAATCAAATCCTTCCTGAGTTTAGGGTTTGCATCAAAAGTCTAATGACCTGTCTAGTTTTCTTTGTCACAAGCAACAGTAAATTCTCTTGACCCTGCTTAAGCTTTAGAAAGAATTAAATGGGACAGCCTTAATTTTGCTATTTATAGGTGGCCATTAGTTCAGCATGTATTGAGAGCCTACTCTGTGCCAGGCTCCGTGCTCTTTAGCCCTTTACACACACTATCTTATTTAACACTTCCAAAAACCCTGCAAGTTTGATAGTGTTCTCCTAATTTCCCAGATGAAGAATCATCTCATTAAAGAGATGAAATCACTTGCCCAAGTTCCACAGAGAATAATTGGTGGAGCTAGGATTCACCCCCAGGTCTGCTGAGCTGCCAAGCTCCGCAGGCTCTTTCTAATAATATGCTCAACAGCTTCCAGCTGTCTTTCTAGCTCATCTCCCGATCAGAGGAACAAGTTCTCCTTTATGTGATGTTTGCTTTGTTTCTTCCTCCCAGTTGAAACAAAAAGAGAAGCTGCCCCTTCATGGTAGGATGCACCCCTTAATGGTAGAGGCTGCTCACTGATTTCCTCTTTGGGGAAGAACAGAACAGTCCTCTTTTTATGTTATCTGCTTCTTTCTCTGGAAACTACCAAGTGTAAAGAAATGTAACATCATTAAAATACGTTTTAGAGCTTCCTTCAATAACCGCTGCTAACAAATGGCCTTGTTTGGCAGAACTTCCAGTCACACATTGAGGCTTGTACCACAACAGAACTTTTGTAGATGTTTTACTCTGGTCATCAACAAAGTTCTAAGATGGAGACTTAAAGCAGTTTCCTGCAAGCCTCAAATCAGCAGGAATATAGAGCTCTATCTCCACAGATAGGCCTTGAGGTCACACCCCGTGGGTCTGGGAGTCCTGACCACCAAACTTGCCCCTCCCAACTTTGCAGATCCGAAGGCAGCGGAATGGGAGAGTAGGAGTCTTATGATTCCTCGATCTCTGAGTTGAAATGTCCCAAAAGATTGTTTTCTTAGGACACTCCCACACATGCACACTCAGAAAACAGATAAGGAGTGTGGGGCATCTGGGAAATATGAGCTTAGAATTACTCAGTGGATTCCAGGGTCCTGGTGGAGTCAGCCAGCACATTCTCGAATGTGGCCTTCCGTCCCAGCTGACCCAAGATAAATCATCTAATGGAGGGTGGATCTCATATTATCCATTGGAGACTTCCTGTAATTCTGGTACAAGTTGATGTTTTTATTTCTGTAAACAGAAATCTTGTACAAATGCTCTCTCATTAAAGGAGCCTCGTGGTGAATCCTTTTGTAAACTGAAGAGAACTTTTGTAATGCAAATAAGCTCCCTCTAATCTAACTGTATTGTTTCTGAGTTTTATGTGTAGGATATTCTTAAAGAGGATATATTAGTAATGCCCAAATCACAAATATATTGTTTATTTATAAGCTACTCATTTTAGAACACAGCCCACCTAGAAACTCATATCCCGTTGTTTCTTTTTATTGGTAATGAGTCTTGCAAAATATTGACTTTATTTTAGAGCCACTTCATCTTGTAACATCAAGCTTTGGAAACTGCAGGAGATTTTCAAAACTAACAAGGACAAAAATCAAGCGAATCTGGAAATAAAAGAGAAGCCAGGTATCAAATAGGATAAAAACACTAAGATCTTTGTTTTCACTTGTGTTTTTGTTTTTCCTTTGCAAAATAAAGTAGGTGGCCCTGTGCATTCCAAATAATGGCAGAAAGACTTTTCTCTTTTTCAATGCTTAAACTGGAGCTAGGGCACTGTAATATTTTTTAAAAAGAAAACAGTTGAAATCAGAAAGTTTTGCCTTTTTTTTGAGGAAAACTTCAAACCTCTGATGGGCGTTGGGGCCTCTTGGTTTCTTAGTTGGCCGATTTGCATGTTGTGTTCCTGTGGTTCCCTCTGGATAGCTGAGATAGAAATAAGAGGTTGGAGAAGCCTGCTGAGATTTAGGATGTAGTCCTCTGAAAAAGAAAGTGCCAATTTTTAAGTGGGATTGGAAGGACAATAAGTTTGGGCCACAGCATTGGTCACTAACTGAATAGAGCTCTGTTTCATCGATCACCAGCAATAGCAGAGTAAGAGGAACTTTGTAAAGGAAGAGATGTGTCTTTTTCTGAGGAGACATTGCAAGTGGGCTAGTGGTCACAATGCCATTGGCTTCTTTCGTAAAGGAGAGGGCTTTCCAGAAGATAACTAGAAGTAATAAGGAAACAAACCAGCAAACCTCTGGAGAACCAAGGAGACCAGCCAGTCAGAAGCAAGACTTCTAGCAGCAGATCCTTACCTGAGTTCAGAGACTGGGCCGCAGGAAAGGGACTGGAGGCAGGGTAGATTGTTGTGAGGGCACAATGTCAAATAGTAATTGGTTTTTAAAGTTGTTTGTGAATTGAGCTAAAGAGTTGTTAGTAGGAAGTGCCCAGCTGACTAAGAGAGTATACCCCCCCAAGTTTCAGAGTGGGGTCTGGAGCCCAGAACAATGGGAAAAGTTCCCTGAAGGAGCCTCCAGACTCCATGCCCCAGATGAACAATACTGGATATGAACACATCACATTTGGTCTTATCTTCCTTACTTGTAATTACACAGTATTTTTGAGATACTACAATGGATAGATAATATTCAAATACATTCCTAATAAATTCAAACATAAGTAGAGAGTAAGAGGGAACTATTTTGTCCAAATGTTAAGTAGTCACTAATGATATCTTTGAAACTAGATGAGAATCCTCAAAGGAGATGTTAATAGATCAATTTGTATAATATGAAGTAAATCCACCCTCAATTATAGTCTTCTTCCCTATATAAGAAAACAACTAATTTGGAAACAAATTGTATTGTGATCCTGCATTTGGTTTATTTGTGAATTTCTGTGGTTTTAAATAATTGTCCATTTCTCAATGACATCTGCATCATCAAATTTCCCACCCAGGATGGACCTGAAACTTTTTGTCTGCCACTATAGTAATTCAACCTCGTGCTTTCATTTTTGTGTATCTATACAAGGGTGAGGAAGGCAGTAGGAAGCTACCTGGAAGGGAATGTACCTAGAGTACTAAGAGTAAAATGGGCTTCCTGGAGTCTTAACAGCATTTTGCTTAGGATAATTTGCTCATTCACTTATTTATAGAATTGTGTGATTTTAATAGCCTCAAAAACACATTTTATAGTATAGGATTGAAAACTATGATTGCTAAGCCCTTCTAAAGTAATTGAAGGAACAAATTGTAGCTAATGCATAACTATTAGCCCTCAATGAAAGGCAAATGACGTGAAGCCAGTATGAGGACCAAATCTGTGATAAGTGGTAGTTATAAAAACGATGCCTGGAACACCAATCAGTTGGGAGTAACCCAGAGACCTGAAGGACTAGATGAACTGTACTGAGGGAGGTCCTGCTCAGCTGCTGGAGTTTTCCTCAACACGTGGGTGGGCCTGCGAAAGGGGCAAAGGGACGTGTGAAGAACTTGAGGTTGGATTCTGCAACTGAACAACAGTCACCTAAAGAATACGTCTCAGCTAAAGGGGAGAGTGGAGGAGCAGGGTTGATTCTTCTCCCCAATTACCTCTATGTTGCTAAATCTAATGGATATTTCTCAGTCCTCATCTCACTTGAGCCAGCCCTGGTAGTCCAGTCCTCTCACTGCTGTGGCCAGGGTTCACTTCCCGGTCAGGGAACCAAACTACCCGTCTGTAGATTGTCATACTGTGGTGGCTGTGTGTTGCTGTGTGCTGAAAGCTCTGCCACCAGTATTTCAAATTCCAGCAGGATCACCCATGGTGGACAGGTTTTAGTGGATCTTTCAGTCTAAGACAGACTAGGAAGAAGGACCTGGCCACCCACTTCTGAAATCTATGAATAGCAGCACAGCATTGTCTTCCAGTACTGGAAGGTGAGAGGATGGTGCCAAAAGACTGGGCAGGGCTCTGCTATGCTGTGCACAGGGTCGCTAGGAGTTGGAATTGACTCAATGGCACTAACAGCAAATAACGTCTTACTTGACATCTGTCCCAACAACTACCGTTAATCACTCCCTCCTTGAAGGACTCACTTTTCTAGCTACCATTCTGGCTGGCTCTTCTCAGTCTCCTCAATTTGTCCTCTACCTGACCTTTAACTGCTGGAGTTTATCAGAGTTCTGTATTCAGTTCTCCTTTGTGCTCACTTTCCACCCCCCCCTAGGTGAGCTCATTCACTCCTTGGCTTCAATGACCGCCTCTATACTGAGCTGACAGAATTTAGATTTCTATCTCCTTTCCTCTGAGCTTCAGGTCCATATATGCAACTGCCCACTGCCATGCCTCCAAGACACCTCAGTTCAATTCATGTCAAAATGAACTCACTATCCTTTCACCCCACTCCAAACCTGCTCTTCCTCTTGCGTTTCCCATCTCAGTGAACAGCTCCCACCATCCACCCAGCATGCAAGCCTGAAAACAAGGAGTCATCCCTGACACCTCCCTCTCCCTCACACTCCACATCCAACTTATCATCAAATCTTTCCAGTTATGACTCTGACATCTCTTTTGAATCAACCCACTGCTCTCACTCCCTCTTACCACCCTCCTACTCCAAGTTACCATCATCTTTCACTGGACAATAACATCCAAACTGGTCTCTGCACTCCCCCTCTGGTCTGCCTTCCCACAATGCATTCTCTACACAGCATCCAGAGCTTTCAGACACATGTCAGATCATGCCACTCTGGTTTAAAATCCATCAACAGCTCCCCAATGCCCCTAAAAGACAGTCAGAAGTCCTTATCATGAACAAAAAGCCTTGAATGATCTGGGATCACTAACCTCGTCACCTTATTTTTACCATTCTTCCTTTTGCTGATTACCCCCAGATCCACCTTAGAGTTGGCAATGTTTCAACTTCTTAAACTTGCCACGTGCTTTCCTTTCTTGGAGCCTTCCTTTATGTTTCCTCTGCATCCTTCAGAGCTCAGATCAAATGTTTGTTTCCTTGGGAAAAGCTCTGTGATCCTCCAAGCTTGGTCAAGCCCCCATTATCTGCTTTCCTAGCAACCCATTCCTTTTCTTTCCATCATCTAGACATTAAGAAAGCAATGACAACAAGAAGTATATCATTACAATTATGTAGCCCCTTCACGAGTCTGTAAACACCATATGGCCAGGGACTGTGTCTACTTTTGAATCACCAACATATTTCTAACACTGAGCATAGGACTTAGCAAAAAATATGTGCTCAATCCATGATGGTTGAACAAGCGAACAGCTCTGATCACCTTTTATTGTTATTTCTTGCCCAGTTGAGTATTGTTTCTGATCACTGAGGGCAAAGACTGTGTACTTGCTTACCACTGTAGTGTCAGTGCCCAGCTCAGTGCCTGGCAAAGGAGTGAGTCTGGTTCAAGGGTAGGCACTGGCCTTACCTCAGGGACACTGAGAAAGGCACCTGTAGGAGCCTGCTACTGAATACTAAGCCTCCCAAGTGGGAGGCACACTCAGAAGTCTCAGCAGGAGGAGCCATAGCTGGTAGGAAGACCTGCCCGGAAGGGACTCCTAAAGCTAATCCTTCTGAGACTCAGCTGTCCCAAAGGGGCTTTCAGAACAGGAACACTTCCATTTTCCAGAGCACCACAGAACCAGACACCTCACCAGTGTGAGCATTAGTAGTGAGGGGCTAACTGTCACTGGTAACTGGTGTGAGCAATAGACAACTAGGTAAGCTTTGAAGGATGGCTTGGGGCAGCAGAGGTGAGGAACAGCAGAGAAGATGACTATGACAGGGGGTAAAGTTCCAGAGAATTTGAGAAAGCTTCTATGTATTGAATGCTTAGCAGATGCCAAGCACTGTGCTAAGCTTTTACAGGCATTCTCTCATTTAATCCTTGAAAAACTATGAAGTAGGTGCTTCTTTATAGATAAGGAAATTGAGGCATAAAGAGATTAGGTAATGTTGTCAGAGTCATAAAGCTGGTAATGTGGAGGAATCATCTTGAATTCCAATGTAGAGACTTGCCCTCTGGACATAAAATAAAATAAATAGACTTATACTCATGGGCCCTTGGTATCCCTATGTGGAATTTGAGGAGGTTGGACAAGATTGCCCTCAAGGACCTTTCTTAGTGTTTCCAACTGTCAGTGACAGCTTGTTTTCCTGGGAGAAGTGGCTGAGGCCCCTTTCAGAGCCCAGCTGTCACCTCCCTGGTTTCATTGTTCTGTGATGTCAGCCTGTACCTAGGATACCCGCCTCAGTGCCTTCTGTGAAACCTCTGCTCCACTCCTGCTGTGAGGAGAGGCACTGACTTATCTGCTGCCACAGCCCCTCATGCTCAGAGCTCTTCTATATCCCAGCACAAGCTGATTTAAATCCTATCTTCCCTTTGTAGGGCACCTTTCCTGCCATGTTCTCTGGTCTCCCAATCGGGGTTTCAAGGGAGGTAGTTGAGGCACAGGGGAGCGCTCTCTCTGACAGTTGGATGCCCAGCTTCACAGTTCATAGTCTGGTGATATGAATTACCACCCTGCATTGGGTGTGTCCTCTGTGCCAGGCTCTGTGCTAAATGTTGTACTCTGTTACCGCATGTGAGCCTTGTTACAACACTGTGAGGTAGGCGTAATCATGCCCATTTTACATATCAGCCAACTGAAGCTCAGGGAAATTATGTGGAAGAGCTCACATCGAGACAGTGGCCATAATGGAATTCCAAGGCTGATCATTTTCCTCCTACACTGCTCTCCTGTCACTTACTCTCTATGTGGGTTTTGGTAAGTGACCTAGCCTCTCTGAACCTCAGTTTCCTCAACTGAAAAATGAAGATGATAATAGTGCCCCTCTCACAGGGCTGCTGTGAGGTTCAAAACACATAATGTGTATATGTAGCACATAGTAAGGGCTCCATACATTGTAGTAATAATAGTGCTTGTGGTTGTGCTTGTGGCTGCTTGTTATTGTTATTATATCATTACCACTCTCAGCTGCCCCCACTGAGCACTTCCAGCCACCCCGCTTCCCCGCACAGCCAGGGATCCAGGGTATAAGAGCAAACTTCTTTGTGGCAGGGGAACGTGGTGATGTTTTGTCTCTCAATAATCAACTGCCCATTTTCTATCACCTCTTTCCTGGGAGCGCCAGCTTCTGAGTCATGGCTTTGCTCAGGTGATGGTAATAATGAAGTGATCTGCATAATAGGCAACGGAGCTGCTCATGCCTAATAAAATGAATAAAAGTGAAATTCCTGAGGCTAGCCAGCCAGTGCCTTTAAATAAAACTGAAATCAAATGGAAGAAGAGATCTTCACAATTGTTTAAATCATTGCCTCCCGCACCTGCAGAAGGGACTATGCGGCACTCACGTGTGCAAATCTAATATGCGGGCTCCTAATCTCTTACAACTGATTACTTTAATGAATTTTAAAGGTAGAACTTTAATTAAAACAGGTCTCTGTGGACAGAAAGCATGCTATTTTGTGAGCTCTGTAAATATTGCCTTTTAAACTAATAAGTTCGGTTACCAGAAATACTACTGCATATAAACAGTTGGCTTTTTTTATTCCTGTGCTGTGGAAACATAACTAGATATTGAAGAGAGGCTGGATGCATTTCAAAGCCTGACATTTGGCTTTCAAAATAATAGCAACTTAAATTTGCAGGACATCTTTCTCCTCTGGAGCACAAAGGTCTTTCCAGGCATGATCTCATCCTGTCTTCAGACGTTCCCCTATGAGGCTGGACTGAGGAAGACAGCATTGGTCATGGCAGCATTTCCAGGCCTTCGTGACTTACCGCAAGACCTCCATTGCACCCCATCCCACCCTCTACACTACTGAGAAGACTGAGGTCAGCCAAAGGGACACCACAATTTTTTTCCCCTCACCTAGCCAGTACTATTTCCTCTTATTCAGAAGAAGAATGATAAATAATATAAATACTATTTACAAAAAGCTGAAACTTATGTGCCAGGCACTGGGCAAAGCATTGACATACATTGCCTCATTTAACCCTCAAAACATCCCTGTGAGGTAGATACAAATATTATCCCCAAAATTTCCTCTACTTCACTCAGAATAACAGCCAAAGCCTTTGTAATGGCCTAGAAGTCCCTGAGAGCTCTCTGATTTCATCACCTCCTCTTTCCCCCTTTGCCTTGTGGGACACCTGAGAGGCGAGGAGAGCCTAGAGCAGCAGGACCCATGTTTAGGAATTAGCATACGAATATTTTTAAAGAGAGACTCTCTGTTGGGCATCTTCTCTATGCCAAGTTTCATGCCAATCACTTTTACATGAACTAGTTACTCTTCCCAGTAGCTCTGTGAGAAAAGCATCATTATTACACCATCTTAAGTGATGAGAAAACCAAGGCTTAGAGAGGCCAAGTTCTTTTCCCAAGACCACAAACCCGGTAAATGGCAGGGCCAGGGCTTAAAAACCAAACTGTCTACCTCCAGAGCCTGCTCTATTTCCATTAAACCCACTGCCTCCTAAAGTCTGGAAACATGTCTGTAGACATATAAGGAATTCTGTAACCTCTCCCACTGCACATCTCTCATTGGTCACCTTTTTTAAACTTCCCCTAAAAGCAGCATGATTTATAGGCTGAGAGCCAGTGCAGATGGCTTATGAAAACTGCCATTCACTTCTAATTATGTGATTCAGATGTTGAGTACTTTATTGTCAGAAAGCAGATCCTTTCTGTCAGTAGAGGTTCTGTCTTCATTCAAGTAACCTCTAATTTGTGGGCTGAATATTCCCTTCGGGTTATTTGGAGGAGGTATTAGTCATGCTGTGGTCAGTTTCAGGATTCCTACTTGTGCTCCTTTTGTCTTGACTTATCTCCAGATTTATTGCAATAACTTACTGATTTGCATTCCTGACTGACATCAAAGAATGGAGGACTTGATCTTGAGGATGTGGCAGAGACCCCTAGCACTCACCAATATTTATGTTCTACTCTTCTTGGGCACACAGCTCAACTATATTTCCCAGGCTCCGCTGCAGTAAGATGTGGCCATGTGACCATGCCACATAAAATATGAGAGTAAATGATGTGAACTTTGACCAGATTTAGCCCATACCAACTTGATGTGATCCTCCCTCCCTTTCCTACATATCAGGTTGATGGAGAGAATGCTGAGGATTAGAGGAGTCTAGGACCAGGATGACAATGAAGAAACTGCCCAACCAGGAATACCTGTATTGGATTGTGACATGAGTGACAACTCTTTTTCTGTTAAGCCACTAAAGTTTGGGTTACAGAGGCTAGCTTTACTTACCCTAACCTATATGAAGGAAAACAATAGTTTCTGGGTGTCACTAATATAGATGGAAAGGAAGGAGGTATAACAAGCCAAGAAAAGCAGAATCACTCATGAAGAATCTGATATATGGTGAGTGAATAACCTCCTTTCTCCATTTTCATACAGCCTTCTTTTTATTCCACTCTTCTCCCTCCTGCAAAGGAATAAACAGAACTTTGAATGAGATTATTTCCTCTCCAGGTACAGCTGATTAAAAGCAGTAGGCACCAATGAGTGAATGACTTCTACGTATATGCAAACCCATTTATCAACCCCAATGTCTCTCCAATTGGTGGAATATGGGGGAGAAATTTTTGAGAAGGAGTCTAATGTGTGGAAGTCATCACTGACCAAAGGGGGGGGGGTCTTCATTCCCTACCACCAGTCCTCATGGGTCTATCTGGAGATCAACCTGTTCTCCCAGTCCTTTCATAGTAACTCTGACCCACAAGGGTCAACACAAGCAGAGTCATCCCATTGGGGAAAGGGAGTTATGCACGTTCAATACCAGAAACCCTAATGGAGACAGGGCTTTGAGTAGGAATGCAAAGAATTTTCTATATTTTTAACAGATGACACAGAGGCTTCTTGTAGCTTTCATCCACCTGTGGAGTGATTACTCTTGGATTTGGAGGAGGTTTTGTATAGATTATACAGATAGATGGAGACATGGAGTTCTCAGGGTGTGGGGTGGACATGACCTGTTCAACACCCCATAGCTGGTCAATGCCAGAGTGAGAACTAGAGGAAGACTGACTGCTCCAGATCCTTTCAAAGTAAACTTGGGTTTAATCATTTCATGAAGATGAGAAGTAATGAATGTAATCTTTTACGGTGTGCTGGGCTTGGAAGCACATCTTCCTC
Source organism: Equus quagga (assembly GCF_021613505.1). NCBI lineage: Eukaryota > Metazoa > Chordata > Mammalia > Perissodactyla > Equidae > Equus > Equus quagga. Next base: position 12,794,241 of record NC_060276.1, read on the forward strand.
CAAACTCAGGGGGAGCTGTGGAAATAGAGCTGAGTGAGTAATCTCTTTGTGTGTATATTTATTTGAAAATATCAGAATGTTGTAAATAAAGCATTTCTTTATGAAATATTAGTTTGGAGACTTGCCTGAAATCATGCAGTTTTTGCCTCTGCTGTGTTATGTAAAAAATTTATCTTAATGAATGACTAATAGCTGCATATCTGTTTGTCATTATTCAGTCATTAAACATTTACAGAGCACTTGTTGGGGAATTGTGCTAGGTGTTGCTTGGAGGATGACGGTGCTCGGTGTTGCTTGGAGGATGACGGTGCTCGGAGTTCCTTGCATGTGGATATGTGGGTCAAGGGCAATGCCTTGCTGTGGAACACAAGCCCTTAAACTCTTAGGGCCCACTCCCTGTATTCCTCCACAGAGCCTTCCAGAAAGCCAAAGCAGCTTTGACCACAGAGCAAAGTTCTGCCTTTCCCTGGGCAACACTGTTTTGGCCAGAATCCATCTTTTCAGCTTCGTGGATTCATTTCCACAGTCTTTCCTGCTAGTTAGCCTCTTCTGCTTTAAATGGTCTGTCTTGCTTTTTATTAAGCATTAAACTTTTTAATTATTCAAAAATATGCATTCTTTGTAGAAGATATGAAAAATATAGACAAGCAAATGGAAAAAAAGTACATTAATTCCACCAGCCATGGGAAACCACTGTTGACATTTAGTGAACATACTTCCAGTCTTTTCTTCCTATGCATATAGAGATACATATATTTTTAATTTATACACATGGAATTATATTTCCTACACTATTTTATAATCTGCCTTTTGATCAATTGTGAAAAATTTTCCATGACCACAGATACATGCTTCCTTTTTATTTTTAGTGGCTGTGTAACATTTCACTGTAGACAGGAACTATCATGTACTTAATCACATGTTGTTAACATAAAATTTTTCCAATTTTTCAGTGTAATGAATAGCATTTCTGTACTCATCATTGTATATACATATTTGTATGCCTACCTTACTATTTCCAATGAATAAATTCCTAGAAACTGAATTTCCACATCAAGGGGTATATACCTTTTCAAGCTTTTTAATCTCTGTTTGGCATTTGACCCAGCTTCTCAAAAAATATTGCCTCCTGGATTGCTGCATTTTTGTCTGCAAAGACCTCAGATCAAGTATTGCACCACCAACCAAGACCTCAGGTCACACAGCCAGCTAGCTATTGTCAGGGTTGAGGCTAAAACATGCATTTCCTGACACAATTGACTTATAAACATTTGGGTTGCCACTAAGGGTGAACAAAGGCTGCTGTGAGCCCACCCCATCTCACCAACAGTGATCTGGCTGGTGCCAGGAAGAAGGAGAACCTGGTCTGCAGCAGAGCTCTAGCTTATCTTGGCATTTTTACTTGTGTACAAATGGAAATCACATTACTTAAAATATAAACATGATTTAATGATTTTAAAAATGTGTAGCTGTCTCCATTCTAACTGCCCATTAAGGTGGGGAGAATACCTTTAGAATGATTTAGAAAGTAATATACAGATAGATGTGAAGCTGAGAGGGAAGGGATAAAAGAGAGGCACCCTCTTCTAGTAGAGAAAAATAATAGACCATGGTTCTAACTATCACTCGGCCATTCTCTCTGTGTGACCTTGAGAAGCCCTTTTGCCAAGCTAGGACTCAGTGCCTGTTTAACCTTTATTTTCTCTTTACATCTTTAATTGTCTTTCTTTTTGGCGAGGAAGATTGACCCTGAGCTAACATCCATGCCCATCTTCCTCTACTTTATATGTGAGATGCCCACCACAGCATGGCTTGATGCGTGGTGTGTAGGTCCACACCCAGGATCCAAACCTGCAAACCCCAGGCTACTGAAGCAGAGCACGTGAACCTAACCACTAGACCACTGGGCCAGCTCCTAAAGAATTTTTTTTTAATGCTGAAAATTAAACTATGAAACAGTGCTGTCTTATGCACCAATTATAATATACATTCCAGTATCAGCGATGTTAAAATTGAAAAAAGTACTGTGACCGGCCCCGTGGCTGAGTGGTTGAGTTTGTGCACTACGTTTCAGCAGCCCAGGGTTTCACCACTTCAGATCCTGTGTGCAGACCTAGCACTGCTCATCAAGCCATGCTGAGGTGGCATCCCATATATCACAGCCAGAAGGACCTAGAACTAGAATATACAACTATGTGATGGGGGGCTTTGGGGAGAAGAAGAAAAAATAAAAAGAATAAAAGAAGATTGGCAACAGACATTAGCTCAAGTGCCAATCTTCATAAAAAAAATTGAAAAAAGTACACCTTAGAATCAATGAAACAGAGTATTAATATATTTCATCATGAAAAGTTAAAGTACATTGACTAAGTAAAAAATTGATCTTAGATTATCTAGGCTTCACACCCACAGACCAGTTTATGCTGTATGTTGTATAAAGGAAGAAAGCCCAGAAAGGTAATGTGAGTAGCTCAAGATCACAGAGACAGTATGGGACTATACCCAGAAAACAATAGAAAAGGAGAAGTACTTGCTGAATGGAGGAGTAAGGACCTGCAAAATACACTCCTTCATGAAAACAAGGAAAACACGGACAAAATTCTCAAAATCGACTTTTTCACAGCTCTGGAAATTAACTAAAGGCTTACAAAAATCCACAGAGCATTTTATTCAAGAAAAACAGCTGAACCTTGAACAGAGGAGTTTATGGTGTTTTAACTTTCCCTGTTCACATCCTCCTCTCCTCAAGCCAATGGCAGCCTTGAAAACCAGTAGCCTAGTAGCTATTGGAAGGAGAACAACAGAGCATCAAACTATGTGAGGCAAAAACTAATGGAATTGCAACGAGAAATAGATGAATCTACTACATTTGAAGACTTCAACAGCCCTCTGTCAGAAAAAGATAGATCCAACAGGCAGAAAATTAGTAAGGACAGAGTTGAACTCAATACCACCATCAATCAACTGGACATAATGGATATCTATAGACTACTTCATCCAACAACACAGAATACACGTTCTTCTCAAATTTACATGGAACATTCACCAAGATAGACCGCATTCTGGGCCAGAAAACACACTTTAACAAATTTAAAAGAATATAAATCATACAATGTCTGCTCTCAGACAACAATAGAATTAAACCAGACATCAATAACAGAAAGATAACTGGAAAATCCCCAAATACCTGGAGATTAAATAACACCCTTCTAAATGACACATGGATCAAAGAAGAAATCTCAAGAGAAATTTAAAAATATTCTGAACTAAATTAAAATGAAAACACAACTAATCAAAATTTGTGAGATGCAGCAAAATTAGTGCTTAGAGGGAAATTGATAGCATTGAATGCATATATTAGAAAAGAAGAAAGATCTAAAATCAATAACCCAAGTTTCCACTTTAGAAAACTAGAAAAAAAGGGCAAATTAAATTCAAAGTACTCAGAACAAAAGAAATAAGAAGAATTAGAGCAGAAATCATTGAAAATTAATACAGGAAGTCAATGAAATCAAAAGCTGATTCTTTGAAAAGATCAATAAAATCAATAAGTCTCTAGCCAGGCTAACTGAGAAAAAGAGAGGACACAAATTGGTGATATCAGAAATGAGAGAAGAGACATCACTGCAGAGCCTATGGACGTTAAAATGATAAGGAATACTATGAACAACTCTATGCCCACAAGTTTGATAACCTAGACGAAATGGACCAATTCTTTGAAAGACACAATTTGCCAAAACTCACGCAAGAAGACATAGACAATCTGAATAGGCCTATACCTACTAAAGAAATTGAATCAACAATTAATAACCTTCCAAATCAGAAAGCACCAGGCCCAGATGGGTTCACTGGTAAATTCTACCAAACATTTAAGAAAGAAATTTTACTAATTCTCTACAGTCTCTGAAGATAGAAGCAGAGGGAATACTTCCTAACTCATTCTGTGAAGACAGCATTACCCTAATACAAAAATGAGACAAAGACATTCCAATAAGAGAAAGCTACAGAGCAGTATCTCTCATGAACATAGATGCAAAAATCCTCAACAATATTAGCAAATTGAATCTTACAATGTATAGAAAGAATTATACACCATGACCAGGTGGGATTTATCCCAGGTATGCAAGGCTAATTTGATATTTGAAAATCAATTAATGTAATCCATCATATCAACTGGCTAAAAAAGAAAAAATCACATGATCATATCAATAGATGAAGAAAAAACACTTGACAAAATCCAACACTGATATATGATAAGACTCTCAGTAAACTGGGAATAGAGTGGAACTTCCTCGACTTGATAAAGAATATCTACAAAAATCCTATAGCTAACATCATACTTAATAGTGAGAAACTCAAAGCTTTTCCATTAAGTTCAGAAACAGGGCACGAATGTCCCCTCTCACCATTCCTTCTCAACATCATCCTGCTAGCTCTAGCTAATGCAATAGGGCAAGAAAAGGAAATAAAGGGTATACAGACTGAGAAGGAAGAAACAAAACTGTCTTTGTTCACAGATGACATGATTGTTGATGAAAAAAATCTGAAAGAATCAACAACAAAACTGCTAGAACTAATGAACGATTATAAATGCAAGGTTGCAGGATACAAATTTAATATACAAAAGTCAATGGCTTTCCTATATACCAGCAGTGAATAAGTGGAATTTGAAATTAAAAACATAATACCATTTACGTTAGCATCCAAAAAACTGAAATACCAAGGTATAAATCTAACAAAATATGTACAAGATCTATATAAGGAAAACTACAAAACTCTGATTAATTAAATCAAAGAAGAACTAAATAAATGGAGAGGTATTTTATGTTCCTGGATAGGACTACTCAATACTGTCAAGATGTCAGTTCATTCCTTCTTGACCAATACATTCAATGCAACCTCAGTCAAAATCCCAGCAAGTTGTTTTATGGATACTGACAAACTGATTCTAAGCTTTATATGGAGAAGCAAAAGACCCAGATAGCCAACACATCATTGAGGGGAAATAATGGATTTGGAGCACTGACACTACCTGAGTTCAAGACTTAATGTAAAGGTACAGTAATCAAGATAGTGGGGTATTGGTGAAGGAATAGACAAGTAGATTAATGGAACAGAATAGAGAGCCCATAAACAAACCTACACAAATATGGTCAGTTGATCTTTGACAAAGGAGCAAAGGCAATACAAATACAATGGAGAAAAGATAGTCTCTCTAATTGTGCTGGAACAACAAGACATCCACATGCAAAAAATCAATCTAGACACAGACCTTATACTCTTCACAAAAATTAACTCCAAATGCATCACAGACCTAAATGTGAAACACAAAACTATAAAAACCCTAGAGGATAAAATAGAAAATCTATATGAACTTGGGTATGGTCATGACTTTTAAGATAAAACACCAAAGTCACAATCCATGAATGAATTAATAGATAAGCTGGACTTCATGAAAATTGAAAACTTCTGTCCTGCAAAAGACAATGTCAAGAGAATGAGAAGACGAGCCACAGACTAGAAGAAAATATTTGCAAAAGACACGTCTGATAAAGGACTATTATCCAAAACATACAAAGAACTCTTAAAACTCAACAATTATAAAAGAAACAACTGGATTAAAAAATGAGCCAAAGACCTTAACAGACACCTCACCAAAGAAAATATACAGATTAAAAATAAGCATGTGAAAAGAGTCTTCACATCATATGCCATCAGGGAAATGCAAATTAAAACAATGAAATACCACTGCACGCTTATTAGAATGGTCAAAATCTGAAACACGGACAACACAAAATGCTGGCCAGGGTGTATTGTGGGTAGGAAGGCAAAATAGTGCAGCCACTTTGGAAGACAGTTTGGCGGTTTCTTATAAAATTAAACATTCTTTTCACATTTGATCTAGCAATAACACTCCTTGGATATTTACCCAAAAAAGATGAAAACTTATGTCCACACAAAAACTTTTCCATTGATGTTTGTAGCAGCTTTATTCATAATTGCCAAAACTGGGAAGAAACTAAAATGTCCATCAGTAGGTGAATAGATAAACTATGCTATATTCATTCAATGGAATATTATTCAGCAGTAAAAAGAAATGAGCTATTAAACCATGAAAAGACATGGAGGAAACTTAAATGCATATTACTAAGTGAAAGAAGCTGATCTGAAAAGGCTACATACAGTATGATTCCAACTATATGACATTCTGAAAAAGGCAAAACTATGGAGACAGTAAAAATCAGTGGTCGCCAGGAGTTGTGTGTGGGTGGATGAATAGGAAGAGCACAGAGGATTTTTAGGGCAGTGAAAATACTTTGCATGGGGCCGGCCCAGTGGCGCAGGAGTTAAGTTCGCACGTTCCGCTTCTCAGCAGCCCGGGGTTCATCAGCTCGGATTCCTGGTGTGGACATGGCACCGCTTGGCAAACCAGGCTGTGGTAGGTGTCTCACATATAAAGTAGAGGAAGACGGGCATGGATGTTAGCTCAGGGCCCATCTTCCTCAGCAAAAAGAGGAGAATTAGTGACAGAAGTTAGCTCAGGGCTAATCTTCCTCAAAAAAAACAAAGAAAGAAAATACTTTGCAAGATACCAAAATGATGGATACAAATCATAATGCATTTGTCCAGACCCATAGAATGTATAACACCAAGAGTGAACTGTAGTGTAAGCTATGGATGTTGGGTGATTATGATCTGTCAAGGAGGTTCATTAATTATAACAAATGTACCACTCTGGTTGGGGATGTTCATAATGAGGAAGGTTATGCATGTGTGGTATAGGGGGTATATGAGAAATCTCTGTACCTTCTCCTTGATTTTTCTGAACAGTAAAAAATTCTTTAAAAAGTTTGAATTAAAAAAAAGATCCAAATATATTCTGTCTACAGGTGAAACACTTTAATTAAAAAATTGTTACAAGATACAAAGAATGACACTATTTATTGATAAAAAGGGCAATCCATCAAAAGATACAATAATTACAAATATATACATAGCTAATAATATAGCCCCAAAATATATGAAGCAAAATTGAGATAATTGAATAGATGGTTCTACACAATAGTTGGAGGTTTCAATACCTCACTTTCAAAAATGGATAGAAGTAGAGAGAAGACCAATAAAGAAATAGTGGATTTGAACAACACTATACACTGACTAGGCCTAACTGACACTGTACCCAACAATAACAGAGTATACATTTTTCTGAAGTGCACATGGAATATTATCTAGGAGAGATAGGCCATAGATTAGGTGAAAAAACAAGTCTCAATAAATTTAAAAATATTGACACCGTATAAAGTACTTTCTCCAACTTAAAAGAAATGAAACGAGAAATCAATAAAATAGTAAATCTGAAAAATTCACAAAAATGTGGAAATTAAACAACAACACACTCTTAAACAACCAATGGATCAAATAGAAATCACAAGGAAAATTAGAAAATACTTTGAGGTGAGTGAAAATGAAAAGATATTGTACCAAAACTTAATGGATGCAGGGAAAGCAGTGCTCAGAGGGAAATTTATGGCTGTAAATGCCTAGCTTAAAAAAGAAGAAAGATCTCAAATCAAGAACCTATTTTTACACCTTAAATAACTAGAAAAGCAAGAGCACACTAAGCCCTACAGTAGCAGAAGGAAGGAAATAATAAAGTTTGGAGTGGAAATTTTTAAAAATAGCAAATAGAGGAGCTGGCCTGGTGCCGGAGTGGTTAAGTTCACATACTCTGCTTCAGCGCCCATGAGTTTGCAGGTCTGGATCCCAGGTGCAGACCTAACACTGCTTGAAATAGAGGAAGATTGGCACAGATGTTAGCTCAGTGACAATCTTCCTCAAGCAAAAAAGTGGAAGATTGGCAACAGGTGTTAGCTCAGGGCCAATCTTCCTCACACACACACACAAAATATAGGGAATAGAAAAACTATAGAGAGAATCAACAAAACCAAAAGTTGGTTCTTCAAAAAGATCAACAAAATTGGCAACCCTCTAGCTAGACTGACCCAGGAAAGTAGAGAGAAGACTCAAATTACTAAAATCAGAAATGAAGTTGAGGATGTTACTACTGACCTACAGAAATAAAAAGCACTGTAAGACAATACTATGAATAATTGCATGCCAGCAAATTTGATATCCTAGATGAAATGAATAAATTCCTAGAAATACTCAAACTACTAAACCTGACTCAAGAAGACATAGAAAATCTAAGTAGACTCATAACAAATAGAGCTTGACTTGGTAATCAAAAATCTCCCAACAACAAAAAGCCCAGGACTGGATGGCTTCACCAGTGAATTTTACCAAACATGTAAAAAAGAATTAACACCAATCCTTCTCAAATTCTTCCAAAAAATACGAAGAAGGAATACTTCCTAACTCATTCTTTGAGTTAGTACCCTATCAAAGTCAGACAAAGATATCACAAGCAAAGAAAACTACAGATCAATATCCATTATGAACATAGATGCAAAAATTCTCAATAAAATACTAGCAAACCAAATCCAGTAGTATATTAAAAGGACTGTAAACCATGAACAGTTGAGATTTGTCTAAGGAATAAAAGGGATTCCTGATTTAATAGCAGCAATCAATGTGTATTAGTTTCTAGGGCTACCATAACAGAATACTGGGTGACCTAAACAACAAATTTATTTTCTCACAGTTCTGGAGCTGAAAGTCCAAGATCAAGGTGCTGGCAGAGTTGGTTTCTGGTGAGGCCTCTCCCTTGGCTTGTAGATGGCCACCTTCTCACTGTGTCTTCATGTGGCCTTTCCTCTGTACTCGTGCACTCCGAGTGTCTCTTTCTCTTTTAAGCACACCAGTTGTATTGGACTTCATTTGACTTCATTTAACCTAATTACCTCCTTAAAGGCCCAAGTACAATCACATTAGCAGTTAAGGCTTCAATATATGGCTTTTGAGGGAACACAGTTCCATCCATAACACAATGGAATATACCATATTAACACAATGAAGGTAAAACAACCCCCACATGATGATCTCAACTGAGGCAGAAAGAGCACTTGATAAAATCCAACACCCTTTTTCATGATAAAAACAGTCAACAAACTAAAAATAGAAGGAAAATTCCTCAACATGATAAAGAGCACTTATGAAAAACCCACAGTGAACATCACACTCAATGGTGAAAGACAGAAAGCTCTCCCACTAAGATCAGGAACAAGACAAGGATACTTGCTTTCACCACTTCTATTCAATGCTGTACAGGGAGTTCTAGCCAGAGCAATTAGGCAAGAAAAAGAAATAAAACTTATTCAAATTGAAAAGTAAAACTATCTCTATTCTCAAATGACATGAGTTTATATACAAAAATTCCTAATGCATCCACAAAATCTATTAGTGCTAATAAAAACATTTAGAAAATTTTCAGGATATAAAATCAACATACAAAGATCAATTGTATTTCCGTATACTAGCAATGAACAATCGGTAAAGGAATTTAAGTGAATTTCATTCACAATAGCATTAAAAAATAAAATACATAGCAAGAAATTAAGCCAAGGCAGTGCAAGACTTATATGCTGAAAACTACAAATATTGCTGAAAGAAATTAAAGAAAGTTTAAATAAATGGAAAGATATCCCATGTTCATAAACTGGAAGATTTAATGTTGTTACAATGGTAATACTCCCTAAATTGATCTAAAGATTCAGTGAAATTCCTATCAATATCCTAATAGCCTTTTTTTTTGCATTAATGGAAAAGTCGATCCTAAAATTTATATGGCATTTCAAGTGACCCTGAATAGCCAAAACGATCTTGAAAGAGAACAAATTTGGAGGAGCATCTTCATCCATCCAGGCTGCTATAACAAAATACCATAGACAAGGTGGCTTATAAACAACAGAAATTTATTTCCCACAGTTTTGAAGGCTAGGAAGTCCAAGATCAAGGCACCGACAGATTCAGTATCTGGTGAGGACCTGGTTTCCAGTTCATAGATCACCAACTTCTCACTGTGTCCTCATATGGCAGAAGGGAGAAGGGAGATCTTTGGGGTTTCTTTTATATGGGCACTATTCCCATTCAAGAGGGCTCCCCATCTCATGACCTAATCACATTCCTATGCCCTCACACCCAAATACCATCACATTGAGGGTTAGGATTTCAAGATATGAATTTTGGAGGGACACAGACATTCAGTTCATAGCAAACAGTCAAACTTCCCAATTTCAAAACTTACTAAAAAGCTACAGTAATCAACAAAGTGTGGTAAAGGCATAAAGATAGACACATAGATCAATGGAATAGAATTGAGAGTCCAGAAATAAACCCATATATCTAAGGCCAACTGACTTTTGACAAGGATGCCAAGATCATTCAATGAGGTAAAAGACAATCTTTTAACAAGTGGTCTTGGGAAAACTGGATAGCCACATGTAAAAGAATGAAGTTGGGCTCTTACCTACATCATATACAAAAATTATATCAAGGGAGATCAAAGACCTAAATATAGGCGCTAAGATCATAAGACTCTTAGAATAAAACATAGGGGAAATTCTTCATAAACTTGGATTTGGCAATAATTTCTTGTATATGACACCAAAAGCACAGGCAACAAAAGAAGAAATAGATCAATTGGACTTCATCAAAATTAAAAAGTTTTGTGCATCAAAGAAACAGTATGAGCAGAGGAAAAACGTAACCTACAAAATGGGAGAAAATACTTGCAAATCATATTTAACAGGGGTTAATAGCTAAATACATAAAAACTCCTACAACTCAACAACAAAACAACTCAATTAAAAATGAACAAAGCACTTGAATAGACCTTTCTCCAAAGAAGGTATATAAATGGGCAAGCATATAAAATATGCCCACGTCACTGTTATTAGGAAAATGCAAATCAAAACCACAATTAGATACCACTTCATACCCAATATGTTAGATATCATCAAAATAACAGAAAATAACAAGTGTTGGCAAGGATGTGGAGAAACTGACACCCTTATGTGCTTCTGGTGGGAATGTAAAAGGATGCAGCTCCTATGGAAAAGAGTAGGGCAGTTTCTCAGAAAATTGAAAGCAGGAGCTTGAACTGATATTTGCACACCCATGTTCATGGCAGTATTATTCACAAAGGCCAAAAGACAGACTTAATCCAAGTGTTTATCAACGAATGAAGGGGTAAACAAATGTGATATATCCATACAGTGGAATGTTATTCAGCCTTAAAAAGGAAGGAAATTCTGACACATGTACAACATGGATGAACCTTGAAGACATTATGCTAAGTGAAGTAAGCCAGTTCCAAAATGACAAATACTGTATGATTCCACTTACATAAGGTACCTAGAGTAGGCAAATTCACAGAAGACAGAGACTAAGCAGTGCTTATCGGAGGTTGGGGAGAGTGGGAGAAGTGTTAAATGAGTACAGAGTTTCAGTTTTGAAATGATGAATACTTTCTGGAGATGGATAGTGGTGATGGTTGCACAACAATGTGATGTACTTAATTCTACTGAGTTGTACACTTAAAAATAGTTAAAATGGTCAACTTTATCTTATGTATATTTTACCATAATAAAAAAAGAGAATGCTGTTGTTTTTAAGAAATTCACATGGAAGTATTTAAGGATTGAGTGGCACAATGTCTCCATCTTAACTCACAATGGTCCAGAAAAAGAAATTATGTGCGTGCATGTTTGTACATAAATATACACAAATTATACATATGGAGAGAGAGAAATGAGAATGAATGATAAAATGGTAAAACAAATAGGACAAATATAAACAACGGGTGAAGTCAGATAAGGGTATATGGAAGTTCCTTGTACTGTTCTTGCAAATCTTTTGTAGGTTAGAAATCATATCAAAATAAAAGGAAACAACTTAAATTACATAAAATAAATAAGAATCTGTGTAAAGTGCTTAGCATGGTGCTCAACCAAGCTCAACCTTATCCTCCCCTTCTCTTACTGGCTTTATCAGTGCCTGAAAAGAAAAAGAGAGAGGAGAATGTTTTTCTACAAATTATCCAGTCTTTCTTCTTACTCCTTTGCTGGTGCCGTGGCTGCCTCTAGGGTTATAATTCTGAGGGTTTCTGCATCTTAAGGGCAGATGGCTCCATGGGCAGGCTGACAATATGACTAACACGCAAGCCATCCTAGGATACACAGCACTGTCAGGGTCACTGCTCACTTTGTAAGGCAGCCTTCTGGAATGGAATCAGGAGTACCAAGGACAGGATTTGGCCCCTCTTTCTTATTGCCCCTTTGAACTGCTACCCTAGACATGGCAGTTAGAGAATCTCTCCCTCCAAGAAGGTCTGCTGAAATGATCATAATCAAGACACCGAGGTTGACTACTGTACTTACTTTACACTGAGCAGCTGAGGGAAAGGGTAGGATACAGAAGAAACATAAAGGACGGTCTTTGCCTTCAAGGAGTTTACAATCTGGTTGGAGAGACCAAGCTAACAAGTACTGTGCTCCCTACTGGAGGGGAAGCAGAAGTAGATTTGACTGTCCCTGTCCTGGAAGGGCTGGTCAGGCCAAAGAGGACACTGAGAACTTCTAAAAGGGATCAAAGTCACAGTGGAGGCTTTCTTGAAAGCACAAGAGGGAGTTCTTTCTGACACCACACGGTGAGGCATTTCAGAGTGGGGGCAAAAGTGTAGGTGGAGGTGTAAATCAGCACTTCTCAATCTATGCTGTGCATAGGAAACACCTGGGCATCTTGTTAAAATGCAGATTCTGATGCAGTAGGTGTGGGGTGGGGCTTGAGAGTCTGCGTTTTTAACAAGCTCCCAGGTAACACTGATGTTGCTGGTCTCTGCAGAACATACTTTGAGAAGCAAGACTCTAAAGGAATGATTATCCACCATGGCCGTCCATTGAACCACTCATTCAGTAGGTTTTTGAAGAAACAATTGTAATAGAAAGCTATGTGGGCATGGTTTTTTGGGAATAGGGCCTTGAATAAAATTGGGTGTGTTTGCGCGTAAAATAATTAACAGTGAGCATTTACTATGTGCCAGGCACAATGCTAAACAAAGCCTTACATTGATTATCCCTTCTTTATTCTTATAACAATCCTGTGAGGAAGGCACTTGTCTTTTAGACTGGGTGGCTTACAAACAAGAGAAATTTATTCCTCACAGTTCTAGAGTCTGGGAAGTCCAAGATCAATGTGTCAGCAGATTCAGTGTCTAGTGAGGGCGCACTTCCTGGTTTATAGACAGCCAGCTTTCTGGCTGTGTCCTCACATGGCGGAAGGGGCTTAGGAGCTCTCTGGGGCCTCTTTTAAAAGGGCACTGATCTCAATCAAGAACGTTCCACCCTTATGACCTAAGCACCACCCCAAAGTCCCACATCCTGATACTATGACAATGGGGATTAGGTTTCAACATATACATTTTAGGGAGACGCAAATATTCAGTCTATAGCAGCACTATTACACTGAGGGACTGAGCACAGGGAGGTGAAGTAATTTGTTTATGTATCTAGAAAGTGGCAGAGCCAGGAATTGTACCCAGACAGTCGGACAACAGAGCTCTTTAGCTAGTGCACTTTCCCAAGCTTGCATATGGGTGTCCACCCAGAATCATAAACTCTGCAATGGCGAAATCCAGGTATTATTCATGTGTTTATCTGTTTATTCTTCTCTACTCCCAATACCTAAAATGGTACAGAAAATGACAAAATGAAAGGAATTTATTGTGAGTAAGTGCTTACTCTGTGATAGGCTTGACCAGCACCTATCACATAAAATCATCTCATGTAATTTAATCCTAACAGTAATCTTTTCAGACAGGTGTTATAATCTCCAGTTTACATGCAATGAAACTAAGTCTTGCATAGATTAAGCAATGTATTCAAGATCACTAAGCTAGCACATGGTAGGAGAACTAGGATTTGAACCCAGGTCACCTGACTCCTCAGTCTGTACTTTTTCTCACCTGACAGGCTGCTTTTGCAATGATCTTCACAGAGCCTTGGTGTTGTACTGCTCAATGGACGCTTCTTGACTTTGGCCATCTAAGCTGTGTGGTCAAGCCTAGTATTTAAATGTTTATGCCAAGTCCTTCAGGCTAGGTAGTTTCAGAGTCATACTATACCCTGATCCAACCCCATCAGTTCCTTGGCCAAATACCCTGATTATCAAACTTTGGCTATAATCCTGTTCTCAAGGATCCCTCTACACAGTGCATTTTTAGTTTGTGTGAATGTGGGCATGGTGGGTGGTGATGGGGTGATGGACGAGGCTGGTTAAACATACATGCACGTCAGCCGTATCTAGGGCTTTCAAATTTGACAAGCCCCCACGTTCTCTACATGCTCTTTAGAGGATTTTAAATGGTTATTTAAAAAGTACATCTTGAACTTTACAGTGAAATCTGAGAAATCAAAGCAACTAAATGCCACAATGGAAACGGATATGCTGGACAGTTGGTGGGGCTTGTACTCAGACTTGAGCAAAATGTTCTCATTAGGTCCTTTTAACTATTGTCATGTTGGAATGAGTTATGTTAAATGAGATATTTTAAATTGAGAGGAAAGTATAGAGAGTACTAGAAGAGATACACCTATTTGCCCACATCCAAAGTTAATAGATGTAAACATTTTGCTTCAGGTTTTTCCGTTTATTAATAAAAAATTATGTTACAGATGCTTCCGGTTTTAAGATGGTAGAATAAAACAGTGATTTTCTAGTTGGGGTAAATATACCCCTGGGAGCACATAGGCACTCTGTATCCATTTCTATTTCCTTGCCTTAAGTATTCTCTCCCAGAATTGATCTGCCTGAGAAAGATGTCAGGAAGATTTAATAGACTTGCCCACTGAGAGATCATTAAATATAATTTTTGATGAAATATGACTAAGTGATTTGGACATACAATTCAGAAAGAGTTCAGGGAACTGAATGACTTTGCTATACCAAACTCCTTCTAGTACACGTTTATGTGAACAAAGTTTCTTAGCCCTCACATATGCAGAATGCAAAAGAGGGATAGAATTGATGCTGAACTCTGTCTCATTCTACCAAAAAGTAGTATTAATTCAGAGATGCATAAATTAATTGAGAACCTATCCTCATCCAATGCATTAAGGGGTAAATTTGCAATAAAATTTTTTTTTAGGTTTAATATTTTTTATCAAAATATTTAATTCTTTTGTGTAATGGTGTAATGTGTAATGGTAATAATTATGATTTTAATTCAGCCCAGAAGAAAAAAATAGCATACAGAGCCTTATGTTCACAGAAAGTTTTTAAAAATTAGTTTAAATTTATGTATATATTTTGATGTGATTTAATTATAAATATTCAAGTATGAAAATATAAAAATCTTGGGGGGAATGGAATGGATATATGAGGTCAAGGAAAAACAGGAACTGTGTATATTTAAAGTAGATAATGGTGACTAGTAAATAATAATTTAATAGTTTTTATTCACAATATGTGGAAAATTGTGTTCCTTGTACCTACTTACACGTATGACCAAAAAAGTCAACTTTAAAATGTGCAAAGAGGCAAGTTGTTCTTAAAAATTCTTTTAGAGAATGAGAAGAAAAATACTTGAAGACCACTGAAGTAAAGACTTCACTGTCTCCTCTCAGAAATCATCTCAAATCAACTGGTAGGAAGATAAATCGATATTCAATCTGTAACCTAGAACCAAAATGTGTGAAGAAGGGCTGCAAAATGTAATGTATGCAGGTATGTACGCAGGTATGAAAGATACCATGTGAGGCTACATGTGGCAGTAGAATTCAATCAAAGCTGGAACAAGTGGTACATTTAACATTCTCTGATCAAAATGAACTACAATTAGAAAAATTAGATGGAAACAATAACAGGAAAACACTATTACTTGAAAAATTACAAATGCTAAATGGATTTTAAGATCAGTTGGTCAAATTCCATGGAAACTTCTATTGGAGTTTTGATTGGGATTGCGGTGTATTCACAGATTACTTTGGGAGAAACTGACATCTTAATAATTTTGTGTCTTCCCATCCATGAGCATACTTCTCTGTTTAGGTCTTCCTTTCAGTCCTCTTATAAAATTTTATAGTAGCTTTCATATAAGTGATGCACCTCTTTTGATGTGCCTTGGTATCTTGTAGTTTGTCTAATTTTTCCGGTTTATAGATATACTTACTTATTTTTGTGTGTTTATCTTGATTCTTGCATCTTACTGAGTGCTAATATTATCTTTAGTAGTTCATCGTTAGATTCTCTTGGATTTTCTAAGATAACCATATCACCTGCAAATAGTGAAAATTTTTTTTCCTTTCTCATCCTTCTCCTTTTAATTTTTTCTTGTCTTACTTCATCAGCCTTGCTCTCTAGTCAATAATATGCATTGAGATAATCAGCTTCTTTTCTTTGTTCCTGACTTTAACATCAATGTTTCTAACATTTTACTACATAGTATGAGAATTACTGTAGTTTTCTGTAGATGTCTGTTATCAGGTTAAGAAATTCTCTTCTGCACGCATTTTGCCAAGAATTTTTAGATCACAATGTTGTGGAGAATTTAATTGAATAATTTCTCTATGTCCAATGAGATGATCTGTTTGTTTCTTTGCTTTTCTTTAATTCCTAGAACAAAAACTTGGTCATGATGCAATTGTTTCCGAAAAACTATCTCACTGGATTCAGCTTGCAAACTTTTTTTTTAGGACTTTTGCATTTATGCTCATAAGTTGAATTAGCCTATCATATAACTTTCTCTTTTTGTCCTTGACTTTTTTGTTGGTTTATTTTGTCAAGACTTAGGTTGTAATAGGATCAGAAAGGAGTCGAGGACATTGCTTCTTTTTCTATTATCTCAAACAGTTTATATAAAAGAAAAGAGGAATTTAACTCAATATAGTAAAGGGCACATATGAAAAGCCCACAGCTAATGCCATAATCAACAGTGAAAAACTGAAAGCTTTTCCTCTGAGATCAGGAATGAGACAAGGATGCCCACTCTTACCATTTATATTCAACATAGTACTGAAGTCCTAGACAGAACAATTAGGCAACAAAAAGATATGAAAGTCATCAAAATCAGGTAAGAAGTTAAAGTCTCTATTTTCAGATGGCATGATTTTATATGTAGAAAACCCTAAAGATTCACAAAGAAGCTGTTAGAACTAATAAACCAATTCAGTAAATTTGCAAAATACAGCTTCAACATAAACAAATCAGTTGCATGTCTATACACTAACAACAAGCTATCTGAAAAGGAAATTAACAGTCTTATTTACGATAGCACCAAAAAGAATAAAATACCTGGGAATAGACTTAACCAAGGAGTTGAAAGCCTTGTACACTGAAAAGTACAAAACATTGATGAAATTAAAGAAGACAAAACTAAATTGAAAGACATTCTGTGTTTATGAATTGGAAGACAATATTTTTAAAATGTCCCTAGTCCCAAAAGCGACCTACAAATTAAAGTCTATCTCCATCAAAATCCCAAAAAGTGCCAAAAATGGCATTTTTTGCAGAAATAGAAAAACTATCCTAAAATTCATATGGAACCACATAAGACCCCAAATAGCCAAAGCAATCTTGAGAAAGAAGAATAAAGCTGGAGGCATTACACTTCCTGGTTTCAAAATGTATTACAAAGCTACAGTAACTAAAACAATATGCTACTGTCATAAAGACAGACATGTAGACCAATGGAACAGAATAGGGAGCCCTGAAATGACCCCGTGAGGACATGGTCAACTGATCTTCGACAAGGGTGCCAAGAATACAGAATGGGGAAAGGATAGTTTTTTCAACAAACAGAAAAGTTGGGAAAACTGGATTTCCACATTTCATGCAAAAGAATGAAATTGGACCCTTTTCTTACACCATACACAAGAATCAACTAAAAATAGATTAAAGACTTAAATGTAAGACCTGAAACTGTGGAACTCCTAGAAGAATAGATTGAAGAAAAGCTTCTTGACATTGGTCTTGGGAATGATTTCTTGGATATGAGACCAAAAGCACAAACAAAAATGCAAAAATAGACAAGTGAGACTACATCAAACAAATCAAATAATCTCATTAAAAAATGGACAAAGTACCTGAATGGACATTTTCCCAAAAAAGGCATACTAATGGCCAACAGGTATATGAAAAGATGCTCATAGTCACTAATCTTCAGGGAGAGGCAAATCAAAACAACAATGAGATATCACTTCACCCCTGTTAGAATGGCTATTATCGAAAAGACAAAAGACTTTGTGGAGTTTACAGTGAGTGTTTTGGTGGAAAGTGAAGACACATGTTAAAAAAAAGATAAAAAGTAAGTGTTGGTGAGGTTGTGGAGAAAAGGGAACCTTTGTGCACTATTGGTGGGAATGAAAATTGGTGTAGCCGTTATGGAAAACAGTATGGAGGTTCCTCAAAAATTAAAAATACAGCTACTATATGATCTAGCAATCCCACTTCTAGATATATATCCATAGGAAATGCAATTTGGATCTCAAAGAGATATCTGCACTCCAGTGTTCATTGCCTCATTATTCACAATAGCCAATATATGGAAACAACCTAAGTGTCCAGTGTCCATTGACAGATGAATAGACAAAGAAAATGTAATATATGCATACAATGGAATATTATCCAGCCTTTTTTAAAAAAACAAACGGAAAAGGGAAATCTTATCATATGGGACAACATGGATGAACTTTGAGGACATTATGTAAGTGAAGTAAACCTGACACAGATGGACAAATACTGAATGATTCCACTTATGTAAGGTATCTAAAATTGGCAAACTCATAAAAGCAGACAGTAGAATCTATCTGCTCTAAAAGCAGAAAGGAGAACAAACAAATAGAAGGGGCATAAGAGGAAACTTTTGGAGGTGGTGTATGCTAGTTACCTCAATTGTGGTGATGATTCACAGGTGTACGCTTATGTCCAAACTCATCAAATTGTATACATTAAACATGTGCAGTTTTTTAAATTTAAACTCTGTCTCAAAAAAGCTGTTTAAAAATAAATAAATAAATATTTAAAAAATCTTTTCCTGAAAGGTTTGCTCTGCAAAATTGGAAATTCCTTAGCCTAGTGCTTATTTTTTAATTTTTTATTTATTTTATTTTTTTGGTGAAGAAGATTGGCCCTGAGCTAACATTTGTTGCCAATCTTCCTCTTTTCGCTTGAGAAAGATTGTCACTGAGCTAAAATCTGTGGCATTCCTCCTCTATTTTGTATGTGGGATGCCACCACAGCATGGCTTGATGAGCAGTGCATGGGTCTGTGCCTGGGATCTGAACCTGTGAACCCCGGGCTGCTGAAGTGAAGTGCATGAACTTAACCACTACCCCACTGGGCAGGCCCCTGCCTAGTGCTTATTTTGAGGTTGGATTTTTTTTTTTTACTACTAATTGAGTTTGTCTAATACTTTTAGTCTCTATGTTCTTCTTGATCAGTTTAAGCAAACTTTTAAGGTAAATTATTCATTTTGTGTACATTTCAAATTTATTGGCATATACTATTCACACTATTATCTTTAAATTACTATAATATCTATAGTAATGTCCTCTATTTCATTTCCAATATTTATTGCTTTTCAGAGAACCAAACCTCTGATGTTGCTGATCATTTCTATTGTTTCTGTTAATATTTCATTTTGACTTTTATTATTACCATTCCCTACTTTCTGCTTCAATTGTGTTTACTTTATTGTTATTTTTCTTACCTCTTGATATGAACTTTTATCTCATTAATTTCAACTTTTTTCTGTTCTCTGAATATGTACTTAAAACTACAAAATTTCCTCTAAATAGTCTCCTTTAACTGCATCCTACAAATTTCAATATGTAGTCCTTTCAATGTTGTTTATTGCAGATATTATATCCATTATGATCTCTTCTTTAATCCATACTTCGTTTATAAGTGTGTTCTTTAAATTCCACATTTTTGCTATGCTTTTATTATTGCTTTATAATTGTAATAAATGTGGTTAAAGAAAGAACTCTATACTGCAATGATTTCTTGGAACTTATTGTCCTTTGTGGTGTATTACATGCACATTTAAAAAGAATGTAAATTCTCTCCTAGTTGAGTTCAGAGTTCTACTGAAGTCTATTAGAGAGCACTTGTTAGGTGTGTTTAAATCTTCTACAGATTTGCTAATCTTTGCTTGAGATATCAGTTTCTTAGGTATGTTAAAAATTCCCCACTATAGGGGCCGGCCTGTTAGCATAGTGGTTAAGCTCACATGTTCTACTTCAGTGGCCCAGGGTTCACAGGTTCGGATCCCAGGCGTGGACCTATCACTGCTCATCAAGCCATGCTGTGGTGGCATCCCACTTAAAATAGAGGATGACTGGCATAGCTGTTAGCTTAGGGTCCGTCTTCCTCACCAAAAATAAAAGTCCCCCAGTATAATTGAGGATTTATCATTTTGTCATTCAGTTAATGTTTTGCTTTTTATGTATTGAGACTATGTTCTCAGGTATATAGAAGTACGTCCTTGTGATTATTCCTGGGGAATTTTTCTGTTTATCACTGGTTAATATGTCTATTTCTACTGTTTTTCACCTTGCATTCTATTTTGTCTATTAATATCATGAAATCTGCTTTCTTTTGGTTAGTATTTGACTAGTATATCTTTTTCAATCCACTTACTCTCTGTATTATGTTTTTGATGTATATCTTATAAACAGCATATGGCTGCCTATTTTTTGATCCATTATGCGAATCTCTGTCTTTTAATAGATGAGTTCAACCTATTTACATTTATCATTTAAGTATTTTTATGTATTTCTCTTTTAGTTTGTGTTTTCTTTACCTCTTTTCTTTATGTTTTTTCTTTACCTCTTTTTTTCTTATTACCTACTCATTGGAGTCATCAAGGATTCTTTATTCCTTTTCTTCCCTCTCTTGGTTTAATATACATTTTATTTCTATTCTTTTGGTGGTTATCTTTAAATTTTTACTCTTTATACTTAACACAGAGTAAATTTAATCAATATTTCTCTTCTCCTAAAAATAAAATGACTTTAGGATGCTTTAATTCTGAGCTCACAGTTTCCATTTTCTATGTTACTGTTGTTTAGATTTTTAGTTTCACCTTATATTTACTTTTTATCAGTCATTTATTATAGTTGACATTTATTGGAGAGACAATACAGCAAAGTGGTTATGGACACAGACTCTGTAGCCAGACGCTGCCAATTACTAGCTGTGACAGTGAGCAAGTTACATAACCTGAGTCTCAGTCTTCTCACTTATAAAATAGGATTATATCAGTACCTGTCTCAAAAGATTGTTGTAAAACGCTTAATACAGTATCTGGCTCATAGTGCCATATAAAATTCTATAGTAGTAGTGGATGTAATATTATTTAGATTTATCAAATTGTTTAGTACTTTATTTGTTTACAGATCTTTTTGCATCTAAAACTTTCCTTCTAGTTTCTATTTTCTTCTTGCGATAGTGTCATTTAGTAGTTATGTTAGTGATGGATTTATGTCTATAAAATCTTTATTTTATGCTCCCTCTAGGATGAGAGCTTAGCTTGTGTAGCTTATTAGATTGTTATTTTCCCTCAGCACTATAAATACATCATTCTTCCTGACATCTCTTATTGGTGATGCAATATCTACAGCCACTGTGTCATTCTTTTCTTTGTAGTTAATCTGTCCTCTCTCTCTGGCTGCTAATTGTTCTATAATTTCACCACAGTGTGTCCCGTTGTGATTTGCTGTAACTTATCCTGCTAGGGAGTCAATATGCTGCTACTTAAATCTAGGGACACTAGCTTTTTTCCATTTTCAAAACTTTGGGGGGAATTATTACCTTGAAGATAGGTTCTCCATTGTAAGTTTCTAAAACTCCCGATGACCATGTGTTAGGTATTCTCACTCTACCTTTCGTCTCTTGACTTCTCTTTCATATTTTCTATCTTTTTATCTCTTTGTGCTGCATTTTCAGTGATGTCCTCAGGCTTATCTTCTAGTTCATTTAACTATTTTCAATGATCTCTAATATATTCTTTAACTAATACAGGTTTTTAAAATTTCAATGGTCAAATTTTCAACTTTGAAAGTTTTTATTTGGATCTTCTCCAAATCCTCCTGTTCTTACTATATTGTTTCCTTTTCTTCCTTTATTGTTTTAAAAAGCAATTTCAAAGAGATTTTAAACTCAATTTATTTTAAATGCTGAATTATTTCTAATTCTCTTCCAAATTCTAATTCATGGTGTTTTGTTTTCTTGTAATTTTTGAATGTGAACTAATCTGCAGAGGAAGTTATTTTCAGTAAACTCTCCCAGACCCTTTGGTTGCAGATGCAGTTGTATAGGTCAATTTGGCTCTTTCCCCGGGGTGCCTATAGAATTTGCTTGTCTCAAACTTATTTTTGTTTATTTCTTGGTTTCCGTTTCTTGAAACATGCAGGCATTGTGAATTTGAATCTTACATCCATGGATGGTGCAGATTTGGGGACCCATTCTTGCAGTTGACTCTTTTTGTTTACCCACAGTGGCGAGAATGTGGTGAACTACTTCGCTGCTTCCCTTGGCTGGTAGGCAGAGTTTGCTATCATGCATTTCACATAAAGGACTTGTTTTTTTTGAGGCATGTAGCTTTATGCCAAGAGCTCAATTCTAGCTTCCTACATGGGCCTGAGTCCTTATTTGCAATTCCTGAATAGATGTTAAAATCTAAACTCCAAGACCTGCTCCTGATTTCTCCAAGAGCTGCTCTATGTCAACAGCTGCTCACCATTCTGAGTTTGAGTTCCTTCTTGGTTTTTGGCACAGGAGGGTTTCCTTTTTCTGTTTTTAATCTTGACTATGTATTTTTAAATGATTTTGTCATATCTTATCTAGCGTCTATTTGTATTTGGAGGAGAAGGTTTGTTTTGTTTTGTTTTTACTGTTATCTCAGTACACCATCTTGACAAGTAGTCCCTTTGGCTTGATATTTATAGGTACCAACAAGTTGGTAAGGAGGCTTAATGACACAGTTGATCTCAGATCAAGGCTGCAATGGTAAAAGTCCTTTTGTTAACATGATTTTTGCTTTACAGTACTTGGTATTACCTATTTGAAGCTATACTCTTGATGTATAATTTGCTTCAAAAAGCTTTCCCTAAACATAAGTATGGACTAATTAATTGCATTCTTATTTAGACTTCAACATTTCATATAGCTTCCTCAGAGGACAATTCAAATGCAATAGAAATGGTGCAAGGTCCAAAGTGAAGTAAAGATTATTTGTCTTTTTACTATTGAGTTGTATGAGTTCTTTATATATTTTGGATGTTAACCCCTTATCAGATATATGGTTTGCAAATATTTTTTTCACATTATGTAGATTGTCTTTTCACTTTGTTGATGGTTTCTTTTGCTGTTCAGAAGCTTTTTAGTTTGATATAGCCCCACTTGTTTATTTTTTATTTTGTTGTTTGTGCTTTAGGTGATTTCCAAAAAACATTACCCAGACCCATGTCAAGGAGCTTTTCTCCTATGTTTTCTTGTAGGAGTTACATGTCTTACATTTAAGTCTTTAATCCATTTTGAGTTAATTTTGTGTGTGTGTGTGAGGAAGATTGGCCCTGAGCTAACATCTGTTGCCAATCTTCCTCTTTTTTTTCTCCCCAAAGCCCCCCAGTACATGGTTGTATATCCTAGTTGCAGATTCTTCTAGGTCCTCTATGTAGGACACCCCCTCAGCATGGCTTGATGAGCAGTGCTAGGTCCGCGCCCAAGATCCAAACTGGCAAACCCTGGGCTGCCGAAGCAGAGCACTCAAACCCAACCACTTGGCTATGGGGCCATCCATTAACTCAAAAATTAATTCTGACTTGATTTGTGAGAGTGGTGTAAGATAGAGGTCACATTTTGTTCTTTTACATGTGAATATCCAGTTTTCCCAGCACCATATATTGAAAAGATTCTCTTTTCTCCATTGAGTATTTTTGGCTCCTTTGTCAAATAGTTGACTGTATATGCTTGGGTCAATTTCTGGGCTCTTGGTTCTGTTCCACCGGTCTATTTGTCTGTTTTTATGCTAGTACCATACTGTTTTAACTACTATAGCTTTATAGTATGGCTTGAAATCAGGAAGTGTGATGCCCCCTGCTTTGTTCTTTTTTCTCAGGATTTCTTTGATATCTGAATGGCCAACAGGTATATGAAAAAATTCCGAATATCACCAGTCATTAGGGAAATGCAAATTAAAACCACAATGAGATATCAACTCATGCCTGTTAGACTGGCGTCACCAAAAAGACAAGAGATAAATACTGGTGTGGATGTGGAGAAAAGGGAACTCTTTTGTACTGTTGGTGAGATTGTAAATTGATACAGCCACTATGAAAACAGTATGGAGGTTCCTCAAAAAATTAAAAGTAGAACTATCATATGATCCAGTAATTCCACCTCTGGGAATATACCCAAAGGAAATGAAAACACTAACTCAAAAAGATATCTGCACCTGCATGTTCATAGCAGCATTATTTACAATAGCCAAGACGTGGAGACAACCTAAGCATACATCAGTGGATGAATGGATAAAGAAGTTGTGATATATATATATATATATATATATATATATATATATGTATACACACACACAGTGGAATATTATTCAGTCATAGGAAATGAGGAAATCCTCCATGTGACAGCATGGATGGACCTTGATGGCATTATGCTAAGAAAAATAAGTCAGATAGAGAAAGACAAGTACTATATGATTTCACTTATATGTGGAATCTAATTGAAAAGACCAAAACCACCAAAATCATAGAAAAGGAGATCAGATTTGTGGTTACTAGAGGAAAGGGTAAGGGGAGGGAGAATTGGAGGAAGGTGGTCAAGAGGTACAAACTTTCAATTATAAATAAGTACTAGGGATGTAACATATAACATGATGACTATAGTTAACACTGCTATATGATATACAGGAAGTTGTTAAGAGGGTAGATCCTCAGAGTTTTCATCAGGAGAATTTTTTCTCTTTTATTACATCTATATGAGATGGTGGATGTTAACTAAGTCTACTGTGGTAATCATCTCACAATATATGTAAATCAAACTATCATGCGTACATGTTAAACATACAGTGATGTATGTCAATTATTTCTCAGTAAAACTGGAAAAAAGTGAAGTAAAGAGGCATTATGCTTAGCCACCTTCTTTCATTGTTTTCCTGTTTCACCAAATTCAGTATTCCTGCTAAGATGTCTCTCATGATCTTTTTGACTTCTGAATTTTGATCTTCAAAGTTTTCAAAAAGATGTTTTAACCATGTTGTTCAAATATAACAAAAATCAAGTTGGTTTGGTACCAACTTAATGATTAAGCTGCAATTTGAGGATTCAGATAAACTTTTTTGTCAACAAAGGAAACAAGAATGTTTTGACTATCAAACTCAGAGGCTGGAATTTACAAGGGTATTTGAGGTTGTCCAGAGGAGATCATTGCATGGAGGTCTGCTAAAGACAGAATGTTTGTATCCCCTCAAAATTCATATGTTGAAACCAAATCTCCACTGTGTTGGTATTTGGAGGTAGGGCCTTTAGAAGATGATTAAGTCATGAGGGTGAAGCCCTCATAAATGGAATTAATACCCTTATAAGGAGATGAAGAGACCTGAGTTCTCCCCTTCCACCATGTGAGGACATATGGAGATGACAGCCTTTTATGAACCGGGCAATGAGTCCTTACCAGACACTGATCTTGGACTTCCCAGACTCTGGAACTGTGAGAAATATATGTTTGTTATTAAGCAACTCAGTCTTTGGTATTTTTGTTATAGCAGACCTAATGGACACAGACAAGCTCCTTGGTCATCTCCATAGAAAGATTTCCTCATGAATGTGTATTTTGATGCTTGCCTTTTTCCCTTTATACACTGCCTTTCCCCTCCTTCCACAGAAGAAGGACAAGAACCAAATTTATCTTATCTTTTACTTGAAAAGAAGGACATTCCCAATGTACTGTGCTTCTCAGTAAGGTTTGCCCGATTGTTGGACCATATATGCTGTATACTCTTATCACCACCAGAAAAATGCAACAAAATAATTCACAAATCATGCAAATACCTGTGCTTTAAGTCACAGTGCCGTCTTTACTGGTCTTTCTCTTTCAGCCTTATATCTGTGCCGACATGGTATGTGCTATCCAAGAAAGAATACATTCCTGCTCTTTTTTTTTTTTTGAGGAAGATTAGCCCTGAGCTAATTACTGCCAATCCTCCTCTTTTTGCTGAGGAATACTGGCCCTGAGCTAACATCCGTGCCCATCTTCCTCTACTTTATATGTGGGACGCCTACCACAGCATGGCTTTTGCCAAGCGGTTCCATGTCCACACCCGGGATCTGAACCAGCGAACCCCGGGCCACTGAGAAGCGGAACGTGTGAACTTAACTGCTGTGCCACTGGACCGGGCCCCCATTCCTGCTCTTTGTTCAACTTTTGACTTAGACCATCTAAATCTATCCAGGAATCATTGCTTTTTAGAGCAGCAAGAGAGCTTTATAGTACAGCAAGAGATGACAACACTTATTTTAAAGATGAGTTTCTTCACTGAAACCAAGAAAGGAGAATTGAATTGCCAGCACAAGCAACACAGAACCATGCAAAGAACATGAAATGGAGAATTAGGCAGTTTTGTGACCTGGGACAAGATATTTATGATCATCTGTTCTAATAGCAATAATAAGAGCTAAGCATTCTTAATAACTTATGTGCCAGGCACTGTGCTAAAACCTCAATCTGCAGTAGCTCATTTAATCTTCACAGTAACTCTATGATATAGGCCTATTGCTTAAAGCGTTCCCAACTTTAAAGATAGGGAAACTGAAGCTTTGAATGTTTAAGCGATCTACCCCAGATCTCATAGGTAATGAGTAGTAGAGCCATGGTTAAAACTCTAGAAATCTGATTCTCGGTCTGAACTCTTACCATTATGTTATGCTGCTTATCAAACGGAGATACTAATACTTATCCTATAGGGTTATTGGGAGATTACATTAAACGAGATAATGCTATGAGATAGCAATTAGTACAGATATATGGAATTCAGCACTCAGTAAGTAGATGTTGGTATATTTCGCCAGTCATGTAATTGTTGTTAGATTAATCGGGGGCTCTTAGTCCAATGCTTATTCCATTTCTATCCTGAAGCCACCACACCCCAAACTATCAGTTTATCAAATAATAATAGATAATATTTATTGAGTCCTTATAACAAGCCAGGTACTATTCTAAGTGCTTTACACGTACTGAAGTAATCATATCATCCCTCTGAGGAACGTACTGGTATTATTCCTATTTTACAAAGGAGAAAATGGAGGCCAAGTAACTTGCCCAAGATCACTGGCCAGTAAGCCAGGATTTGGAACCCAAGTAGTCTCACTCCAGAGCCTATTCTCCTAAAAGCCAGGCTACATGCTGCAGATGTGTTATGATTAACTCACTTATCAGTGTTTTTCACTCAATTCCATAATTATATGCTAGAGCCCTGGGCCAGTTTTCTCTTTCAAATCCAGTGACCGACCAACGAATATTATTACCATAATCCTTTAATAGAGAGGGTAGAATAGGTGACTTTTAGAAAAAATATCAGGCAAAAGACTTTGTTGACAATTCAGAATCTGATTTCTGCTCAGGAACATTTTAACATAATAATAATTTCAAGATGTAAATTAGTGATTTCTTCCAATGCAGACAGTACAAGTAAAACAGAAATTATGTTCCTCAGCAGTATCTGAATTAAATATATACATGATGTGAATACTTAAATGACATTTTTAAATGCAAATAGAAATGTGATCATTTAAACTATTTTTTGATTAGAACTAATCTTGGAATTAGTAATGTATCATATTACCACACCAAATGCAATAGGGGTAAAATAAAGGAAATTCAAAAAGGCAAAATTGCATATGAGTGACAAAATATCAGTGTATCTCAAAGGATTTTGGGGAAATAGAAATGTAATTGAGATACCAGAATGTTGAAAATATGAAGGTCAAATTGAACTACCCAAATATCAATATAGTTACATGATAAGATTGGGGCCAAATTTAAAGAGCCAATCAGATGAAGATGGGAAGGATGAAGAGAAACTTAGAAAGATGGTACGTGTATATCACTCTGTAACATTCCTTCTCAACCATACAAGAGAGCTGATAGTGGCCAACTATAATGTATAAAAATATTTCTTATGATGTTAGCTATAGATGTTCATGTATAAAAATGAGGCAAAGCAGACAATCAATTAGAAAAAAGTTTCAGACATTCATAATCCTATCACTCAGAGGTAATTGTCATTTAAATCTTGATGTTTATCTATTGCAGCTCATTGTTATGCACACGTGTATAGATAGTTTTAAACAAAATTTTACTGAATATATTGTTTTAAAACTTAAGCTATTTAAAACACATTTTGATAAATAATAATCTACAATGTCTTTTTTGGTGATTGAATAGCACTCCTTTATTTGAAAGAACCATACATTCTTCATCCAGTCCTTTATTACTGGCATTTATCTGGTTTGCAGTTTATATCTATTGAAAACAATACTACAATGAAGATATATTTTCAGGATATGGATCTTGCATGTATTTTGTTAGATTTATATGTATTTTATGTCTTCAATGATATTGTAAAAGGTAATGCTTCTTTTTAAATTTCAATTCCAATTGTTCATTGCCAAAATATGGAAATACAATTAATTTTTGTGTATATACCCTATGTCCTATGACTTTGATAAACTCACTTAGAACTTACTCAGAACTTAGAACTACAAGCTTTGTAGTAGATTACTTGAAGTTTTTCAGGGAAAGAATCATGTCTTGTGTGAATGAAGGTAGTTCTATTTTTTCCTTTCAAATCTCTTGATTTGAGAGAAAAGTTAGTTACCCTCTTCTATTATGTTTGTAGTTAGGACCTTCAGTACAATGTGGAATAAGAGAGTTGAGAATGGAAATCCCTGTCTTATTCCTGATCCTAGAGGGAAAACATTAACTCTTTCACCATTTGAGTATGATAGAGCAATCTTTTAGAAAAGACCTACTGTCTGTAGATTTTGTAGATGCTCTTTGTCAGTTTTAGAAATTTCTCCTCTATTCTTGTTTCCTTAGAGTTTTTAACATGAATGAATGTTGAATCTTTTCAAATGTTTTTGTGGCATGGAGTGAGATAATAAAAAAAATTTTTAAAATTCATCTGCTGTTATAATGAATTGTATTGTTGGTCTTTGAATTTTGAACCAACCTTACACTCTTGGGTTAAACTCTACTTGGGCATGATGTATTATTTCTCTGATTGATTGTTAGATTAAATATGCTAATATTGTCAACAGAGGCCAAGTGGGAAACTTGGATTTCTAACCCCACTTGTAGCAATGAGGCTGTGTCACTCTCCTCTTGCCAGAGTGGTATCAGAGAAAGCCAGCTAAGGTTTAAATAAATTAGATTCAGAGTTTCATAACATAATAGAGAATTCCCCCAAGTTTCAATAGAAATTTCCTTATACAAAAAATCAGGAAGATCTCAAACTACATTTAAAAAATTTTTCAGGAGATACCATCACCAAGATGACAAAGGTGTGAGCATTATCTGACCAAGATTTAAAGACAGCCATCATAAAAATTATTTAAAGGAACAATGACAAATAAACTTGAAAAGAATAAAAAATAAGAAGCCTCGGGGCTGGCCCCGTGGCCGAGTGGTTAAGTTCGCGCGCTCCGCTGCAGGCGGCCCAGTGTTTCGTTGGTTCGAATCCTGGGCGCGGACATGGCACTGCTCATCAAACCACGCTGAGGCAGCGTCCCACATACCACAACTAGAAGGACCCACAGCGAAGAATATACAACTATGTACCAGGGGGCTTTGGGGAGAAAAAGGAAAAAAATAAAATCTTAAAAAAAAAAAATAAAAAAATAAAAAGCCTCAGCAAAGAAAGAGAAAGTCTCTACAAAGGCATGAAAGATTTCAAGAAGAATAAAATGTAAATTTTACAACTGAAAACACAATAACTGAAATAAAAACCTCAATGGATGGGTTCAAAAACAAAATAGAGGGGACAGAGGAAAGAATCAGTGAACTGGAAGATAGAATAATAGAAATTACCCAATCTGAACAAGAACAACAAAAATATACTAAAACAATGAACAGAGCCTCTGGAACCTGGCGAACTATAAGAAAACATGTAAGATTAATGTAATGAGAGTCCTTGGGGAGATACAAAAGAGAACAGAGCTTAAAAATTACTTAAAGAATAATGGCTGAAAACTCCTCAAATTTGGCAAAGACATAAATAGAATCAAGAAGCTGAATAAACCACAAAAGGATAAACCCAAAGAAATCCATGCCAAGACACATTACAATTAAACTTCTGCAAAATAAATGCAGTTAAAAAAATCTTCAATCAGTAAGAGAAAAATGACACTTCGCTTATAGGGAGAAAAAAATTGGACTAAGAGATTTCTCATCAGAATCCATGGAGGCTAGAAGAAACTGGCACAATGTTTCTCAAGTGCTGAAACAAAAGAACCATCAACTCAGAATCCTCCACCCATGAAAATATCCTTCAGGAATAAAAGAGAAATCAAAACATTCTCAGATGAAGGAAAACTAAGAATTTGTCACTAGCATACCTACCCTAAAAGAAAGGCTAAAGGAAGTTCTTTTTTTTAAAATTTTTTATTTTTTTAATTGCAGTAACATTGGATTATAACATTATATAGCTTTCAGATGTAAATCATAATATATTTTGAATTCTGTGTAGATCACATCATGTTCACCACCCAAAAACTAGTTACAGTCCATCCCCTCACGTGTGAGCCTAATCACCCCCTTTGCCCTCCCCCCCTTCCCCTAGGTAACCACCAATCCAGTCTCCATTGCTATGTGTTTGTTTGTCGTTGTTTTTATCTTCTACTTATGAGTGAGATCATACGGTATTTGACTTTCTCCCTCTGACTAATTTCACTCAGCATAATACCTTCAAGGACCATACATGTTGTCACATATGGCCAGATTTCATAATTTCTTATGGCTGAGTAGTATTCCATCGTGTATAAATACCACATCTTCTTTATTCATTCGTCCCTTGATTGGCACCTAGGTTGCTTCCAAGTCTTCGCTATTGTGTATAATGCTGCAATAAACATAGGGGTGCAGGTATATTTATGCCTTTGCGTTCTCAAGTTCTTTGGATAAATACCCAGCAGTGGCATACCTGGATCATATGGTAGATCTATTCTTAATTTTCTGAGGATACTCCATACTGCTTTCCATAGTGGCTGCACCAGTGTACACTCCCACTAGCAGTGTACAAGGTTCCCTTCTCTCCACATCCTCTCCAACATTTGTTGTTTCCTGTCTTGTTAATTATAGCCATTCTGACCAGAGTGAGGTGATACCTCATTGTAGTTTTGTTTTGCGTTTCCCTGATAGCTAATGATGTTGAGCATCTTTTCATATGCCTGTTGGTCATCTGTATAGCTTCTTTGGAGAAATCTCTGTTCAGATCTCTTGCCCATTTTTTAATTGGGTTTTTGGTTCTTTTGTTGTTGAGCTGTATGAGTTCTTTGTATATTTTGGATGTTAACCCCTTATCTGATATATGGTTTGCAAATATCTTCTCCCAATTGTTAGGTCGTCTTTTCGACTTGTTGATGGTTTCCTTTGCTGTGCAGAAGCTTTTTAGTTTGATGTAGGCCCATTTGTTGATTTTTTCTTTTGTTTCCCTTGCCTGGTCAGACATGGTTCTTGAGAATATGCTGCTAAGACCGATGTCAAAGAGCATACTGCCTATGTTTTCTTCTAGAAGTTTCATGGTTCCAGGACTTACAATCAAGTCTTTAATCCATTTTAAGTTGATTTTTGTGTATGGTGTAAGGGAATGGTCTACTTTCATTCTTTTGCATTTGGCTGTCCAGTTTTCCCAACACAATTTATTGAAGAGACTTTCCTTTCTCCATCGTATGCTCTTGGCTCCCTTGTCGAATATTAGCTGTCCATAAATGGGTGGGTTTTTTTCTGGGCTGTCAATTCTGTTCCATTGATCTGTGTGTCTGTTTTTGTGCCAGTACCATGCTATTTTGGTTACTATGGCTTTGTAGTATAATTTGAAATCAGGGAGTGTGATACCTCCAGCTTTGTTCTTTTTTCTCAGGAATCCTTTGGCTATTCGGGGTCTTTTGTTGTTCCATATGGATTCTTGGTTCTATTTCTGTGAAATATGTTGTTGGAACTTTGATAGGGATTGTGTTGAATCTATAGATTGCTTTAGGAAGTATGGACATTATAAGGATGTTAATTCTTCCAATCCAAGAGCATGGAATATCTTTCCATTTCTTTTTGTCTTCAATTTCTTTCAACAATGCTTTATAGTTTCTGGTGTGCAGATCTTTCACCTCTTTGGTTAAGTTTATTCCTAGGTATTTTATTCTTTTTGTTGCAATTGTAAATGGGATTGTATTCTTAATTTTTCTTCCTGCTACTTCATTGTTAGTGTATAGAAATGCAACCGATTTTTGTATGTTGATTTTGTATCCCTTGACTCTACTGTATTCGTTTATTGTTTCTAAAGTTTTTTAGTGGATTCTTTAGGGTTTTATAGATATAAAATCATGTCGTCTGCAAAAAGTGACAGTTTCGCTTCTTTTTTTTCCAATGTGGAGCCCTTTTATTTCTTTTTCTTGCCTGATTGCTCTGGCTAGGACTTCCAATGCTATGTTAAATAAGAGTGGTGACAGTGGACATCCTAGCCTGATTCCTGTTCTTAGAAGGATAGCTTTCAGTTTTTCTCCATTGAGAATGATATTTGCTGTGGGTTTGTCGTATATGGCCTTTATTATGTTGAGGTATTTTCCTTCTATACCCATTTTATTTAGAGCTTTTATCATAAATGGATGTTGTATCTTGTCAAATGCTTTCTCTGCATCTATTGAGATGATCATGTGATTTTTATTCTTCATTTTGTTAATGTGGTGTATCAGATTGATAGATTTGTGGCTGTTGAACCATCCCTGCATCCCTGGAATGAAACCCACTTAATCATGATGTATGATCTTTTTAATGTATTGTTGTATTCGATTTGCTAGTATTTTGTTGAGGATTTTGGGATCGATGTTCATCAGTGATATTGGCCTGTAATTTTCGTTTCTGGTGTTGTCTGGTTTTGGTATCGGGATAATGTTGGCTTCGTAGAATGAGTTAGGAAGCTTCCCCCTCTCTTCAATTTTTTGGAAGAGTTTGAGAAAGATAGGTATTAAGTCTCCTTTGAATGTTTCATAGAATTCACCAGGGAAGCCATCTGGTCCTGGACTTTTATTTTTTGGGAGGTTTTTGATTGCTGTTTCGATCTCATTATTGGTGATTGGTCTATTCAAATTCTCTACTTGTTCTTGGTCCAGTTTGAGAAGGTTGTATGTTTCTAAGAGTTTATCCATTTCTTCTAGATTATCCAATTTATTGGTGTATAGCTTTTCATATTATTCTCTTATCATCTTTTGTATTTCTGAGGTATCCATTGTAATCTCTTCTCTTTCGTTTCTGATTTTATTTATTTGAGCCTTCTCTCCTTTCTTCTTGATGAGTCTAGCTAAAGGTTGTCAATTTTGTTTATCTTTTCAAAGAACCAGCTCTTGGTGTCGTTAATTTTTTCTATTGTTTTTTGAGTCTCTATTTCGTTTATTTCTGCTCAGATTTTTATTATTTCCTTCCTTCTGCTTATTTTGGGCTTTGTTTGTTCTTCTTTATCCAGGGCCTTTAGATGCACTTTTAGATTGTCTGTTTGGGGTTTTTATTCTTTGTTGAGGTAGGCCTGAATTGCTATAAACTTCCCTCTTAGAACCACTTTTGCTCTATCCCACAGATTTAGGCATGTTGTATTTTAATTTTCATTTGTCTCCAGGAATTTTTTGATTTCTCCTTTGATTTCTTCATTGACCCAATCATTGTTCAGTAGCATTTTGTTTAATCTCCACATTTTTGTGGCTTTTCTTGTTTTCTTCCTGTAGTTGATTTCTAGTTACATACCTTTGTGGTCAGAAAAGATGCATGGTATTATTTCGATCTTCTTAAATTTATTGAGACTTGTTTTGTGGCCTAATATGTGATCAATACTGGATAATGTTCCATGGGCATTTGAAAAGAATATGTATTCTGTGGTTTTTAGATGGAATGTTCTATATATATCTACTAAGTCCATCCAGTCTAATGTGTCATTTAAGGCCAGTGTTTCCTTGTTGATCTTCTGTTTGGATGATCTATCCACTGGTGTAAGTGGAGTGTTAAAGTCCCCTACTATCATTGTATTACTGTCTATTTCTCCTTTCATGTCTGTTAATAATTCCTTTATATATTTAGGTGCTCCTATGTTGGGTGCATAGATATTTACAAGTGTTATATTTTCTTGTTGGATTGTTCCCTTTATCATTATGTGGTGCCCATCTTTGTCTCTTGTTACAGGTTTTGTTTTAAAGTTTATTTTGTCTGATATAAGTATTGCTATCCCCACTTTCTTTTCTTTGCCATGTGCATGGAATATCTTTTTCCATCCTTTCACTTTCAGTTTCTGAGTGTCTTTAGGTCTGAAGTGTGTCTCTTATATGCAGCATATACATTGGTCTTGTCTTTTTATCCAGTTGGCCACCCTATGGCATTTGATTGAAGCATTTAGTCCATTGATGTTTAAAGTAGCTATTGATGAATATATATTTATTGCCATTTTGTTACTTTTTTTCTGGGTGTTTTAGTAGTTCTTCTCTGTTCCTTTCTTTTTCTCTTGCTCTCTTCTCTTGTGGTTTGATGGCTTTCTTTAGTAATATGTTTGATTTCTTTTGTCTCACTTATTTGCTTACTTAGTATAGGTTTCTGATTTGTGATTACCATGAAGATCCTATATAATATTCTATGTATATAACAGTCTATATTGAGTTGATAGACTCTTTAGTTTGACCTCTTTCTAAAAGCTCTACTTTTTAACTCCCCTCCTCCCACATATTATGTTTTTGAAATCATATCTAATCTCTTGTTTTGTGTGTGTCTATCCATTACCCTCTTATCATTGAAATAGGTAATTTTAGTACTTTTGTCTTTTAACCTTAATATTATTTTCACAGGTGATTGATCTGCTACCTTTACTATATTTTTACCTTTACAAGTGATTTTTTTGGGGGGCGGTTGATAACTTTTTTATCCCTATTTGTGGTCATCACTTTCCCACTTAAATAAGTCCCTTCAGCATTTCTTGTAGAACTGATTTCTTGGTGATAAACTCCTTTAATTTTTGCTTGTCTGGGAAGCTCTTTATCTCTCCTTCCACTCTGAGTGACAACCTTGATGGATAGAGTATTCTTGGCTGCAGGTTTTTCCTTTTAGCACTTTAAATATGTCATGGCATTCTCTTCTGCCCTGTAGGGTTTCAGCTGAGAAGTCCGCTGATAGCCTTATGGGTTTTCCTTTATATGTCACTTGTTGCCTTTCTCTTGCTGCTTTTAGGATTCTCTCTTTATCTCTAATTTTGGACATTTTAATTATAATATGTCTTGGTGTGGGCCTCTTTGGGCTTATCTTGTTTGGAGCTGTCTGTGCTTCCTGTACTTGGATGTCTGTTTCCTTCCTTAGGTTAGGAAAATTTTCAGCTATTATTTCTTCAGATAAACTTTCTGCCCCATTGTCTCTCTCTTCTCCTTCTGGGACACCTATAATCCAAATGTTAGCATGCTTGATATTGTCCCATAGTTCCCTTAGACTGCTCTC
Organism: Equus quagga; assembly: GCF_021613505.1. Taxonomy (NCBI): domain Eukaryota; kingdom Metazoa; phylum Chordata; class Mammalia; order Perissodactyla; family Equidae; genus Equus; species Equus quagga. The sequence goes on from NC_060276.1 coordinate 12,829,941, forward strand.
ATTCTGTCTAATTCTTTTTTCTTTTTTCTGTTCAGCTCAGGTGATTTCCTCTAGTCTTTCGTCTAGCTCACTGATCTGTTCTTCTGCATCCTCTACTCTGCTATTGAGTCTCTCTAGTGAATTTTTCATTTCCAGTATTGTATTCTTCATTTCTGATTGGTTCTTTTTTATATCTTCCAGTTCTTTGCTGATGAGCTCACTGTGTTCATCCAGTCTTCTCCCAATATCTGTGAGCATCCTTATGGTATTTTGTTTGAACTCTTTGTCAGGTAGGTCACTTGTTTCTGTTTCATTTGGTCCTTTGTCTGGGGTTTAGTCCTGTTCCCTTGCTTGGAAAGTATTCCTTTGTCTCCTCATTATGCCTCTTTCTCTGTGCTTATTTCTATGTATTAGGTGAGTTGACTATATCTCCTGATCTTGGAGAAGTGGCCTTATGTATGAGATGCCTTATGAGGCCCAGCAGTGTGCTTCCCTCTTGTCACCAGTCCAAATGATCCAGGAGTGACTCCTTTGTGGGCTGCTTGTGTCTTTCTGCTGTGGCAGGGTTGCTCTTACTGCAGGTACACAGGGAGTCTAGTCTTTCCTTCCCTGGCCAGCTCTTTGTAAATCTGGTTTGGAGAGCCTCAGCACCATTGGCTACAAAGTCTATCAGCACACTCCTATTGCAGTTTTCCTCTTAATTGGGTTGGTACCCAGTGTGGCTCGTTGCTAGGCTCAGGGGCTTAGAGTTGAGATAGGCCTCTGGCCTACAAGGCTGTTGTCAGTTTTCTTAGGAGTGCAGCTGAGTGAGGTTGGCCCTAGGCATGGGAGCATTCAATTGTTTCAGGCTTTGGAAGGGGGGGCTGATCCTTTTCATGGCTATTTGTGAAGCACAAGTCTTCTGCCACTGATAAGCCTCAACCCCCCACAGGACCACACACATGGTCAACACCGTCCTGGTCCATGCACATTTCTCAACCCCCTGGAGCGTACCCCGATGCCGCACTGCAGAGGCCCCCACCTCTCCACCAATGCCCCCTGCAGTTCACCTGGTCCTCAAACAGGCCCTGCCCCACAGAGGCGGACACACTCACCTGCCTATGGTGGATCAAGGCACCCAGTCAATGCAGGCTGAAAATTAGCCTGAGGGCTTGCTGTTAGGTGGGGCCGGTCCCTAGGGTGGACTGCTTGCCCTGCCCTGGCTGAACAGGATTAAATCTGTGCTCTAGTGGGTGTGGCAGACCCCTGCACTAACAGGCCAAGGGAAGAAGCTCAATGGCACCCACTGGGTTCTGTGTCAGCACGCCTGGACCAGGTCAGAACAACGGCCCCCATCAATGTCTCCATCTCTGGAGAGGTCCCTCCTTTCACCAAGATGCCCCCAGAGCCCACCAGGTGAGTCTCGTTTCACCAAAGGACTGTCAGCCTTCACTCTGGTGATTTTAGGTTGCTGCAATGAGTGAATTTGTGTCTGGAGCCTTTAAGACCAGGGTCTTTTCGGCTTTCGGCCAATAGCTTTTCTGGGGGTATCGTCACTGCAGTTAATAGCCAGCAAAGCCAGACAGTAAGACCCCCGTCTCAGTTGGGCTGAGTCTGAAGTATGCTTATAGCAGTATTGGCTCTGCTCTGGACCTTAGTTTTCCAGGGAGGGCTGCATACCTTATGGTGGCTCCTGCCTGCCTGGCTGAGAAGCTCTGCTGCTCCCAAAGGTGGCTTTTCTCCTCTCCAGCAGGAATGTCTGCCTCTTCTGCCTTAGTCAGAACTGTCCCTTATTGTGAGGGTTCTTTTTATCCAGTTTTCAGTTTTCTATCCAGGGTAATTTTTCCAAAAATAGTTGTAACCTGATTGTGTTCATGGGAGGAGATGAGTTCAGAGTCTGCTTACACCACCATCTTGAAGAAATCTCTAAAGGAAGTTCTTTAAACAAAAGGAAAATGATTTTCTTTTGAGGAAGATTAGCCCTGAGCTAACATCTGCTGCCAATCCTCCTCTTTTTGCTGAGGAAGACTGGCCCTGAGCTAACATCTGTTCCCATCTTCCTCTACTTTATATGTGGGATGCCTGCCACAGCAGGGCTTGACAAGCGCTGCCATGTCTGCACCTGGGATCCGAACCAGTGAACCCCAGGCTGCCAAAGCAGATCATGCAGACTTAACCGCTGCACCACTGGGCTGGCCCCTTGAATTTTCTAAATTATGTTTGATAGTTGAAGCAAAAATTTTAACTGTCTGATGTGTTTCTAATAGTATGTAAAAGAACTAGTTAAGACAATTCTATCATAAATGGGGAGAATAAAAGGATGTAAATGGAGTCAAGGTTTCTACAGTTCACTCAAACAAGTTCAACAATGACACCAGTGTATTGTAATAAGTAAAGTATATATAATAATATGTCCAGAGAAACTACAACAAACATCTAAACAAAGATATACATTCAAAAATACTATAGATAAATCAAATTGGATTTCTAAAAAACTGTTCAAGTAGCCCACAAGAATGAAAGAAAAAGAAAACAGAGAAAAGAAAAATACAGAAAATAAACAGAAAACAAAAAATAAAATGGCAGACTTAGGCTCTAACATAGCAGTAATTACATTCAACGTAAAGGTCTAAATACGCCAAGTAAAAACAGATTTGCATTGTGTTTTAACATATAATGTTCATAAGAAACTTACTTTAAACATAATGATAAAGGTAAGTTGAAAATAACAGGAGGACAAAAAGAAGTCAGGAGTAGCTATATTAATAGCAGATAGACTTCAAAGCAAAGAAAATTACCAGAGGAATAGAGAGACATTATATAATGAGAAAAAGGCCAATCCACCAAGAAGACATAAGACTAAAGGTGTGTATGCATAAAAAAACAGAGCTGAAAAATATATGGAGCAAATAAAATGAGAGATATAGACAAATCTACAATTATATTTGGAAACTTCAACATCCCTCTCTCAAAAATTGATGGAACAACTAAACAGAAAATGAGCCAGAGTATAGAAGAAATCAAGAATGTCATCAACCAACAGGATTTAATTGACATTCATAGAACACTCTACCCAACAACAGGATAATACTTATTATTCTCAAGTGCCCACAGAATATTTACCAAGATAGACCATATCTTGGGCCTTGAAACAAAACTCAACAAATTCAAAAGAAGTGAAATCATGCAGAGCATGTTCTCCAACCACAATGGAATCAAATTTGAAATACATAACAGAAAAATCTCCCAACACTTGAAAGCTAAACAGCACACTTCTAAATAACCCATTGGTCAAAAAGGACATCTCAAGGAAATTTTTAAAAGTACACTGATTGAATTAAAATAAAGATACAACATATCAAAAAATTGTGAGACAACTAAATTAAAGCTGAATGAACATTATTGGACTAAGTGCATACATTAGGAAAGAGGAAAAGTCTCAAATTAATAATTTAAGTTCCTACCTCACAAACCTATGGAGAAAATAGCAAAATAAACCCAAATCAAGTAGAAGGTAGAAAATATTAAAGAGGTGAAATTGAAAACAGAAAATCAATAGAGAAAACACTGATATAAAGATTGGTTCTTTGCGAAGATCAATAACATTGAAAAATCTTTAGCAAAACTGTGAAAGAAAAAAAAGCCAGAAGACACAAATTATGAATATCAGGAATGAAACGGAATATCACTGCAGAGACTAAAGATAGCAAATGGATAATAAAGGAATACTATGAAGAACTCTACACACACAAATTTGACAACTTATATAAAATGGACCAATTCCTCAAAAAGCATAAACTACTAGAATTCATCTAATGTGAAATAAATAATTTAAATAGGCTAGTTTAATATTTTAAAATCAATCAATATAATCCACTATATCAACAAGTATGAACAGCAAAATCACATAATAATATAAATCAATGAAGAAAAGTATCTGATAAAATTCAACTCCCATTCATGATTAAAAAAACTCCCAGAAAAATAGGAATAGAGGGAATTTCCTCAACTTGATAAAGAGCATCTACAAAAATCCCACAGCTAACACTATACTTAATGGTGAAAGACTGAATAATTTCCCCCTAAGACTGGGAATGAGCCAAGGATGACCACACTCACCAATCTTATTCAACATAGTACTACAAATTCTAGCCACTGCAATAAGTGAAGAAAAAAAAGAATGTGCTGTTTGTAAAGAAAGAAAAAAACTACCCCTATTTGCAGAAGACATGATTGTCTACATAGAAAATCTCAAAGATTCTAAAAAACAACAACAACAACAAAAAATCCTCCTAAAGCTAATAAATGAATTCAGAAAGTTCACAGTAGACAAGAGCAACTCAAACAAAGCCAACTGCATTTCTATATGCTAACAATGAACCTGCAGAAACAGAAATTTAAAACAATGTCATTTACAGTCACTTCAAAAAATGAAATACTTAAATGTCAATTTAATAAAACATGTATAGGTTCTGTATGCTGAAAACTACATAATGCTGATGAAAGCAATCAAAGACATTCTGGCAGTGCCTTTAACTGATGTATTTAGACCATTCATATTTAATATCATTATTAATATGTTTGGATTTGGATATACCATTTCATTGTTTGTTTTCTGTTAGCTCCCTCTGCTTTTGTTTATTTCATTGTTCTTATGTTTCTCCTCTCCTGTCTTCCTTTGAGTTATTTTAAGATTTTTAAGATTTTATCTTAAAGATATTTAAGATTTTATCCCATGTATCTCTCTGTATAATATTTTTAGTGGTTATTCTAGAGATTGCAAAATATATACTCAACTTCCCACAGTCTGAACAGGATAACCATTTTACTACTGCAAGTGGAATATAGAAACCTCACCACCATATATGTACTGTTAGCACCCCCACTCTGGTGTAGTTTATGCTTTACATCTAGCTATACAGAAAACCCCATCATAAAACATAATTTCTTGTTTCAACCATCAAAAATATTTTTAAAGAACTCAAGAAGAAAAGAATAGTCTATTATAGTTACCCACATACTTACCATATCTGTTGCTTTTTCTTAATTCCTGTATTACCAAGTTTCCTTCAGGTATTATTTCCCTTCTCTTTGAAGAATTTTCTTTAACAGTTATTTTAGAGAAGGTCTGAAGACACAAATTCTCTCAGTTTTCCTTCATCTGAGAATGTCTTATTTCACCTTTATTCTTGAAGAATATTTTTGCTGGATGTAAAATACTGGGTTCACAGTTATTGTCTTTTAGCCCTTTAAAATGCTGTACCCCTTCCTTTTGATCTCCATGATTATGAGAAATCCACAGTCATTCATGTCATTATTCCCTATAGGTGATGTGCTGTTTCTTTCTGGCTGCTTTCAAGGTTTTTTCTTTGTTTTCACTTTTCAGCAATTTGATCATGATGGGCCTAGGTTTCTTTGGGCTTATCTTGTTTGGGGTTCACCAAGCTTCTTGAATCTAGAAGTTTATGTATTTCAGCAAATTTGGGAAGTTTTTAGTCATAATTTCTTTAAATGTTTTTTGGGGCACTGTGCTCTACTCTTCTCCTGAGATTTCAATAACATGACTGTTAGACCTTTAATTTGTTTCTGTGTGCCTGAGGCTCTATTTTTGAATTTATTTTTGATCTTTGTTTTTCAGATTGGATCATTTCTATTGATTTACCTTCAGTTCCATTGATTTTTTCCTTTGTTCTCCCCATTCTGCTACTGAGCCCATCCAGTATATTTTTTTGATTTTGCTTATTGTATTTCTCAGTTCTAAAATTTACATTTGGTTCTTGTGTATATGTTTATTTTTTGCTGAGACTTCCTATCTTTCTATTTATTCACCCTTACTTGTTGTGGCATTTTTATAAGTGCTTCTTTAAACACATAATTTTTAATAGCTGCTTTTTCAAATAATTCTAGCATCTGTGTCACCTTGGCATTGATGTATGTTGATTATTTTTCCCACACAAATATACATTTTCCCGGTTCTTTTACATTTAGTAAGTTTGGATTGTATCTTGGGAGTTTTAAATATCTTATTATGAGATTCTGGGTCTTATTTAAATCCAGCTGAGAATGTTGATATTTTAGCTTTTGCAGGCAATCAACCCTGGCTTGTTCAGGGCACAAGTTCCAGCTAGCCTTGTGTGGGTTGTGGTTTCAGTGTTTATTCCATTTTCAGAGCCTTTACAATGCTGTTGGTATCTGCACCGCCCAGTGGCTAGCCTGGGACCTGAGTGGTTTGCTAGCCTTTCTCTCAGTTCTCAAAGTCTTGAATCTAGACTTGCATCTATGTTATGCCATTTAGGGTCAGGTTCACACATGCACATAATTTCATAAATAACTTTGTGGGTTTGATCCCAATTTACTCTCTCTCTCTCTGTGATCTCATGGGTACTTTTGGTTTCCTGGGCCTCCCTATTTTGGTCCTCTGGCTTAATAGCTGAGACTGTATTTGCCCTGTGCTGCTGTGTACTTCCTATGGCTATGCACGCATCTGGCACAATTTGTGGGAGAACAGAGGAAAAAATGCAATGCAGATTCAGCCTACCTATTTTGGATCTCAGCTTCTCTGATTGGAGATGATGGTTCCTCTCCCTCAGAGTTTTTGCTTTTACCAGCCCCTGTTGCTGCTTTGGTCACTACTACTTCCTCTGATACAGGTTTGCTTGAAGGCTGGACTGTGAGAAAGTGGAGAAAAAATTTTAAATATGGACTTTTCCCCAGTTTCTCTGAGCATTAAGAAATTACCCTCCTGGGGCTGGCCCTATGACCAAGCGGTTAAGTTTGCATGCTCCGCTTTGGCAGCCTAGGGTTTTGATGGTTTGGATCCTGAGCGCGGACATGGCACTGCTCATTAGGCCACGTTGAGGCGGCATTCCACATGCCACAACTAGAAGGACCCACAACTAAAATATACAACTATGTACTGGGGGGTTTGGAGAGAAAAAGCAAAAAAAAAATCAAAAAAGAAGATTGGCAATAGTTGTTAGCTCAGGTGCCAATCTTTAAAAAAAAAAAAAATTACCCTCCTGCTCATTGATCAATAACTAGTGAGTATGTCTTGAAGCTCTCTCTGTCCATGCCAATTCCCACGTCCAGGTTTAAAGCTGCATTAGATCTAGGCTGGAAAATAGCATAGGGTGTAGAAAATGGTAGAGTTACTGTGGGATTGGTGCTATTTCTGAATTATGATCTACTGCTTTAATCTACCTGCTACTATTTACTTTTCAGAGTCTTCAAGTAGAAGGTCATACATTCTATCAAGATTTCATAACTGCTTTCAGTGGGAAAGAACATAGAGTGTGCTTTCTCCAAGTTACACACAATTTGAACTTTTAAATTATCTTTTAAAGCAGTTAAAATATGAAAATAATATATTTTATGTTTACCTTAATTTGATCATTTCTTCCACTCTTTATTTGCATATATCCAAATTTCCATTTAGTATTGTACTCCTTCTGCCTTTAACATAGTAATGATATTTATCTCAAAGTCCCTGTTAAAAAATTCCAAAAAATGGGTTATCTCTGAGTCTGGTTCTGTTGATTATGTCATCTCTTGACAATGTTCTTTTTCAATTTGCTTTTTCCTGTTTCTTGTAATTTTGAATTCTGGGCATGATGGGTAGAAGAACATTAGACACAGAGGTAAATGGTATTTAGCCTGGCAATGAGTACACCTCTTCTTCTGTTAGGCCATTAGTGTTGGGGATTGAGTCAATCCAGTCTAGAGTTTAGTGGGGTTTGGGTTTTGCTGTTGCTATCTTTACCTTAAGTGTGCCACAGCCTTCAAATTCCTTCAGATATTTGCTGCTGTTACCTTGTTCTTAGAATGGGACTGGGGTACAGATGGGTTTTTCCCAGGATTTCTATTACCCTCCCCTGCTTAGGGAAATTGCTAATTCTTGTACACCTGCCCTACAGAGGTTGACTCTCTCTACATTCTTGCTAAACTGCTATTGTTTGTTACTCAGTGCTAGGCTCACGGTAGGGGATGGAAGGGTTTTCTGTTGTCCTGGTCCAGCCTTTCTCAGGCAGGCCCTGTGTACCTTCTCAGGCTTCAGTGGTAGGATTTTCTCAATGTTCTTGCCCTTCTTCCCTGTGGCAGCCAAACTCTGCCTTGTTTTTATGGTTGATCTAGTATGGGAGTTCCCTTCCCCTATCCTAGATGATGTGGATCTTTGCTTGGCATCCTTGCGGGATCCTGAGCCAAACGTGGATTCCTGCCTCTCCCTCGGGAAGAGAATGTTTTTGCTTCTATATCTCCTCCTGAAGCCATAGATTTATGCTTGGAGCGTGGGAGCAAAATGATTTACTGCCATTACCCCCAGAGACTTAAAGATTTTTTCATAAAATAGAAGGTTCAGGGAAGCAGGTAGGACTTTGTACTGGTCCCCTAGCAGCAGCCAATCACCTCCTGCTCACCTATGTCACCAAGGGGAGTTTTTTCACGTCTCCTGCCTTCCTTTCAGTCTTTCAAGTGAACACCCCAATGGCGATCTGTGGAAGTGAGTGGGAGGTCACCTTATGTCTGGGGTTCTTAGCTATTTCAAACTGATATGCCAACCCATATTTAGCTGTTAAGAATTCATTAAAATATTGGCTGATACCAGTTGTGCAGCAGCCTCATTTTTCCCTCTGCTCTACCAAAGATGAACTAGATCATGTGTCTCATCTCTTCTCAGAGAGTTTGGTCACCCTGGAACTCATTTTACTTGCATGCTCTGTGACTTCAGATTTCTGTGGGGCTCAAAAAAAGTTATGTTTTTATAAATTACCCAGTTTTTTCTCATCATTAGGGTGGAAATGACATCCCCTTGCACTTTCTACATCCTGAGTGGAAGTATAGTCTCCATGCATATATCTTTAATTATTTCTTACTAAAAATTCCTAGAAGTGCAGTTGAAAAAGGGATATGCATAAATACATTTTGTAAGACTTCTTTGTACATATGGCTAAATTGTTGTTGGGAGAATTTTAAACATGTGCTTCCTTCAGCTACTGCTATAGTAGTCCAGCATAATAATTTCCATATCTAAAAAAGCTTTCCATCTACTAAGGTGTATATGTATTTGATTAAAAAGCTTTGTCTGTTGAACTAAGAGAAAGTATCTTTAAAAAAATAGGTATATAGTTCTAAACTAATGGGAAGGACCACATGCTAGGATTGTCATCATTAAAATATTTGATAATGAGATTCTTTGGGGCCTTTAATAATCAAACCTCTTGAGGGAGTATGTAAAGATCACCTTAGATCAACTTCTGCCTTATGGGAAAAAATGTTTCCTTTAAATGCCAACATAACTGAGATGAGCGAATGCCAAAAAACATTACTGGAAAGACAGGGGGAAATCACAGAAATAACTAACTGATGGTGGGGGAAGAAGAAAGCTCAGTTGGTCCCTGGATGTTACAGTTTGGCCAGATCCCCAAATATACTAACTTTCAAGCCATGTCTTCTTACTGCTGTAGATTCTTGAAGTTGAAATCATCTCCAAAAACACATTAGTAGCTGAGGCTCTGGCCCCAGATCCCCATATTATCAGTCCTCCTCTGGTGAGCTGGTCTGGATGAGTCAGACCAGAGGCCGGCTAAGCAACCTGCTCCTGTTTGTCTTTTCTCTTGGAGCCACTCTGGTTCTTTCTTTGCCATCTGAGGACAGAGTCATCCTCTGATCAGGAGATATTTTGAGGCCAGTAGAGAAATGTACCTTCACCCCACCACACCATGCTGACACCAAGGGTCGTATGGAATGATTAGAATGACACTGCCTGACATGCTCTCTTAGTTCCTGTTGCTTTGGGATGGTGCTTAAAAGCAGCCTAGTGCGCTTGAGGAGACTGCACAGTCAGAGAGAGGATGATATAGAACAATCTGCAGCATCCAGGGGAATAAAGATTAGAGGGGGACTTGGGCACTTCACCAGTGGGTGCAGCAACATCCACTCAGCCTGGGAAAACTAGGATGATTGGTTGCCCTACTGTGCTCCTTCTTGCCCTTCTTTCCTCACCCTTCATGTTGTCCTTGTGATTCAGCTTAAGGGGAAGAAGTGGGATGTCCTTTGCCAAAGGATTGCAAAGAACAGACAGGATGAGTTATGTGGACAGTAGATTCCCACTTAGGACTGAAACTGATCCAAAACAAGAAGCAGAACACAGATATCAGGACCCCATGAAACCTCCCCCTGCCTGCCTAGCATGAAGAAGGAAATAAGAAAGGGGAGAGAAAATGACCTGGATTGTCTAAGTATCTACTTAAAAGAGGCTGAAAAAAATACCCAGAAATGACTGAGTTTGCTCCGAATTGGTAAGGTTAAGTTTTCTGTCTTCAGTAGAAATAGGAGGCCTAAGAGCTAAGTTAAGCTTTAGAAAAACGAAGTTTAATATTTACACACATGTAATTGTTTCTGAAATTCATATCTACAAAATGTGACTGAGAGTTTTCTTCTCTCTCAACACATACAGTAATCCATCTAACTGCTGACCAAAGGGTTTTCTACTGTTTCTGGCCTAGTTGCAGACCATGATATTACCTTGGGTTTGTAAAGCATCAGGATTCTAAACATGAGTGTTTGGTTTGAATTTAGTCTTATATCTTCTCCCCCGCAGTCCCAAAAGAAGATAAAAGTTCCAAAGAAGGGGGATTCTATTCTGCTATTTTCCTTTGTTGATGAATTTGTGTGAGAAAACCCAAGCCTGAGATTCCTGTGTGATCAGAGTTTGTCAAATATCTTTAGAGAATGTGTGGGCTTAGCACTCCCTTAGATTACCCCAGGTCAGCAGGTTATTGGGTAAGTGATTTTCCCTTGTCTGTCCAACCTTCCTTATCTACAAGGATCACAGCTTATTTATATGATGAACCAGAGCCTAGAGGAAGGCAGCCTCAGGCTCACATTATAGGCCCATTATACCAAGCAGGGTAGGGAACAGAGAAAAAGTCTACAAAACTAGCCAGAAGGGAACCCACAGGGAGGAAAAGGAAATGTGTGGTATCTTCTCTCCCCCTCTGAAAATACAACTTCTTACTCACTTGAGCATCCTCTGTTCACATCAGAGCTCCTCTTTCTCTCCCCACCCCTCTCCTCTCCTCTTCCATCTTTTCTGCTTCCTTTTGGGAGAAGTAGAAACATGGGGGAACTGGAGGTTATACTGTGTCTCTAAAAGTGTCCACAGTTGCAATAATAATGGCTAATATTCTGTAAGCAATGATGATGTTCCAGAACTGCACCATGAACTTTCCAGAGAATACAGCATGTTTGGCAAGGGGCAGAGAATTATGTAATGCCCCTCTGAACATTAAATGTGAGGAGGGCAGAGCCAGCTCTAATGGCCTAGTGGTTAAAGTTTGGCACGCTCTGCTTGGGCTGCCCAGGTGTGGTTCCTGGGCATAGAACCACATCATTCATCTGTCAGTAGCCATGCTGTGGCAGTGGCTCACATAGAAGAACTAGAAAGACTTACAACTAGAATATATACAACTATGTTCTGAGGCTTTGGGGAGGAAGTGAAAAAAAAGAGAGAAGAAGATTGGCAACAGATGTTAGCTCAGGGCGAATCCTTCCTAGTGAAAAAAAATGTGAGGAGGGCAGAAGAAGGAGGTTAGATGCTAGAGTGACCAGCCATCCCTGTTTGCCTGGGACTGTCCATATTTTTGCACTGAAATTCCTCCATCCTGAGCAACCCCTCAGCCTAGGCAAATTGATCTACTAGGACAATTATCTATCTATTATGTTCTCTCTCACCCTTCTATTTACAAAGTGTACTATCTGTTTCCTCACTCTTCATGTTGTCCCTGTAATTCAGCTTAAGGGAGCAAAGTGGGATGTCCTTTCCAAAAGACTGCATCCTAACACCCTAGTCCAGTGATCTTAGCCTTTCTCTGCTGCTACACATGATCAATGACCTTCAGAGGCATGGCATGCTCTATGGACAACTATACTGTGCTCAGGGGCAGCACAACTGGGTATGGTGCCTTAGGGCTGGGTGTCCTTAGGGATCACATTTTCCGAGACACCAGAAGGTACCAGGATCTCTCTTTGAACCCTCGACCCCTCCTCTCCATCCTCTCAGACCTAGGTGGGAGCTGTGCTGGGAGGAACCCCACACACCCCTGTTCTGGGTGAGCCATGGAGCCAGCTGGACCCCAGGCTGTCCTCAATGGGAGTACTGGGCCTGGCCCACCCCAGAAGCATGCCCACTCCACCACCTTCCTCTCCAGTTTTCTCAACACAGCTTTCCAGGCACTACCCAATGCCTTCAGGGCCAGTAGCCCCTGGGGAGCAGGTGATATCCTCAGGGGAGGCGCCCATTCCTACCTCCCCCAACAGTCCTCCAAGGACAGCCCTTCCAGCCCCCTACAGGGTCACCCATGGGGAAAGATGGCCTTCCCTGGGGTATGGAGGGTAGAGTGGGGTCCTCTGGGTCACCCATAACTCCCTGTATATCTGTATAAACAATCAGGATTTTAATGGGAAAAAAAGAGAGATGGGATGGTCTCTGAATCTATACACAATTCTTGGTAGATTCATGGGAATTACCTCTTTCTCTCATACTGTACAAGTATGCAAGTAAAAAACATACCTCTTAAATAGAGAAAACAGTGAGCCTTCCCTAATTTCTTTTAGAGAAAGTAATTAGTTTTAAATTACTTGTGATGCCTCACAATTGTCCTTGGCACAATTGTGTGCTGTGGCACCACAACTGAGAGCTGTTTTTCTAGCTCCTTTTCACTTGAGGTGTGTGTGGTCCATTGTGCAACATGGGCATTGCCTGAGAACTTACAAGAAATACAGAATATTGGGCTTCACCCCAGACCTGCTGAATCAGAATCTGCCCTTTAACAAGGACTCCAGATGATTCATACTCACGTTAAAGTTTGAGCAGTGGTTTGCACGGTGTGGTACCAGGACCAGTAGCATCAGCATCGCCTGAGAACTTGTGAGTAGCGTAAATTCTCAGGCTTCACCCCAAATCTAATGTATCAGAAATTTTTTGGGTGGGGCCCAGCAATCTGTGTTTTAAAAAATCCCCCAGGTGATTCTGATATGAGCTAAAGTTTGAGAACAATGATCTAGAGGATGGTCAGAAATGCATGATGTATGTGTTCCTGTTCCGCTATACACAGCTCGCGGCAGATACTGCTCATCAATCCTGACACTCTTTCCGACTGAACCTGGACATTGCCTTAGAGGCCCTCTCAAAACAGCATTCTAGTCTATCACTACCAATTTCATGGAGGTGACCTACTTGTCATCCCAGCATAAGTGGCTACAGGACCGCTTCCATAGTAACCTATGCGTATATCTTAACAAAGGAGTGATGCATTCTTCTGGGCAGGGGCTACAAAAGCCTCTGTGTCACTTTTATGAAAACACGGACAACAGCAAGGATGAGGATTAGATCCTTTAATTTTTACTCTCATAAAGCAACACCATGATAAATTCACATTTTCAGTGGCAGGGTTCAAAATTCACTCCTGCCATGCTTGTTCAGTATACTAAGTCTCTCTCCCAGCCCTTGGCCATCAGTCTCATCCCTTTGTCCCCCTCACATGTATTATGGGGCAGGGGAGCTGTAGCTGTGGGCTTGCTGATATAGAAACTCTCATTATACCCTGAACTTCCCATTTGTAACATTCAGTGACCTTCTAATCTTTTTAAATTACTATCTATCTTGCCCATTCCATGAGAGCAGAAATCACATTTATCTTGCTCACTGTTTGTATTAATTTCCTAGGGCTGCCGTAACCAATTATCACAGATTGGGTGGCTTAGAACAACAGAAAAATATTCTCTTACAGTTCTAAAGGCCAGAAGTCTGACATCAGTATCACTGGGCCAAAATCAAGGTGTTGGCGGGGCCACACTCCCTATAGAGGCTGTAGGAGAGAATCTGTTCGTGACTTCTTTCAGCTTCTGGTGGCTCCAAAATTCCTTGGCTTGTGGCTGCATCACTCCAATCTCTGCTTCTGTCATCACATCTCTTTCTCTGACTGTGGTCCCCTTGCCTTCCTCTTATAAGGACCCTTGTGACCATAATGGGCTCACCTGGATAATTCAGGATAAGCTCCTTGTCTCAAGATCCTTAATTTAACCATATCTTTTGCTATGTAAGGTGATATTCACAGATACAGGGATTAGGACATAGATATCTTTGGGGCAATCATTCTGCCCTCTACACTGCTGAATCACCATCAGTGCCTGGCTCATGGTAGGCACTCAGTAAAACTGTGTGATATGAGTGGATGAAAGAATCAAGAAATGAAGACGCAGGAGTAGGTAGGATCAGCTAAGAAGAGCATCATGAGAGACAGGAGAGGTTACAAAGGCAGTCTGATGTAGCGCTTAAGAGCACAGCCTCTGGGGCAAGACTGCCTGGGTTTGTATCCCGGCTCTGCCCTTCACTACCTGAATAACCTTAGGCAAGTTACTTAACTTCTGTGGGTCTCTGTTTCTTCATCTATAAAACGGGTATGACAATACCTACTTTGTAGAATTATTGTAAGACTTATATGACCTATTGTACATAAAATTCTTAGAATAGTGACTGGCATGTTGTCTAGTATAATTTACTATCTCTAGCACAAAGCAGAGGACTTATCACACAGAAGGTGTTGAATAATGTATGTTGAATGAAATCAGGAAAGTAGGCACAGACCCTGTCTTCCTGGCACTCTTGGCTCAGTAAAGATTTTGAGAAAAATCTCAGGATAGCTATAATATCTAGAGGAGTGCGAAAAGTGCCCTAAAAGAGGACAATAAAGGGTTCATGAGGATTCCAAGAGGGGAATGTGACATAGGATTAGTGGCCTTGGGAATGCACTATGAAAGTGACAGTCTCTGAGATGGGCCTTAATAAACCAGTTGGATTTCCACAGTGGGTACAGGGACAGTTCAGACAGAGAAGCTACTTGAGCAAAGGAGTGGAAGTAGGCATGTCTAGTATAGCTGGAACCTCAACAGCAAGTAGGATGGGAAAGGAAGAAAAATATATAAAGGTTGATTAGGCCCAAGTTGTGAACAGCCTTGAATGCCAGACTAAGAAGTTAGTTGAGTGGGCAATGGGAAGCCCTCAAAGATTGTTTTAACTGTGTAAATTACATAACCAGTAAGTATGTTTTAAGAATACTGACTGGGAAATAAAGGATTGGAGATGGGGAGAGACAGGGAACTAGTTAGGGCGCTACTGCAATATACTAGGAAAGAGGTGAAGATGCCCTAACTGAGGCAGATGGCAAGAGGGATGGAAAGGAAAGGAGGGCTATGATGCATGTTGCAGGGATTAAGTTAATAGTTTTTAGTAGAAAGGGATAGGGGAAAGAACCCAGATTCCAGGCTTTCCCACTGATCAGATGTGGAACTTAGGACAATTCACTTAAGTTCTCTGCGGCTCAGCTTCCTCATCTGTAAATGGGGGCTAGCGGCCTCAGAGAAATGTTATGAGACATTCAATGACATGGACTACATAGAATAATTATGACTCTTATTGGCATGTAGAGGGTATCAGAACTGTTTCATTGAAAGTGACGGAAACAATTCAATTGAGCTTAAACCAAAAAAGATAGGAATATATTGGCTCCTGTGATCAAGCTAGGGGAAGGACAAGAATGGAGCTGGCCTTGGCGACAGCTGGAAATCAGGAAGAAGAATGCTTTTAGGCATTCGTTCCTCCTCCTGTCTCTCTATGTGTCAGTTTCATTCTTTCCCGCTGGAGGCTGGTATTCTCCATGTGGCGAGAAACCTGATCACAGGGCAACCGTAAGCCCATGTCCTTGCAGGCCACTGACCCAAGAACAAAGAGGGTCCTAATCTCCAGCTCCAATTGGAAAAATCTCAGAAAAGTATGTTGATTGGCCGGGTTTGTATTTTATGAGCACTATTTGGATCTACCTCCATGGCCGCAGTGGGGATGGGAGGAAGGATGCTTCCTAGAGTCACAGAGTTATCTTGCAAGAGGAACAGTTTCTTAAAAGGAAGATGGGTACCACAGGCATCACACCTGTGGAGACTTCTGGGGCCTGGGCAACTACCACAATGCAGGCGCCCACAGGAGTTGAGGGTGAAGGAGCAAAGGCAGGCTGAAGGTTCAGGCCTGATCATCTCATTCAAAATTAAACGTTGGGAAAGCAGGAGATAGAGCTGGTGTGTTGGGGAACGTGCCCTGTGTGGTTGACTCCCTGCTGCCCTTAACCTCCAGCATGTATAAGTATACTGTATTCGTGGTGACATCAACTCCAGCCTTCCCTCAATCCCTGGCCATGCCCCAGCCTTGTTAATAGCTGGGCCTGCCTTGAGAAGCCCTTGGTGACATGTGGCTCTGTTGAGCCTCCATATTCTACTTATTCAGTTCCTTGTGTGAGTAGGGGGTGAATGGCTCCGTCCTGACCCTCTTTTCAGCCATTGCCAGGAGCCTCACACTTGATGCTTAATTAGACACTCCAAACGTGACTACAATGTGACTGAACTATGTGCTTCATGCCAAACTCATCCTTCTTCCCTCAGGTTATGCAATGTTTTTCTCAAAAGTGTCAGGATCAGATCAGAGCTGTGCAAGCCAGTAGCACCTCCTGGGCATTGCTGACCCTAGCCTTGGACTTTTCAGGTTGGGCAACTGCAATAGTATTTTGATGATGATGACAACAGCAGCAATTACAATGATGATGAAGAGGAGGAGTACTAGAAGGATATAGATAATTACTTAATTTCCCATAAGATTATCTTCTTTTCAAAGTGAGTCCTAGTCACACACATCATTTCCCTCGATCCTCATAGCCACTCTGGGAGGCAGTGAGGACTAATGGAAAGAACATCCCTGGCCAATTGCAAAGACCTGGGTTTGTATCCCACTTCTATCATGCACGGGCAAGTCATTTCACCCCTTTAAGCCTCAATTTCCCTCCTGTAAAACAGAATAAGAATAATATCCGTTTTACAAGTTTCCAGGGAAGACTCCATGTGGATGCAGTGGACATTCAGTAAATCTTCATTCCTAATCTTATACATGAAGGGCATCTTGGATCATGGTCTTTTAGCTATATTACCTTGGACAAGTTTCTAAATCTCTCTGTGCCTCAGGTTCCTCATCTATAGGGAGAGGAGGACCTATTAATAATGTATTTAACTCGTAGGGTCATTATGAATGTTAGATGTGTTTTGATTTGTAAAGCACCAAGGAGAATGCCTTGCCCAGGGTCAGCACTCAATAAATGAGGTTTCAGAATCAGGCAGAAACGAGTTTGAATGCAACTTCACTACATACTAGCTGTATGACCTGGGGCTAATTACTGAAGTACTCTCAGCCTCATCTGCAAAATAAAGATGATTATAGCCTCTGCCTCCTACAAAGTTTGGGAAGTTTAAGTCAGGTAATGTATGTACAACCCCCAGCACTGTCTGGCACCAATTTGTAACTGATAGATTTTTCCCCTTTACTCAAACATAGTGACATCATGAAAAAGCCAAATCTCCAGGCTTATAAAAGCTGGAATTTGGCCAAAGAAATAAGACCTGAATTGG
This sequence comes from Equus quagga, assembly GCF_021613505.1. Lineage (NCBI taxonomy): Eukaryota > Metazoa > Chordata > Mammalia > Perissodactyla > Equidae > Equus > Equus quagga. Next base: position 12,847,401 of record NC_060276.1, read on the forward strand.
ATTGAACGGCAGACCCCCAAATGAATGTTTACGTCCTAATTCCCAGAACCTGGGAATGTGATCTTATTTGGAAAAGGAGTCTTTGCAGATAAAATTAGTTAAGGATCTCGAGATTAGATCATCCTGAATTATCTGGGTGAGCCCTAAATCCAATGATAAGTGTCCCCCTAAGAGAAAGGAGAGGTGGATTTCACACAGAGAATGGAATGTGAATATGGCAGCAGAGATTGGAATGATGCCCATAAGAGCCAATGAATGCCAAGAGTTGCCAGCAACCCCTAGAGCCTAGGAGAGGGGCAGTGCATGGATTCTCCCTCCCAGACTCCAGAAGGAACCATCTTTGCCCACACTTTGATTGCAGATTTCTGGCCTCCAGAACTGCAAGGGAATACATTTCTCTTGTTTTATGCCACCCAGTTTGTGGTACTTCGTTACAGCAGCCCTAGGAAATTAATACAGACCCTAAAAGTTAAGCTAAGAGATTAGTTGGAGTGGTGGAGGTATTTTCCAGCAGGCCTGTCATAGAACCTCCAGCCCATGTTATTACCCTGTTAGAACTAGGGATCTGTATGTGGCTGGGGACTTCCAGCCCCTCATCCCCAGGAGCCCTGGATGAAGATGCGTTGAAGTCCTTTCAGGTATAAAAGAAGAAGATTCCCCAAAGGAAAGAATGGCCTCCTGCGCTAAGCAAGGATCACATCTCTATGGGTACCATAAGGGGCTCCAAATAATCTAAGCAATTGGCCATAAAAAGCCGCTTGGGAAAATGAGGCCAGACTGACTAACCCGCATGATAGAAGAGGCAAAAAAAAAAAAAAAAAAACAAGACTCCATTTGAAACAAGAAAAGATCAATTTACCCTCTTGGCTACATTGTCATCTCATTGCTTTTGAAAATTAAGTTCCATTTAGGGAAAGGAAAGGGAACTACGACTTATTGATTGCCAAGTCTCTGCAAGTGCTTTGCACAGAATTTTGCGTTTGATCATCACAACTGCAGCAAGAGGAAGACAAGTACTGTTGTTACTCTCATTTTACCAATTAGATAACTGAGCCCCAAAATCTCACAGCTAGTGAGTGATGGAGCTGCATTTTAAACCTGTGAAAAGTGTATACAATTATATGTATGCCCTTATCTAGAGAAATACAATTTTCATCAGATTTCCAAGGGTATTATGACCCTGGAAGCTGAAGAACTCTTGCTGGGATCTCCTACTGTTATTTTCCTGGTTTCCTCTGAGATTTCACCTTGTTGGGCAAGTCTTCCTCGACACTTCCCTCTAAAAATAATTAAGCAAACAGACTTAGCAAGATGCCCCTCCTCCATGCCTTTATGCCACAGTTCCACAGTGACTTTCATATATAGCTTCATACTTACTTCTCCTCTACCACACTGTGAGCAACTCAAGCACAGGTAGTGTGTTCTCTTCATCACTGCATTATTAGCACCAAACGCAGGGCTTGATGTATGGGAGAAACTCAGCAAATGTTGGATGTATGGATGGAAGGGTGGGTGGATGGGTAGATGGGTGGATGGGTGGATGGATGGGTGGATGGATGAATCGATGGATAGATGGATGGATGAATGAGATGGATGAGTGGATGGTGGCAGGACCTTTCCATGGTCAATACCCTGGCCTCTTTCATTGTTTGAAGTTTGTGATACATTAAGAAAAGAAGTAATACCAAAATATGGTTACGAGACTTGTGCTATGTTTAAAATATTATTAATATGTTAACAATTTTAACATGTACTTAAAATATCACTGTGGTACCACTTTATTTGGATTAAATGAGTTATTATCTATAAACGGCTTGGAACAGGGCCTGGTACATACCAAGTACTATGTGTTCACTGTGTTCTTGTTGTTGTTATTATTGTTATTATCATTTAAAGATGATGTCAAAAATTTAAATTTTAGGCCATCTGTGAATACATGGCTTGGGCCCAGGGACTTCCTTCCCTCATATCCTCAACTCCCCCACTCTGCATAATCAGCCCTGGTTGGATGAATAGTAGGATGACTCTTTTCTTTGAGGAGTAGTACTCATTTAATCCCTTTGCCTCATCTCTGAAAGCTCTTATGTAGATGAATGTTGAAAGAAGATGGTTTAGCTAATAAAGTATATTACATTTTGTGAAAATTAAAAAGGTTTATAAGCAGCTGTGCAGCAATAGAAAGAGCAGCCCTAATGTCCACTCCTGACTCTGTCCCTAAGATATTATGTGGCCTTGAGCTGACTCCTTCCCCTCTCTGGGCCTCAGTCTTCTTATCCGTACAATGGGTGAGAGAATTAGACCAGATGACCTCTAAGTCTCACTTTAGTTTTGGAAATACTATGAATCTCTCAGTCCACTGGTAGAGTAGGATGTTTAGAGTGAGCAGATTAGCAACATCCCCAGATTCCTGGGCAGGGCATGCTACGATTATTTCCACTCCCTCACAAAATAAGAGGGAACAGGCCAACAGGCAATTCCCAGTGACTCCAAGGAGTGAGGAGGACCAGAGGGATAAGATGGTTTAGCTCTCTTTTCCAGGATTTCAGTCTATGGATCAGCTGATGAGTTAACAGGTGCTTTTAGGAAAATATTTTGGCTTTCTATGTCACCTTGGAGTATAGGGCAGTAGAACAGAAGAAATGATCATTTTTGAGGGTCTACCATGAACCAGGTAGGATGCTAGGTATTTACAGATACATTATTATCTGCATTTTACAGATAAGAAAACTAAAGCTCAAAGAGATGGAATGACTCCAACATGCTGATAGACAGCTTTTCAGTTTCTCGTTCCCACTCTGTCTTCTACTCAGATCATAATTGGAGGAGCCAGACTATGGCTGATGGTACGGGAACTCTTTCCTGGTATGACTGGCTCCGGCACCTCTGTTGTACAGTATTAATCATGTTATCCTTTATGATACCTGAGATTTGTGAAGGAGATTGGACCAGAGTGATATGACAGGAGAACTAAGGAAACAAACAACAAAGTACATGTGTTTTTGGCCCCAAGTACACGTGTTTTGCTGCTCCCCAAGACATAACCTGGTCAAGGCCCTCCGTTTTTGATTAGCCTAGCAGAAGAGCATTTTTCATCAGTCCTGTGAAGAATTCTGTCGTTGCCCCAAGCACAACGCAAAAATCTCTGAAGTCCACCCCCATGGTTTCAAGGCCCCTTTTCTCCACCGACGTCTCTCCCCTATTCTTATCCAATGCTGTTTCCTCATCTCCTGCCTGGGCTTATTATTCTCAATGGTTTTGTGTGCATTTTTTTCCACAGTCGTCTCCAGTACACTGGATGTCTGTTGCTTCTGCTTACCCAGTATTCATTTCTCCATCTTCTGATGACACTAGTTTTTCATTGAGAAGACAGTTGGCCCCTATTCTCAATCCATGTGGTTTGAGTGGGATTGACCTCCATTCACACATCAGGATCAGGCAGGTGACCTGAGCCTGGCCTACTGATGAATTCCAACCTCTTGGTCACAGTGCCAATCCAGTTCAATGAGACTCAATTCTGGAATCTTGGTTGGTATGATTGGAATAGAGGTCTCTTTTCACTAGTGCTGTATCTTTGAGGTTATCAGAGAGGGGCTAGCCTGACAGGGCAAGCCTGTTTAAGTTGGGTTTCTATCACTTGCAATGAAAAGTCCTAACTAACGCATTCAGGGAAACTCCTCTCTGCCTTTCTCCCTTACCAAAACTCATCTCATGATCTTCATTTTCTCCTAAACATGCTTGCCCATCCTCATGCCCCCCCACAGCCAGCTAGCTGCTCTGCAAAAAATGTAGGAGTCATCCCTGACTCCTCCCACTCCTTCACTCCCACTTTCAGACACCTAATTCTGTTGATTCTATTTCCTAAATTCTTTTCAAATCTGTCCACTTCTCTCCAATCCCCCTAGTCCAGAATAGGCCACCACTGTCTCTCACCTGGTCCTCTGTAGTAGTCAGCCAGTTGGTCCCCTGCTTCTACTCCTATCTCCACCAATAAATTTCCCACAATATTGTTAGTAGGATATTTTTAAAATGCAAATCAGAGCATGTCAGTCCCTTGCTTAGAACATTTTATTGGCTTCCCTTTGCTTTCAGGAAAAAGTCCCATTCCTTCCATGACCTATAAGGCCATGTGTAATCGGTTCCTTCTCTGCCTCTGTAACTTCATCTCATGCTACACTCTCCCTAGCTCTATATGCTCCAATTTCAGGGACCTTCTTTAAAGGTTTTCCCATTTCAGAGCCTTTCTTTTACTTGAGAAGCTTCTCCTCAGTCCCGCCCTTCCACTACCAACTTTCTTTACTTTCTGGTCTCAGTTTATATATCACTTCCTCTTAGAAGCCTTCTTTCTCTGAGTGCTAAGGTTGGGTCCGTCTCTCTCTCATACCTCCTCAGCATTGCATGTATTTCCTTCTTAGCAGGTCTCCAAGTGGAATGCAATGAGTGTGCAATTAGCTGTTATATGCTGCCCCCATCTTCCCATCTCAAGCTCCATGAGGGTGGTGACCATCGTTTTGCTCACCACTGGGTCTGCAGGCCCTAGCTAGGGCCTGGTACAGGCTTGGCACAGAGCAGGAGCATTCTGACTCATCGAGGTCCTGTTAGTTTTCTAAACCAGTGACTTCTAACCTTTCTGCTTGCTGTAACCCTGAACTTGAGGGACAACTCGATTAAGAAGTCCATTTTGAGCTCCATTCTCTGCCTCAAATCCTTCTGCTCTGTCTCTGTCCTACTGCAGGCCACTGTCATCTATCTCATCCACATTTCTACAATTGCCTTCTAACTAGTTTCCCGGATACCTTTGAGCTTTTTCTCCTCACACTCTCTTTTGCTCACCTTAGACTCCTATCTAAAGAACTACTCACTGTTCCCAGTAGAGTCCCCTTTTTTATGTCATTGCCATACCTATACTTATTCTGTTTTTTCCACTGGGAACGCTCTTTCCTGACATTTCAGCCTGTCCAAATTGTACCCATTCTTTAAGACACACCTAATTGACACCCTTTGAATTTAACCTTCTCTTGTTCTCTCCTTCCCTTAGCTGAAAGAGATTATCCTCCTGTTCTGAATTCCACTGGCACTTTATCAGTACTTCCTTCATGATTCTGATTACTTTCTGCCCTGTATTATAGTTGTGAGTGAACATTTCACCTCTCTGGCTACCACTTATCTGGGCACTGGGAGAAAAAGCTCATCTTTATATCCCCCATGATGCCTTGCACAATGCCTGTCATGTCAAAGGGCCACAACGCATTTGTGGAATGAATTCCTTCTTCACTAATCCTCCTTCGGCTGCTTCCTCCCCTACTCACCTGCCTGCTCACAGATGTTGTATTAGTTTCCTGGGGCTGCCGTAACAAAGTACCGCAACTAGGCGGCTGAAAAAGCAGAAATGTATTGTCTCACAGTTCCAGAGGCTAGAAGTCCAAAATCAAGGCGTTGGCAGAATTGATTCCTTCTGATGGCTGAGGGCAGGATCTGTTCCAGGCCTCTCCCCTTGGCTGATAGATAGCAGCCTTCTCCTTACGTCTTTTTACATTGTCTTCCCTCTATGCATGTCTGCCTTTGGGTCCAAATTTCCCCTTTTTATAAGGACATCAGTCATATTGGTTTAAGGCCACCATCCTAACCTTGTCTTTTAACTAACTACATCTGCAACGACCCTATCTCCAAATATGGTCACATTCTGAGGTACGTGGGGTGAGGATTTCAACACATGAATTTTATAGGGGACATAATAATACAATCCATAACTTACACCAAATCAAGACAAAGAAAAATTGTTCTTCAGGACCCCAACCTTGATTAAATCCAGTTCCAGTCCAGCGCTTACTGTGTAGGGGACACTGGAGTGAGGGCAGTAGAATGACAGAAATGCATATTTCTCTGCCTGTTTGGATCTGCGGGTGGGATGACAGTATGATAGTACCCAGCATGGTTCTTGGAACATAGGAGGCATCCTATAAATGTTTAAAGAATATGGTCTTGCTACGGGAGTTAGGGGCCCCAGATTTTAGACTACTGATTTTGCCACTTGTTTGCTGTGTAGCATTGGAAATCCCCTTCCAGCCTCTCAGACTTAGTCTCTCCACCGCAGGCCCCGAACCATTCTCAAACATCGTATCATTTCATCTATAAATGCTTCAATATGTGTCTCTAAATGTTAAGGTAATTTTATGACATAATTCTATCACATCAAAAAAAATTAGCAATAATTCCTTAACGATCAAATATCTAGTCCATATTATAATTCCCTCTGTTGTTTCACAAATGTGTTCTTACATTTGGCATGTTTGATTCAAGGCCCATACATTGCATTTGGTTATGTCTCTCAAATCTCTTTCAATCGTTAAGTTCCCCCTTTTTTTGTTTCCTAGAAATTTATTTGTTGAAGAAACAAGAGACAATAACTTGTTCCTCTCTGTATCCCTGGTGCCTTGTGTGGCACCTAGAAAAGAATCAGAACTAAGTCAATGTTGAGTGAATGAACAAATGGGTGAGTGAGGGACCATAGCGTCATCAGCCTGCTGCAGTGCTTGGATGGGCTTTCCACTTCTCAGCTGCCTTTGCTTGTTGTCCATCCTTGGAATAGTCTCTCTTCGTTGACCCCTCAGTCTCCTGGTCTGCAAGCGGAGCTGCTAATACCTGCCTTCTGCTCCAGTTCCTGGGGAGGTTGCGACAAAGGCTGAGATTTTAAAAATAAAGCCTAAAACAGCTTTGAGCAATTGGTGCTATAAATACCAGACGAGGAATTCTATTATTAAATGTCCTTTGTTCATAGAAGCTTCAGGCAGAGTGGTAAGGTTGAGAAGTAGAACCCTTTCTCTTTGTCCTTTGTGCTTCTGTGAGTGTGGCGACTAGAACAGGCAGGGCTAGGAGTATGGCCTGGGGTGGCGAGCCCTGCAGCGGGAAGCCCCAGGGCTCCCTTTAGATAAGTCAACCCTGCTCTGGCTGGGGCAGGCCTGTAATATCCTATTCCATCCCGGCAAAAATAGAATAGCCAAGAGAATGCAGAGAACTGAGACAACTGTTCCTGTTTTGAAAAGCATCAGGAAGGATGTAGCTACAGGTGGGGGTGAGCGTCTACCCCTAAGAGCAAAGGCCAGCCAGGAAGTTGCTGGGCCCCCACGAGAGAGAGCTGAGATTTGGGCTGGACTCTTGACAGCACCTGTGGCCTCAGTGTCTGGTCAGGTTACTGATGACAATGGAGAACTTCTTGCCTGGAAATTCTGCACGTGTTTATGAGTCGATTAGTTTTCATTCCAAACAAAGAGATCTGATGAGTGGCCAAACACTGCTACAGAGAAGTTAATAGCCAGTTAGGTCAAGTTTCAGCCTTCCCTGGTTTGGAGAGAATTCTACTCTGAAGCCAGCAGCCAGGAAACAAAAGGAGGCCTTCCCTTTGGGGCATTTTTGACCTAACCTGCACTCCAGTGGGGGCTCTGTAGGAGGGTGTGTTTGGTATTTTCCCCCCTACTCAGCCCCTGAATGCCCCCCCCCACACACACACACGCACTTACCACGAGGTAGCACTTGTTGAGGCCAATACGTATGGTCTATAACATACTGGGCATGCGCGCAGGGTGTGTGCTACGGGAATTACAAAAATGACAACAGAATATAGGAGTTTGCAAAATGAGCAAATCACTAGGAATTTTAAAAGTAAATTTGAAAGTAATGAGGACCTAAAAGTACCCATATGTGAAGTGGGAAGTTTTAAAGTTTCAGCCTTTTCTGAGCTTTCTGTGTGCCCAAAAGAGAAGCTTATTTTGGAAGTGGAAGAAGTATGATTTTTTTTTCCCTCATCAACTCAAAAGTGGTTGAACTGATTTAGCTCAAACTATAAAAAGACAAAAACCAAATGTGCCCTGGAACAAGATTTCTGTGTGGAATAGAGTGGAAGCGACTAGAGGGGTGAGACCACGTAAATCTATTCCCATGAAATCATGTTCTTCCAGCAGATTCCTCAGATGCCCATTAGAGGGTGCGTTTGGGGCATGGGGTTCTGAGCCCAATAGGTAACTCACTCAAAACAAAACACTTTTTTTATTAAGAGGTTACTAGAAGTTTCTGGGAATCTGACAATAATTTTCCAAACAGTCACATCTTATTTTATATAAAGCTACTAGCACAGCCAGGATTTTTATGCGTTTAACCATTGAGTTTAGCTGCGTAATTGACCAATTACAGAGGGAAGTGATCTAGAGCTGTTAAGAACACAAACAGCTCCTCCCCTTACCAGCTGCTTGAACTTGATACTGAGCCTTACTACTTCTTCCGTAGAACTGGGAGAAATTTACCTTAGAAGGTTGTGATAAGTGTTAAATAAGATGGTACACATGAAACATTTAGAATAGTGCTTGACACATAATGAAACCCCCCAAATAGTGGTTATAATAGTTGTAGTATTTATGAAACGGGGGGGTGACCCAAGGGCTTCTCTTCATGCTCTTTTCTACCAAATCATCTAGATCAGTGTTTTCCAAAAAAGTGAAATTTTATGGTGGCTAATAGTAAGAAATACATTTTACGTGGTGATGGGTACACACATACATGGAAAAAACAAGTTTCAGAGAACAATACTTACCTTTACTGTGCACAATGCATGCTATTCTATTCTTTATTAAATTAAATTCAATTCTGTTCTATTCCACTCTATTTTATTTCTTTTCTTTTTTAAAAAAAAGATTTTATTTTTTCCTTTTTCTCCCCAAAGCTCCACGGTACACAGTTGTATATTCTTCGCTGTGGGTACTTCTAGTTGTGGCATATGGGACACTGCCTCAGCGTGGTTTGATGAGCAGTGCCACGTCCGTGCCCAGGATTCGAACCAGCGAAACCCTGGGCCGCTGCAGCGGAGCGCGTGAACTTAACCACTCGGCCACGGGGCCAGCCCCCTATTTCTTTTCATTTTTAAATGCTGATCACAGCCCACTAAATAGATTTCTCTACTGTCTAATGGGTCATGGCCCACAATTTCTAAAACATTTACCTAGATGAATCTAAGGAAGGCAATTAGCACGTTCAGGATCCCAGGGAGCTCTCTTCTTCAGAATTAACACCCCTGGCCAAGGTTTAGAGCCAAAATAAATGCTCCCTGAATTTTCTTCCCCATTAAAACTACCTCTTAGAACAATGAATGACAGCTGCAACGTGACTAGACACCAGTCCTCCTCATACCTTCACCCCTGGCCTGGCTCCTGGATGATGACATTCTTTTCTGGACCCTTCCAGCAAGTCAGGCCAAGATCTGGGTTTAGTCTGCAGAACCTGGCACATACAGGCAAGTGTGTGGGTATGTGTTTGTGTGTATGTGTGTGTGAGAGAGAGAGAGAGAGTGGGGGGGGGGGTGCAGTTTGTAGGAATTGGGGAAGAGAGGGAAAGGACTGCCAGCTTCTCAATTTTTCCCTCTAATCTCATCTCCCTATCAAGTTTCTGCCAGGTTGGAGGGGACTGCCCACTCCCCTGGGTAGTAACACTTTCCTTTCCAAAGGATCCGCCTTCTCTGGAGATGTCTGAGACAGTGAGAAAGAGCCAAAGCACCAACAGTCGCCAGTTCTTTGCTTCACCTCCCTGGTTCGGTCCCTTCGCCTTGACACAGCCTTGGTTCAGTAAGATGATCTGACCACAGCTGGTCTCCTACACTTAGAACAAGTTGGAAGCAAGAGAACTTGGGGAAGGAATTTGGTTTCACTAAAAATAGCTGCAATATAGACCCTGTGACTTACCACTCCTCACAACAGTCTGATATGAACTGCACAGGGTCCACTGACCCCTGCAATCACTTTGGACTATTTGCTTTTCCTGCCTGGAGCCCTTGAAACCAGGAGGGGCTTTGGGAGTTGGGAGTGCTTTTGCTCAGATGCAGACTCTTGCAAATCTCAGAAACGAATGGTGATGGTATGACCAAGAAGCTTCCTTCCCCTGGGAGCGCGTGACCATTGGCACTAATAACAACAGGTCCCTTTAAGATTTTGGTCCATGGTGGAAACTTGCTTGTTCCTCACCACCAGGCCCATTGCGTCTCCACTTCTAAGGTAGGTGAAACGAAACTCATTTGGGGAAATGCCACTGGAATTGTGATCTTCTTGGGTAACCCCGGCCCTGGTCTTCTTGGCCTGGGGCAAGGAGGCAAATGTCAGGGCAGGACATAGCTTACAAATAAAAGTGTATGTCCCTGCTGCCAACACACTGATCAAGCCATAGTAACCTGTGGGAATTATGTCTTTTCCTTGCGTCCTCCTATTCCAAAGCCAAGGTATTAGCCAGCAGGAAAGCACCTCAAATGTTAAATTTAACCCCTTCTCAACTTCTCTACCCAAAGCTGCTTTATTCTACCTGCCTTGTCCTTCCTGTCCCGCTACTAACTCTGAGCATTTAAATTTGGCCCAGGGCACTGGGTATCTGTATTCGCCTTTTCTGCTATACAGCAACAGAGAGTAATACAGAGCTCCCTAGAGCGGGGATTCCTGTAGTTCAGGCAGTCCTTGTGAAAGAGAATCCAATTCGAGTACACAAAAGACTTGCTTGCATTCCATTTCCTTCCTGAAATACTGCTGTCAGGACTCATCTCTGATTTCTAGCCTGTTTATAGCAATGGGCCTTGGGGAAGGAATTGAAGGGGAGATAGAAAGTTCTGGGGGTGAGGCTAGGAGCCCTCTGAGAGAAAAAGAAGCTGCCTTGGCTGTTGGCAGGTTATACCCTATGATTTCTTGCTTAAAGTTAACTTTTGTGAATTGCACTAAGCAAACTACTATGCCAACATTCCAGCTTGCCAAACCAAGGTGTTTGTCATGAAAATAAAGAGATACTTTAGTAACAAGTATGGTGACTTTAAATGAAAATGGCAATCTTAAAGTATTACATGGCTGGAGGAAACAAATTTTGACTCAGAATCATGTATGTCTGGTCATTTATTAGAAGAATGGATTACTGATTGATACTTGAACGTTATATCCCCTTCCCACTTTTTTCCCTTTTATCCATCTTCAAGGTAGATGAGTGTTCAAATAACATGAACTTAAAATCTTAAACCTGGAAAAAACATCCTGGAAGTCACATGGCCTACTCGTTGTTGGAGCTTGAGTAGAGCTGAGTGATCATTTGGGGTATCCCTAGATTGTTGCCTCAACTTCTCCTGTGACCTCAAAATGAATTCACGGTGGATATTTCCATTTTAAAGCCATGGATTTATTGGCATCACATCCTACTAGCACTTTCTCCTCTCTGATATTACTTTAAGGTCATTCATGTTGCTGCAAAGCTAGATGAAACTAAAACATTTTGAATTATTTTGCCCATGTTGCATTTGTGCAACCATATGGCATCATTAATACCAGGTGCTAGTCTTAACGTGTTGTCACATTTTTATTGAAAGTTGGTCAGGGGTTTTGCATTTAAACTGGGTATGCATTCTATTGAAACACTCTAGAGAAAGTGATTTGCTGCAGGTTGCCTCTGGATAACACACTTGCTTGGTACTTTGAACAAATGACTCTACTAATAAAACCTCCACGAACAAACAACTTTTCAGGAATGCATTTGTCAGTAAAGCGATGATTCCCAAACTCCATTTCATGAACCAATGCCAGGCTGGCTGCCCAGGAATCACCTGGAAAGATTGTTTAAAACCATAATTTCTAGGCTTCATCCCTAGAAATTCAGATTCAAAAGGTCTGGAAGTGGAGCCCCAGAACCTGGACTTTGATCTAGCAATCCTGATAATTCTGATGCATGGCCAGATTTGGGAAGCACTGTTAAAGTTAAGGTCCTCCTGTTTTTGTTTTGTTGTTTGTCTCAAATCTCTCAATGATTCTCTTTTGCCTTCAGAATAAAGTTCAAACTTCTTCACCTGGCATTCCCTAGGCCCTCTGTGATCTAGCCCTAACCTACCTTTCCATCTTATTTATTGTTATTCCTCTTCACCCCCTCCCCCCCTAGTCAAATTGAATTGGCCAGTTTTCCAGTTTGCTTTCATGCCTGGGTACTTTACTAATGCTGTTGCCTTTGACTGCTGTGTCCTTCCTCACGTTTCTGCACACCCAAATCTGCCCCATTTGTCATGGTCTATACTTTAGTGTGCATAAGAAGGACTTGGGGGGCTTCTTTAAAAGATCAACTCCTGGGACTTACTCCTGGGTATTCTGATTCAGCACGTCTGGAGTTCTTAAGCACCTCAGAGGATCTGATGATAACCATGCTTTCAGAAACACTGCATCTAGCTCAAAGGTCATCTCTTTATGAAACCATTTCTCAAAGTTCTTGTGCTTCCCTATTCCAATTCCCATAGCATTTTGTTTATAGCTTGTAATTTAACACTTTTCTCTCTACCTTTTATTTGAATTATTCCTGTACATCATCATTTTCCTCACTCAACATTCACTGAGTACATAATATAAGAGGTGCATCTTTCCTTCAAGAACCCAAGCTCCTTGGGAGAAGGGATCTCTGTCCATCTATCTCTTTAAACAGTTTGGGTGCAAGTGTGGAGTCTGTCAGTGGGCATCGTAAAGTTTAAATCACCCTGCAATAGATGATGCGAGGATTGAACCTGTGCCAAGATGAAGCTTTATTTTCCCTAAAAGATGTGAATGTGAGACGGATCTTTTCTGTCTCCATGCCCCAAATCTGAGATTTATGCACAAGTGTGGGATCTGAGAAGCCTTCTGTGGTTGGGCAATCTCAGAGCACATTGATGACTGCATTCCACGGAGTCTCTTGGCTGAGGCAGGATGGGAAAGCACCTGGCATTTCTAAATACAGTAGTTCTGCCATAAGGGAGGGATGAGCACAGCGCCAAGGGGTACAGAGGAGGGGCAGGAGACATTGGGTGATGGAAATCTGCAGGGGCTTCACTTGGCATGGACTTCCCTTGGCATGGACTTCCCTTGGCATGGACTTCCCTTCTTTGCGTCACCTGGTACAACACTGCAGCTCCTCTGGAATTGTCTGCTATTGAAATGCTGTGGCTCTTTAATTACTTGTAATTTAGTTATATGCATATAATATAGCATATATACAATAATCCATATTACTAGCCTAGTATGTATCCTACCACATTTCTCTTCTCATATAATTATATAAAACATGCATATGTACACATACACAAATGAATATATCTTTTTTATTGTAGATTATTTTACAGAAATTGTGTCATGTTACTCACACTTTTCTCTATCTTACTCTTCTTGCCATTACTAGTTGTGTGACCTTAGGTTCTCTGGGCCTCAGTTTCCTCATCTAGGAAATGAAAGATGATATCAATACCTATTTCATAAGGTTATTTTGAGGATCCATTAGTTAAAATACATAAAGCACTTAAAGTAGTGCTATATATGAATGTTTTCTATTATCATTGTTACTACTATCCTCATTCAACAAAACTTACGAGTCAACTGCGTCTCTCAGTTTCATTCTTCTTAATGGTTGCACAGAATTTTGTGATGTAGATGAAGAACAACTTATCCAACCTTTTGCCTTTTAGTGGACATTAACTTTGCCTCCATTTGTTTTGTTTTTGGTCACTAAAAAGCAACATTGCAATAAAAACCTCTGTATATATACCCTTACATGCACTTATTTTTCTGACTCTGGGACAGACTCCCAGGAATGGAATAGCTAGGTTGAAGAATGTATATATATTGTTTTTAACTTCATTAAATGCTACCATATAGCTTTCTAAGAAGCATGTAACAAACGCATGATTTCACCAGTGCTGTATGGGTGCGTACCTTTTCTTGCAATCCCACCAAAGGTTGATCTTACTGCTCTTTTTAGATTTAACAGTCCTGTGGGTGGAAAGTGTCATCTCGTTGTTACTTTTATGAGTTTCTCTGGCTACTCATGAGTCTGAGCAGCCTTTAAAACATTGTTTGCCATTTGGATTTGCTTCTCTGTGAAGTGGTTCTTCATACCCATTGTCCATTTTTTGAATGGATTGTTTTTCCTTGTCAATTTGTAAGAGCTCCTTGTATATTATAGCTTTAAGCCTCTCATGTAGTCTCTGTGTGCAGTTACGCTGCTAATTTCTTGTTTATTGATTTGAATTATTGTGCCTTGTCCCAAAAGTTTGAAAAATTGTATATTGTCAATTTTTTTAATAACTTCTGCGTTTCGAGGATTAGTTAAGAGAGTCTTCGCAGTCCTAGGTTGTACACGCAGTTTCCTAGACTTTCTCGCAAGACTTTTACTGTTTTTATATTTAAATATGTCTTTATCTGGAAACTGTATTGATTTTTGGAATCAAACGGAGGTCCAATTTTATATTCTTTCAAATTGGTAGTTACCTTCATATTGTTCATTAACATCCATCTTTTTTCCCACTGAAATGAAATACAACCTTTGCCGTGTATTAGATGCTTATATATGGGATTGCATTCTGCATTCTCGATTTTATTCCTCTGATCTAATTGCCTATTATTCATTTGCCATTACCATGTTTTGACTTGCTTATGGTGACTTTAGGTCTGATATCTGGTTAAGATATCTCTCTCTCTTTTTATTCTTGTTTTTCATGGCTATTCTAAGGTTTTTATTCTTTCATAAAAGTATTAAGATTATGTATATAAATAGATCCCCTCTTTTTCTATTGAAAAATTATCTTGGGCATTTAAACTGGAATTAAAAAAATAATACTGATTTGGGGAGAATCGAAATGTTATGAGATAAAGTCTGATGATTCTTTCATTCATTCTTTTTTTTCAGACTTTGGCTTTTGTTCCTCAGTGGGCTACTGCACTTTTCCTCATAGTGGTCTGGTGCTTTTCTTGTTAAATTTAGCCCTGTGTATTATTTAGGTTTTTTTCATTATTGTAAATGTAATTTTTCCCATTTTCATTTCTTGCTGCTGATTGCTTGAACAGAGAAACACTATTTGTCTTGTATAGTAACCTTGTATTCCTTTACTATACCAAATTCCCTAAATAAGTCTCACAGATTTTACTAGAGTGTTTTGTTTTGCTAGCTGTACAAATATGCCATTAGCAGACAAAGAAATAGAAGTCTTTTCTGATGTTTATATTAGTTCTTTCTCTTTTTTTGATCTTTTTTCATAAACTGGAATCTCCAAGGCAATGTTGGATAATAATAGGGGTAAGAGGCATTCTTGTCTACTTCTGAATTTTATTTGGATAGGTCAGTGTTTTGCCATTTGGGATAATATTTGGCATCTGTTTCTGGTAACCAGTCTGTATTATTTAAGAAATTTCCGTCTAATCCTATTTAACTTAGAAATGTATTGGGAGTCAGTTGAATTTTATCAATTGACTTTTAAGCCTTTCTTGACATCATTATGTGTATGGTTTTCCTCTTTAATTTATTGATATAATGAATTACCTTGATAGATTTGCTGATACTGAGCCTCCTTTGCATTTCCAAATGTAATTCTATATGTCAGTTAGTAATTTCTGTGAAACAAACCAGGCAAATCTCAGTGGCTTCAAAAACAACACTTTGTTGTTGCTCATGTTTTCTTCAGGTAAGCTGGGGTCTGGCTCATCTAGTCCGGGCTAGGCTGAGTGGCTCTGCTTGCCACGATACATCTTTTGGGGCTGCTTTGCTTCAGGTTGTGCTGGCTGGAGCGGCTGTGCCCCAGGCAACTCTTATCCTCCTGATGGTGCAAGCAAGCTAGCCAGGCTAGTCTCAAAGTGACTGCAGAAGCACAAGATGGAAGGTTCAACTGCATAAGGTCTCTTAAGGCCTAGGCTGGGAAGTGGCACACTTCTGCCTCATTTTATTTGCCCATTTGGCTCATTTGGCTGATTCCAAAGTAAAGGAGCAGGGAAATGTATACCACATTGATGGCAGGAACTCCAAAATCACATGAAAAAAATCATGGGCACAGGGAGGGGCAAAGAATTGTGGCCAATACTGTAATCCACCATGCCCTACATGGCTCTAATTCTACTTCATTGAAAGACTGCTGGATTGCATTTGCTAATGTTTTATTCAAAATTTCAGCATCTATATTTTAAAAAGGAGTGTTTATAGATTTTTGTAGCCTATTTTGTAGGTTTGGATATTAAATTTAGGTTGGCTTCATAAAAATAATTAAGGAGTGACCTGCCCTGCAGATAACCCCAGCAGCTTTTGCCGCTGAAGAAACCAAAGGCCAGTACAGCCACCACAGACCCCCTAAAAACAGATTTTACTGTTTTTTTCCCCACATGCATTCGCTGATGCCAGCCACCTGAGTCCTTCCCTGCTCCATCCTCCCTGCTCCCGCTCAAGCCTGGGACGGGCACAGGCAGCCGGCACAGGCAGCCAGCCCAGTCCTCTGCGGCTGCATAAGTGCAAGGCTCAAATCTAGACCCCCTGCAGCTGACCGACATCACTGTGTGTGCTCTCAGGGTTTGACCTTCCAGCTGTGCACTTACATGCCACTGGCCTGACACCCATCACCAGCCTTCATTGCCATTTGTGCACTTGTGGCAAGATTGTACAGCCACGGAAGTGAATGCTGATAGCTTAGGCCCCCATAGCTGCTTGTGAGCCTGGATCTGGCCCTGTCTTCTGTCACTGGCCTGCACCACTTGGCTTACCTGCAGCTAGCTCCTCCAGCGTGCAGCAGGCACGCCCCCAGCCTGACTCCCAATACCAGCCTCCACTGCTGTGTGCGTGCCTGTGGGGAGACCATGCGGCCATGGGAGGGCATTCCGACAGCCAGGGTCCCCACAGCTGATTGTGAGCCCAGAGATGGCCCTGCCTTATGTCACTGGCCTACACTACTGGGCTCACCTGCAGCTAGCCCCTCCAGCTGTGCACTTGCACACCCCCAGCCTGACTCCCAACACCGGCCTCCACAATCATGCACCCGTGGTGAGACCCGGCAGCCACAGTTGTGTATACTGACAGCCATGGACCTGATAGCTGCAAATGCACCTGCAGTTGGTCACAGCCCTTGCTGCTTGCACTGACCCCCAAAAATACATGTTTGCAAACAGCCCCTGTTACCACACAGGCACCTGCAGCTGGCCCCCACAGCCAAGTGTGTGCACACCACTGGCTCCAGTCACCACCACTATCTGCCTTGGTCCCTAGCCGCTGAACCGGGAGGTGCCACTGAGGACCCCAAAAGCGCTTGCTGCCGCTGTGGACCCCCAAAGTGCTCTATAAGAACCACACAGTTGTTGATGCTGTAGACCCCAATGGCCTGAGCTGATGAGTTACCATGCTCCCACAGACCTGGAGACACCACAGGCCCCTGCACTTAGCACCCTGTACCACTAGACCTGGGGTCACGGAACACTCCCGTATGTCCCTACCTACAGGTGAAGGTCTTTCCTTGCTGAAGTTAGTCCATGAAGTCTGGAAGAGGTGAGTACTTCTTTAAATGTGCAGACACCTATGCAAGGCTACAGGAATCACGAAGAATCAGGAAAACATAAGCGCACCAAAAGGTACACAGTAAACTTCCAGTAACTGACCCTAAAGAAATGGAATTGCCTGACAAACAATTCAAAATAATTTTTCTAAAGATACTGAGAGAGATACAAGAGAACACAGATAAGCAATTTAATGAAATCAAGAAAACAATACAAGAACAAAATGAGAAGTTCAATAAAGAGATAGAGAGCATAAAAAGGAATTAAACAGAAAGAGGTTTTGTATGTGATCAAAGATAAGTTATTATCAGCTTAAAATAAGCTATTATATCAATAAGAAGTTTCTAGTAAATCTCAGGTTAACCAAAACCAAAAACCTATAGTAGACATACACAAAAGAAGGTAATCAATATATACCACTATAGAAAATCATCAGTTCACAAAGGAAGACAGCAAGAGAGGAAGAAAGGAACAAAGGAACTACACAAGTGACAGAAAACAATGAATAACATTGCAATAGTAAGTTCTTACCTATCAATAATTACTTTAAATGGAAATGGATTAAATTCTCCAATCAAAAGGCACAGAGTGGCTGAATGGACAAAAAAACAAGACCCAAGTGTATGCTGTCTATAAGAGACTCACTTCAGTTTCAAGGACACACATAGGCTCAAAGTGAAGGGATGGAAAAGGATATTCCAAAAGAGAAGCAGGAGTAGCTATACTTACATCCAAGTACACTTTAAGTCAATAACTGTAATGGGAGAAAAAGAAGGTCATTATGTAATTACAAAGGGGTCAATTCATTGAGAGGATATAAAAAAATATAAATATATATGCACCCAACATCAGAGTACCTAAATGTATTAAGCAAATTCTAACAGATCAGAAGAATGTAATAGACAATAATACAGTAATAGTAGAGACCTTCAATACCTCACTTTCAACAATGGATAAAGCATGCAGGCAGAAAACTAACAATGAAACATTGGACTTGAACTATGCTTTAGACCAAATGGACCTAAAAGACATATAGAGAACATTCCACCTAACAGCAGCAAAATGCATATTTTTCTGAAGTGCACAAGGAACATTATCCAGGATAGATCATATGTTACATCACAAAACAAGTCTCACCAACTTAAAAAGATTGAAATCATACCAAATATCTTTCTAACCATGATAGTATGAAATTAGAAATCAGTGACAGGAGGAAAACTGGAAAATTCACAAATAAATGTCAATTAAATAACAAACTCGTGAACAACCAATAGGCCCAAGTGAAATCAAAAGAGAATTCAACAAATATCTCGAAACAAATGAAAATGGAAACACATTATACCAAACCATGAGATGCAGCAAAAGCAGTGCTAAGAAGGAATTTAGCAGCGATAAACACCTACATTAAGAAAAAAGAAAGATCTCAAATAAACAACCTAACTTTACACCTCAACGAATTAGAAAAACAAGAAGAAATTAAGCCAAAAGTTAGCAGAAGGGAGGAAATAACAAAGATCACAACAGAAATAAGTGAATAGAGAATAGAAAAATAATAAAAAAGAACAATGAAACTAAGCATTGATTTTTGAAAAGGTAAACAAAATTGACAAACCTTTAGCTAGACTTACCAAGAAAACTAGAGAGATGATTCAAATAAATAAAGTTATAGATAAAAGAAGAGACATTAAAACTGATATCATGGAAATACAAAGGATCATAAGAGACTACCATGAACAATTATATGCCAAAAAATTGGACAACATAGAACAAATGGATAAATTCCTAGAAACATACAACCTACTAAGTCTGAATCATGAAGAAATCGAAAATCTGAACAGACCAATAACAAGTAAGGAGATTGAAACAGTAATCAAAAACCTCTCAACACAGAAAAGCTCTGCACCAGATGGCTTCACAGGTGAATTCTATCAAACATTTAAAGGAGAATTAATGCCAATTCTTCTCCAACTCTTCCAAAAAATAGAAGAGGAGGGAGCATTCCCAAAGTCATTTTATGATGCTAGCATTATCCTGATATCAAACCCAGATAAGGATACCACCAGAAAAGAAAACTACAGGCCAATATCTCTGATGAACATAGATGCAAAAATTCTCAACAAAATACTAGCAAACTAAATTCCACAGCACCTTGAAAGGATCATATAGATGATCAAGTGGGATTAATCCCTGGGATATAAGGATGGGTCAATATACACAAATCAACACATGTGACACACCACATTAATAGAATGAAAGACAAAAATCATATGATCATCTCAATAGATGCAGAAAAAGCATTTGGCAAAATTCATCATCCTTCCACGATAAAAACTCTCAACAAATTGTGTATAGAAGGAATGTACGTCAACATAGTAAAGTCCACATATGACAAACCTACAGCTAACATGATACTCAAAGGTGAAAGGTTGAAAGCTTTTTCTCTAAGATCACGAACAACACAAGAGTGCCCACTCTCACTACTTCCATTCAACATAGTACTGGAAGTCTTAGCCAGAGTAATTAGGCAAGAAAAATATTAGGCATAAGAAATAAAAGGCATCCAAACCAGAAAGGAAGAAGTAAAACTGTTTCTGTTTGCTGATGAGATAATATTGTATATAGAAAATCCTAAAGACTTCACAAAACTCTATTAGAACTAATAAGCGAATTCAGTAAATTTTCAGGATACAAAATCAACATATAAAAATGAGTTGCACTTCTAGATACTAACAATGAACTATCTGAAAAAGGAATAAAGAAAACAATCCCATTACAAAAGCATCAAAACCAATAACATATTTAGGGTTAAATTTAACCAAGAGAGTGAAAAATCTATACACCAAAAAACTGTAAGACATTGATGAAAGAAACTGAAAAAGACACAAATAAATAGAAAGATATCCTATGTTCATGGATCAGAGGAGTTAATATTATTAAAATGTCCATATTACCCAAAGCCATCTATAGATTCAATGCTATCTCTATCAAAATTCCAATGGTGTTTTTCACAGAAACAGAAAAAAAATCCTAAAATTCGTATGGAACCACAAAAGACCCCGAATAGCCAAAGCAATCTTGAGAAAGAAGACTGGAGGTCTCACACTTCCTGATTTCAAGCTATATTACGAAGCTATAGTAATCAAAATAATATGGTATTGGCACAAAAATAGACACATAGACGAATGGAACAGAATCAAGAGGCCTCAAGAGAGGCTAGAATACCCAATGGAGAAAGGATAGTCTCTTCAATAAATAGTGTTTGGAAAACTGGATATCCTCACACAAAAGAATTAAATTGGACCCCTATCTTACATCACTCACAAAAATTAACTCAAAATGGATTAAGCAATTAAATCGTAAGAACTGAAACTGTAAAACTCAAAAAAGCTCCTAGCTCTTGGTCTTGACAATGATTTTTCAGATGACACCAAAAGCAAAAACTAACATGTGGGACCACATTAAACTAGAAAGCTTCTGTACAGCAAAAGAAACAATTGGCAAAATGAAAAGGCAACCTACAAAATGGGAGAAAGTACTTCCAAACCATATATCTGATAAGGGGTTAATATGCAAAACATATAAAGAACTCATAAAACTCAATAGCATAATAAACAATTCAATTAAAAAATGGGTATGGAAATGAATTGAAAAATGAATGGACATTTTTCCAAAGAAGATATGCAAATGGCCAACAGGTACATGAAAACGTGCTCAGCATCACTAATCATCTGGGAAATGCAAATTCAAACCACAAGGAGATATCACCTCACATCTGTTAGAGTGGCTATCATCAAAAAGACAAGAGATAACAAATGTTGGTGAGGATGTGGAAAAAAGGGAACCCTTGTGTGCTGTTGGTGGGAATGTAAATTGGTGTAGCCTTTATGGAAAACGGTATGGAGGTTCCTCAAAAAATTAAAAATAGAGCTACTGTATGATCCAGTAATCCCATTTCTGGGTATATACTTGAAGGAGATGAATTCACTATCTTGAAGAGATATCTCCACTCCCATGTTCATTGCAGCATTATTCACAATAGGCAAGACTTGGAAACAACCTACGTGTCCATTGATGGATGAATGGATAAAGAAGATGTGAAATATACGTTTACAATGGAATATTACTCAGCTATAACAGGAGGAAATCCTGCCATGTGTGACAACATGGATAGACCTTGATGGCATTATGCTAAGTTGAGATAAGTCAAACACAAAAAGACAAATATTGTATGATCTCACTTGTATGTGGAATCTAAAAACATCAAATTCATAGAAACAGTGAGAAGAATGATGTTTGCCAGAGGCCGAGCAGTGGTAGAAATGGTTAGATGTTGGTCAAAGAGTACAAACTTTCAGTTGTAAGGTGAACAGGTTCCAGGAATCTAATGTACAGTGTGGTGACTGTAGTTCACAATACTGTATCGTATATTTTAAAGTTGCTATGACAGTAGGCTTTACTGTCCTCACTATAACAACAACAACAATAAAACGTAAATTATTTGAGGTGAAGGATGTGTTAACTAAGTTTATTTTGGTAAACATTTTGCAATATATATGTGTATCAAATCATCACATTGTACACCTTAAACTTACACAGTGTTATGTGTCAATTATATCTCAATAAAGCTTGGGGGGAAAAGAATTAAGAGGCTTTCCTTCTTTTTTATAGTCTGGAAAACATTAAATGATATTGAAATTACTTGTTTTTTTAAAAAAGTTGAATTGAAACAGATGAACTGCTCTGTTACGATGAACTTTTCCAGGGGTAGATATTTATTCACTTTTTCAATTTCTTTTTTAATAATTGACCTATTCAACACTTCTTATGGGGTTAATCTTGGTTTCTAAAAAATCATCCTTTTCTCTAGGTTTTCACATTTGTTGCTGTAGAGTTTAATGTAGTATCACTTTATAATTATTTAAATCTCTTACTCATACTTTTCCTTTTCTAGTCTTGTCAATATTTATTCTTTCTTTTTCTTTAATCAGACTTGCAAGAGGGTTATCTGTTTTATTGGTCTTCTCAAAGAACAGGTTTTGGTTATTTCATTAATTCCACATTTTTTGTTGTTAAAGCCTTTTCTTAGTCCTTTTTAGTTTAATTTGTGGTTCTTTCCCAAATATCTGGAGATGAGAACTAAGTTCCTTTACGTTTTCATCTTTGCTTGTTAATATTGAAGACATTTAAGAACATAATTTGTTTTTCTGAGTACAGCATTCACTGTGCTAGGTAGATTTTGGGATAAAGTGTTACTTTTAATTGCTTTCTAGATAGTTTGTAATTTCACTTTTGATCCAGTGGTTTTCTAGGAGGCTATTTCTTTATTTCCAACCAGTTAGTTTTTGCATCTTTTAAATTATTTTTCTAAATTTTATAGCTGTTATGCTCAGAAAAGCTCTTGTCTTATCTTTTAAAAAAATTACTGCCTTTCCTTTGTCTCCTCCCTCTTCTCCTTCTAGAAGATTTATTAGACTTCAGAATCTACAGGTCTCTTATATTCTCTAGCTATTTTAGACTTTGTGCCCTGGAATTCTTACAATTTGGGTCTTCCGCGTCACTATTTGGGTCTCAGCAGTGCTTATCCTCTCCTTCAATTCATCGACCGAATTGCTCATCTGGGGAATCACATTTTGTAGCTCCAGAAATTCTCTTTTTAGGTTGCACTTACATCTCTGTATATGCTCCGATTTTGTTATCATGGTGGTTGTTGTTCAAGTTGCCATTTGTATCTCCTCCCATCAGTTTATTTCTTTAGTTGTGCGTTGCTTAACTAACCTTTCTCTGGGTGCTGACTGCTGGACCCACAGAGATGGTTATAAAGTATTTTGTCGTCAGCCCATCGGGGTCAGCTCATGGTAGAAGGGATCTCTGAGGACTCCCCAAGTGCTAGGTGGCCCTCAAGTGGTGGGAAACTAGCTATCCCAAGGAAGCCACCCTCTTCCAGACCTCCTCACACATTTTGTTCCTTTACTTCATTCTTTCTTGGCCCCTCGGAGCCCTAGGAGACCAGGAACACATTGTTTTCCCAATCTTCTGGTCTTCTTGTGCGGGGCCTTTCTGGTGTTGGCTCCAGGCCTTGCTCAGCACTCAGGGAAGAAAGCCCAACAAGACTTCTTTTTGCTGGGACTCCCATGACGTCTAGGACCTCACTCATATCCAGCTCTTCTCTATAGGCCTCAATAGATATTTGGCTGAAGAGAGGCAGGCAGCCTGGAGTTGGGAACGGGAAATACCCCATGCTTAGTTTGCCATCTTCCCAGAATGTTCTGTAGTTTCTAAAGAAAAAGAAAAAAGGTCTTTGTATGACTGGACCTTAGTTATACTACTTCCTAGGGAGTTGTTTTGTAATAACGCAGGGGTGGTGGTGAGGTTCAGGGTGGAAACTGTATCTGTCTGGGTGCAGTCATGAAAATAGAGCTACTAAAATATTGCAATAATAAGGGGATTCACACACACACACACACACACATACACAAAGTGGGAGGAGCTAGGAGAGTGAAAGTCCAGAAGGTTTATGCCAGAGGATCAGACAAATGTCTCTAATAACTTAAGCTTGAAGTATTAGAGGAGGTAGGAAGCTAGAACTCACTGGAATTCTGAGAAGTCACCAGGTCTAGCAGCAAAAGGTGACCAGGAAGTGGGAGCCCATAGAGTGATCTGTGAAGCCACACTGTCTGACTGTCCCAGTCTTCTGAGAACAATGACTTCTGCTTTACTCCCACTTTCCAAGTCTTCTCTCAGTATTTCTCTCAGTGGCAAGTTTCTCTCAGTGGAAAACTCTGATCTGGAACCACATAGGGAAGGGGCTTCTGAGTAACCTAGTTCCTGGCCTTGGTTAGGAGTGGCAGTGGTAGCTGAGCTAACAACAATCTAGCAGAGTATCCCAGCAGGAAGACCAATGAGTAGCAGTATAGGATTGTGGATGTGGCCAAAGAGGGCCCTGGAGAGGACTCCTCTGCCCTTGGTCCCAGTGCTATAGTTCTCCTGAATGGCATGCCTTGATGCGGCTCTCAGAGATGTCCTCTCCACTAACACCAAAGCTAGAGTATCACTCACTCACTAGTCATGGATTCTCCCAGAATCCTCTGGCCCATGTCAACCAGTGCCAAGACTGGTACCTGAGCCTTCTTGGCTATGTCAGCATCTGGTAGTGTAATGTGTATAGGCTTTTGAAACAGAAAGACCTGGGTTCAAACTCTGCTAGCACTATTTACTAACTGTGGGAATCTAAGCAGGTAAATTGCCCTTTCTAAAGCTCTTTTTATTATTTGTAAATGAAGGGTGACAATATCTAACTTTTAGGATAGTTACAAGAATGAAATGATAGTTTATATAAAGCACCATATATTAATTGCCTCCTCTGTTTTTGGTCATTAATCTTGCTGCCTTGACAGTGCTTCTAGTGCATGCCTACTGAGAAGAAAAATGGTGCTTCTTTCCTTCCATAGCAAGTGGGGACCCTTAAAGGGGTTCCCCTTTTGCTAACCTAGCATCGTCGAGGCAAATCTCCTATCACTGATCTGAAATGCTCTCGCCAGAAGCAGACAACAGTAAATCCTGACCTCGCAGGCTGGGTGATCCAGGGAGGGGGGAGGCTTTATGTAACAGAGTGGAATAAATATAAAGAAAAAAGTAAGAGGGAACAGTCCTGCTAGACCCTGGTAGAGGGAGAGGATATGAGAACATGAAGAAGGAAACAGCATTGGAGGCTGCACTGGCAGAAGTGGAGTGGAGAAGAATAAAGAATTCCAGACGTGGGAAACTGAGTAGGGTGCGTCTCTTAGAAAAGGCAACAATTAGTGCAGTATGGCAGGTTCAGTGACACCAGCAGTGTGATGGGTACAGTCATTCCAACCATGTGCCAGGTGCATATCCATTCTGTACCAGGCGAGTCACACCACCTGGGTTACAGTTTGAAGTAAGGGAAAGTGTAGGTACAAGTGTCTCATCTTTAGAAACCCAGTTTGGTATTTCTTGACCACCTGCAAGTTACTCTTCTTTTCCTAAAATGCAACAGTTATGTACAGTACCAGCTGAGTCTCAGGGCTCTGAGGGAGGTAGAAATCCAAGCCCCAAATCCTGGCACTCCAAAGAAGGCTCCAAGCTACTTCCTAAGAAGACAGGGAGGTTGGAGGCAAAAGGTACTAGTAACACAGTGATCACTTAAACTGCTAGAGGCAGAGGAAGAGTCTCAGGATCTCTCTTTACCAAAACCCTGGGCAGTAAGACAGGGCTGGAGAGAAAAAGAGAGAGGAGTCACAAGCTGGGACCTCTGAAAGCAGATGGAGTTTGTGGTAGGAGTTCATTAGGGGACAATAACCGTGAAAGGAAGGGGGAAGAGGCAGGATTGAGTAGAGGATAATGTTGAACTTTTAAGCAGGCCGAGCAAGGCCTTGGTCACCCCATGGGGAGCTCTGGAGTGAGGTATTATCTGTCAGAAAGCCTGCATTGACCCAGAGTGGCCAGGCCTTGCTCATTCGCTGGATGTGGGCTGCCCCAGGGGGGATATGACCTCAGGTGATGTCAGGGTTCTGCAGCTGAGGCAGACCCCGAAAAAGCTGACAGCTAAAGGCTGCCCACACTCCCCACAGCTGGGCAGCAAGCCCTTCCTGGAAGGGGAATCTGGATAGCACACATCCACGTCTACCACATGGGGGGTCAAGTACTGATAGAAAACAAGTGAAAGCCCAATAAGCCCTGAGACCTCTGCTCTTGCTCTAATGCTTGGCTTTGTCTTCAGAGAAATTTTAGAGGCACTAACTATTCCATAACATTTTCAAAATATGCAGTGTCACATAGTAGAAAGAGCAGGAACTTTAGAAGCAGAAGGTCCTCCTTGAGTCTTAGTCCTGGGTGTACCTTGTTACTGCGATCTTGGGTAAGTGTTTCCTGTCTGAAATTGTTTCCTCATCTGTAAAACGGAGATGGTAATAGTCACTAACTCAGAAGGTTGTTTGAGTATAAAATGGCATCATCTGGAGAAATACTTAGCACAAAGCAGGAAACGCAGTAAATTAAATAAATGGTATTACAATGATGAGGCTATTTACTGTGCCTTTGATGCACTGGGCACTAGGTAAAGCATGGGTGGGTGTGGGAGGAGTTAGTCTTAGAAGAGTTTAACCCAGTCCTTGTCATCTAGGAGCTTATAATCTCGTTGAGGAGTCAAGATATGGGCAAATGAAAGTGTGCTGACAACTTACTACTATATCCAAGAATTTTTCAGGCAACACAGTTTTTCTGCCTGAAGTGTTTTCTGTTCACATTGGCAGTATAACTGCTAGAATGGAGGCAAGAGCAGGATTTGAAAATCTTCTAGAGACTCACCTCGGCCAAAGTCTTTTGTGTGTTATTTATTGGGGGAGACAATGGCCAGGTCCTCTTTTTCAGATGTAGGGAAAATTGGGAACATGCTGTGAGGAAAAGGCCGCCTTTGATTCCCCGTTCCTCTTGACACAGGAGATTCTGAATGCTGTGGGCTGATAGGAATTGTGGGTGGGAGCCGATGCTGCCCAGGGATGTTCCTTATTTGGGAGTGAGAGCGAACCCGTGAACAAGCTCTAGCTCATTGTTTCCTCCTTCGCTGGAGAAGAAAGTGAGAAAACATGTAAAGATATTCATTCCTGACAGGCATCGCAACATTGCATTACATGGTCCAAATGTTCAATTTCAAGGGAGGCAGAAAATCACATATATGTTTGGGGTAGATAGGAAAGGTTGTAGTGTTAAGCTGTTTTGGATAAATCATTGACATCTCTCTCTCTTATAACTTTCCCCCACTTTAAAGATCCATTCTGGTCTATAGAAGTCCAAGGAACAGAGATGACTTGGTCCAAAAATGATTCTAGGATTCTCATTTCAGTTATCTATTTCTGTGTGTAACAAATCACCCCAAAACCAATTGGTTTAAAAGAACAATTTTGCTCACAATTCTGTGGATCAGGAATTTGGACAGGGTGCAGCACGAGTGGCTGTTCTCTGCTCCGTGAAGCCTGGAGCCTCGCAGCCTGAATGGCTGGGAGCTGGCTAGGATGGCTTTACTGGGCTCATATGTCTGGAGCTTTGGTTCCTGCCCTCAGCTGGGTTCCTCAGTTCTCCTTCACATAGCCTCTCCATATAGCCAGCTTGGGCTTCCTCATAAGACAGGTCTTAGGTGTCTGCCATCTAATATAGTGACCGGCTTTCCCCAGAGAGAAAGTGGAGTTGCCAAGTCTTTTAAAGGCTAGGCCTGGAACTGGCATAGCATCACTTTGGGCACATTCTATTGGTAAAAACAAGTCACGAGGCCAGCCTGGATTCAGGGGGACATTACCTCTAGAGGGTGGAGTGGCATATGCATACGGGATTAGAAGAAATTATTGGTCACTATTCCAGTTACTATTTCTGCATAGCTTATTACCTTAAAATGCAGCAGCTAAAAACATGCATCTAATTTTGTTCATAATTTTATGGGTCAGGAATTTGAGAAGGGCTCCTCTGAATAGTTCTCCACTGGGGGATCTCTCACAAGGTTCCTCTCAGATGTCAGCTGGGGCTGCAGTCATTTTGAGTTTGCTGGGCTGGACATCCAAGATGGGGCTCTTGCTTGGCTGCTAATCAATGCTGGCTGGTGTCTTGGAGCTCAGCTAGCACTGTCAGCTGGAGAGCCTAGACGTGGACTCTCCACTATGGTGGTCTCAGGGCAGGCAGACTTCAGGTATGGTGGCTGGCTTTCCCCAGAGCAAATGTCCCAAGAGGGCCAGGCAGACGCTGCATGGCCTCTTCTAACCTAGCCTAAAACGAATAGAGCATCCCTTCCACCATACTCTATAGATTGAAGCAGTTACAAGGCCACCCAGAATCAAGGGGAGAGGTCATAGTGCCCACCTCTCAACGGCCACGTTTTAAAACTGCCACAGTCACCATCTTTGGGGATTATTTTACCTACCTCTTATGTCACAGAAATACACCAACTCACCTGAGATTCCGAGAGAAAGCAATCTTAAATTGTGATGTAGATAAACACCGTAGGATTTGAATTGGAAACGAATCCTTTCAGTGGCCGGCCCAATGGTGTAGTAGTCAAGTTCGCACACTCCACTTTGGCAGCCTGAGGTTCACAGGTTCGATCCCAGTCATGGACCTACACACTGCTCATCAAGCCATCCTGTGGTGGCGTCCCATATACAAAATAGAGGAAGTTTGGCACAGATGTTAGCTCAGGGACACTCTTCCTCACCAAAAAAAAGAAAAAAAGAAATGAATCCTTTCAGAGCTCTAGCATTTGGATCTCAAAGTTCAAATTGCTGAGATGTGAGTTTAAAAATTAAAGTGACTTCCAACTGCCAGATCTTGGCCCAGTGGGCCTTTCTTTATCTCAAGTATCCTGGCTGGAAGTGTAGCTTTTGCCAGGCTGCTTCCTTTTGAACCAGCTTTCTGCTGTGAAGTGTTTTCACAAATGAAAAACACATTTGGCCCAGTGAGAAGCAATCTTGTCACTAAAACATCTAATTTGGTGGTGCCTGATGACAATGGCTCTACACTCAGCCAGTCCAAACCTGCCAGGAAAAAGCCCTAAGTGTATCTGTCCTCCATGCCTCTACTCACCCCAACCTTACCCTCTAGCACAGACAATGGAACAGCATGGCGTCGTGCCCAGAAACATTACTCCGAGCTGCTGGAGGAGGAGCAAACCTGGAATCCAGAGGCAGGTGTCTTGAGGCATTTAGGGACCGGCATGAAACAGACACCAGGGAGGACAGGGCCAAGAGGATAAGACTCTCAGGACCTTCCCACTTTCCTCCTAAAGACTCAAGCCTCTGCCCCTTGCTCCAGAAAACAACCCGGCCCTCTTTAGAGGCATGGCCATGCCGCATTTGGTTTTAGAATATTGCTTTAATTCCAGGACTAAGTTACTAGGCTACACAGGATAACCCCTGTGCCTCAGCATTGATCAGGCGTGTGGAGTTCTACCTCATAAGAAGGACGGAGACAGGACGGACAGGCCATTTTAACAGAGCGACAGGGCAGAGGCGAAGTGATCAGGTAGTCAAACTGCTAGACTCAAAAGTGAAGGTACTTCCACCCCAGTGGGACCAGGCAGAAGGATCTGGGTGGAGAAAAGGAAGTGCTACAGACTAAGCCAGGGCTTCACTGACATGCTTCAAGACTGAGTGCATTTGGTGGCGGAGTAAAGACCACCCCCTGATCGCCCTCACACAGATGTCAGATCTTCCAGCTGATCGTCCCAAATTACCCAGTCGCTTGGGGCCTGGACACCGAAGCGTGCCTTCCTCTGAACCAGGACCAACAACATTCTGTTCATATTAAACATCTCACAGGGCTCCGGAGAGGGGAAAGCCCCTGTGCCTTTCACAAAAGAGGCTGCCCATGACCTCCCTAGCAGGGTCTTCACAAGCTTTGTTTAGATGAGATTGCTTGTCCTGGCACTTGAATATTCATAATCCTTCGTCTCTGGCATGAATGCCTTTACCATGTCATTGATTTGCCCCCACATGGACACACACCACTATGTTGTTCTTTCATGTGGTACCCATTTTCTTTATCTTCTGCTTGTTTCTTTTGTGGGGTGGTTTATGGTGAAGAAACACATGTTATTTTACTGACTTGTGTTCACTGACAGACAGACTCCACTAATACTCCCCAGCAGATGTCTCTTCAACCCACCTCAACCATGTCAACTAACCTAGGTTTAGTCATATGTTAACTATTAGTGGCTTTCAAGGAACAGGGTCATACCTGGCTTCCAGCTGGAAGTTACTCTTGCTGGAGGTGCCATCGGTGATAAAGCTTGGGATGGGAGGGGGGAGGTCTTATCTCTGCAGAGAACTTTCCTGGCAATTGTAACGTGGCAGGAAAGCTGAGACAGTCAGGAGGGACATAAGTACCATGCTTAACAGCTCACGACAGAGACTGACCCTTTTCCCAAAAGAGGGTTTTGTTACTTACTGGGGACATGTGGACAAAGCAAATGTTATGTATACACAAGAGAGGAGTGTGTGTGTGTGTGTGTGTGTGTGTGTGTGTGTGTTTGAATGTGCTGAGTTAAGGGAGTTTGAAAAGACTTAGGAATTTAGGATTGGCAGATACGTCCAGTGTCCAGTGAAAATGTGCTTCCCCCCTCCTTTTAGGAGGCTGAGAGGAGTGCTGAGAGATCATGTGATACAATAGAATAGCATTGTCTAAAAAGACAGACCCACCTGGTTTCCTGTCCTGGTTCTCCTGGTTTTTAATCCAGGCTCCACCACTTACAAGCTGTGTGATCTCCTTGCAAGTTACTTAACCTCTCTGAGCCTCAATGTTCTCATTTGTAAAATGGAAATAACAACAGCACCAACATTTCCTGGGCCTGTTGTGAAGATGAAATAAGCTAATGATGTAAAGCATTTAGCACACTGCTTGGCACAGGGTAGGGGCTAATTCCATGGTAATGTCTATTATTGGATGTAAACTATACGAGGACTCTTCACC
Source organism: Equus quagga (assembly GCF_021613505.1). Classification (NCBI taxonomy): domain Eukaryota; kingdom Metazoa; phylum Chordata; class Mammalia; order Perissodactyla; family Equidae; genus Equus; species Equus quagga. The sequence continues at coordinate 12,878,186 of NC_060276.1, forward strand.
CTCTTCCCCTCCACCTTTCCTCTAATCCCACCCAAGTCTCCACCCTCTTTGAATTCCGGTCATTTGAAGAGAAATTCCTTCTTTCTCAGGGTACTGATATTAATTAATGGTCTAACCTTGGGTTGGATAATCACATTGTGTCATCAAGCTCCATATTATTAGATATTATTTACAAGAAAAACAGGTCTGGAGTTCCTCCCAGACAGAGGACGGAGGCGGCAAATTGAGTTTAGAGGGTTGCCGACCTTTAGACCCTGACTGGCGGCAGGGGCAGCCCACTCTTCTGGTCATGAAAGCCACAGCAGGCTCTTGTAATTGAGTTACTGCCTGGAATTCAGTAAGACTAATCCATCTATATAATTTCTTCGCCTGGTTTAATGCCATTAACGAAACCGAATTAAGGAGCAGGCGAGGCTGGGTGGGACGAAGGGAAACGGATTCTCTGCATGGGAGTCACTGCTGTGTCTCCACCGCCAGGCTGGAGCCTGTGGTCTGATTAATGGACGGCTCTGAGGACCAAGTCCTGCTAGCGGCCGCCTCAGTCCCTCAAAATGAGCGCCGAGTTTCCGGGTATCGTGCGCCCAGAAAGGGCCATCACGGAAAGGGTTTTGCAGGACGCCCCAGGGCACCCTGTCCCCCCTTCCCTTTTCTTGGCTCCTTCTCCTTCCGCATCCACTCCCTCTTGTACAGTTTCTGAGCAGTTTTCCTTCTACTTCAAATCTTCAGGGACCTTCCCTATGTTTTGTCACTAGCGTGCCCCAGGCGACATGTCCATCCCACTTATCCCTCTCCAGCACTCGCCCTCAGTCCCGCCTCATTCCGTTTGCCTGGGGTTGGCCGTCTTGAGCGGTGGGCACTCTTTGCGCCCAGTTTGCCAACCAGAGCGACCAGCCCTAGGAGGAGGGGCCTGCGTGTGGGGGTGGGAGGTGGCAGCCGCCACGGTCAGTTTCACTCTGCCCTAGTGACACCCAGATCCCAGCGCGCCCTTCTTACGGAGAGCCTGGCTATCTCAACTTGGGCGGCGGGCCGGAGGCGAGGACTCGCCGACTCCGGGACTGAGGTTCCACCGCTCAGTGCAGGTAGTTGCCCACAGCGGAGTCCCCAAAGTGTAGGTGGCCACCAGCGCGGGCCCGGGCAGCGCTGCGGGAAAGGCAGGCGCTGGGATCAGAGGGGATAACAGGGGCGGGGCGGGGGGCGCCAGGCTTTGATCTTGGCGGCCAACAGCGCGGGCCCGCTCTGGCGGCGCCCGCGGGCCCTGCCTGCCCCAGAGGGGCGGAGGGACGCCCGGCCGACACGCTTGCCCACTCTCCGCTGGGCTCGCCAGGGTTTTGCCAACCAGCGGCTGACGTCGGCGCGCCCCTGCCGAGCTCTCCTTTTACTACAGCCGGCAGGCGGCTTTGTGCGGCCCCGCCCTCGCCGGCCCCCGCCCCCCGCGTGCCCACACCTTGCCGTTTATATAGAAGGCGCCGCGGGGTGCGTTCGCGGCTCTCTGGGACCCGAGAGTTCTTTGGAAGGAGAGCGCGAGCGAGGGAGCGGGCGAGCTCCGAGGGGGTGTGGGTGTAGGGAGAGAGAGAGCAGGTAAGGGCCATCGGTTCCCGCTCCTCCGCCTGCGAGCGGCTCGCCGTCCCTTTGACAAAATAATAGGAACCTGAAAATTGATTAAACGGAAAGAGGCGACCCTCCCCTCTCGATTCTCCGCGGGCGAGAAGCTGCGCGGCTCTGCGGTGTAACAGGCTCACACGTTGCTCATCACATGTTCAAACATTTCCCTTTTGGAGAGGCTCGTTATTTTTAAGTGAATATTTTCGTCTTTGTTTTGATTTTTTTTTAGACCTTCCTCGGGGTTTTATTTTGATTGAGTTGGCGGCCCGCAGCGGATTGGGAGAGGCGGGGGAAAGCAGCCCGCCGGCGAGCGGGCAGCCCACCCAGGCAACTCCCCGCGCGGCCCGCGCCGGCCCGGCGAGTGGCCCGCGCGGAGCCCCGGGAGGCCAGCGGCGGGGCCGGGGAGTCGGGCCGTACCTCTCGGCGGCCCCGGGGGTTGCGAGCGCGGCTCTCTGCGGGCGGGCGGGCGGGTGGGCAGGCGCGGCGGGAGCGCCGCGCCGCGCCGCTTTGTCTCTTCACTTCTCGAGCTAGGCGAGCGGCTCCTCCCGCGGCCGGCCGCTCGGGCTCGCGGCGGCGGCGGCGGCTCCTCCTTCAGCCCTCTCCTTTCCTCCCCACTCTCTCGTAGGCAGCGGCGGCGGCGGTAGCTGTGGGGAAAAGCGGATTCCGCCCGAAACCACACCAAGGGGAGCTCGCGGTCGCGACTTGCCGCCCTAAGCACTCTCCCAAGTCCGGCCCGCTCCGCGAGGACTTCCGTCTCCTGGGCGAACCCTGTCAAGCAAGCTGGGATCTATGAGTGGAAAGGTGACCAAGCCCAAAGAGGAGAAAGATGCTTCTAAGGGTAAGCCCGCCCGCCGAGTCCGCCTGCTTCCCCTCCCTTGTTTCCCTGGCCCCTCGCGTGCGCGCCGCCCTCCGGTGGCTCCCTTTTTCCCTCCCGGAGCCTAAGCTGCCCGTGACCTCTGCGACTCTGGGCGAGAAAGGGGGCGGGGGCTGCCGGGGCCACTGGGGGGAGGTCTGAGTTTGGACCACTTTCCCTCCTTCCTCGTGGAATTGTCACCCCGCGAGTGCCTCCAGCCTCTTCCACTCCCTCTCTGGACGCACCGTGGTGGCGCTGCGGGCAGCCGAAGCTGCTGCAGCTGGGAGCGCCGGGAACAGCGCTGCCTGCCACCGGCCGGCCGCCTGTCTGTACGAGTGCATGTGTGTGCGTGTGCGCGAGTGTGCATATGTGTGCTGCGCGGGTGCAACATGGTGACATACTCAGGAATCTGCCCCACTCTCAGAACCCAAGCTGGAATCCACCTTCAACCCTCTCTCCCCGCCCCCAATGCAAACAAAGAGCCTGGCCGAGAAGCAAAACCCCTCCCCCCACGCTCTTTTCCCCCTCACACCCTCTACTCCCCAACTCTCTACCCCTGCCCCCCGAGAAGGCAGGAGCTTGCAACATTCGACACACCGCGTGCAAAAGTGAGCAATCCCGGTGTCCCGGCGCCGCCCGCGCTGCGCCTTAGCAGCGCAGCCTCGCCAAGCCCCCGGAGAACAAAGGCTGTTGTCCCCTTGCCACTAGTGCCCAGCGGGAGCGGGCCTCCCAGGGAGGGGACAGTCCCTTCCCTCCGCTCTCTGGGGTTCAGCCACCTGACCCGGGGCACCCGCTGCCCGTCCCCCGGACTGCGCCTCTCGGCCTGGGGCCTCCCACCGGCGGGTTGGCGCGGCGCAGCCGAGCTGAGCTCAGGCTGGGGAGAACTCAGAAGAAGGAAGGGGCGTCCCCGCTGGCCCCCGCCAGTCCTAGCCATTGCCTTGCTAAGAACCCGGCTTAGATCCGGAATGTAAACTAGAGACAGCATTCTTGGAGACCCGGGTGCAGAGGGAGGCACAGAGAGGGGGTGTGGTAGAGCAGTGGGGAAATGGCAGGTGCCTTAGGAGCAGGTGTCCGGAATGGCCACAGTGCAGACGCTGGATGGGGCTGGACCAGCCTTGAGGGCCCCAAGCACGCTGAACCGCAGCGACCCACACCGAGTCCATGCTGCAGAAGTGGTGCTGCGGTGGGGGGAGCCCTAGCTTTCGTTCACGGGGCCCCAATTCCTCCCTGAGCCCTGGGGCCCCCTTCCCTCCCACTCATCTCCCTATTCCTTTTTCTCATCTCCTCCTTCTC